>NW_012119710.1:5331750-5384752 GCF_000951035.1 Colobus angolensis palliatus | reverse complement strand
ACACACATATACACACACATATATATATGTATTATCTTTGATGGAAGCAGCAGAGGGATTTCAGGGCATTACAGGAGAGACGGGGCTGCTGAGGTTTAATCCAGGGATAAGTCTGAGATTTTGCTCAAAGAAAGGGTTCCAGGCCAGGTGTGATGGTTCACGCCTATAATCCCAACACTTTGGGAGGCCAAGGAAGCAGGATCACTTGAGCTCAGGAGTTTGAGACCAGCCTGGGCAACACAGTGAGACCTTGCCTCCACTAAAAACAAGAAAAATTATCCAGGCATGTGGTGCACGCCTGTTGTCCCAGCTACCTGGGAGGCTGAAGCGGGAGGCAGCCCACGAATTCAAAGCTGTAGTGAGCCATGATCGCACCACTGCACTCCAGCCTGGCTGACAGAGGAGACCCTGTCTCAAAAAAAAAAAAAACCCGGGGGGCGCTCAGTGCTCAACCTAAGTTTGCAAATCACCGAGCTGATGGAAACCCTGATCTCACAGATGAAGATATCGGTTGCTTAGAGACATGATGGGCTTGTCCGTGTTCATGGGGCCAGTGAAGGACAGAGCCACACCGTCAACAGCATCTTGCACTAAGCCTGGGAGATTTTTCCACGGCACTAACCCATTCCTACTTACTAACTCCAGCCACGACGTAATAAATAGAAGACACCGATATTTGTCCACACAAAAAAGATAATGACAAAATAGAACTGTTTAAAGAATGTTTTTAAACGTTTCTCTTAAGGGGAAAAAAAGAAAACAAGTTTATAAGAATAAAGTGCTAATGTTTGAGGTTTTTTTAAAAGAAACAAGTGGTTTTTAAGATACCCTTCTGCCACAATAAAAAGCAATTAATTTAACGTAATTTTAAATTTCAAAAACTAAAAAACGTACTTACTCTTCCCTGTTCAACACATTTGGTCAACATAATGATGGCATATACATTTTTCTCCCAAACCATACGCCAAAAATCTTTCAAAGTGTTCGGTAAAGGTCCTTGTGTGGCAATAAAATCTTTCTTGGAGTGGTAGCCCTAAAAATAAGAAACAACATATAGTCAACCTCAAAGAAACAGAAGGAAGCAAAGCGCTCTGAAGATTTCATCAAAACAGTCCAGTGCTGTGAGACCATCCCCCAACTTACAGGCATGTAGTTGGCATTGATGTAGTCGTCCGTTGAATGGGTCTGGACCGAAAGTTTGACACGGGAAATATCATCTGTGACATTAAAAGAGAAAAGGTCCACATTATAAGCAAACATTTTAGTAACGCTGGACACAAAACAGAAAAAAAAACAATGAAATTCAAAATGGCAACACTGGGACTTGTGTCTTTGAAGATGCACAGCATGGCATTTCACATAGACCACCTCTTTTAATCCTCATGGTCACTCTATGTGACCATGGCACAGAGCAGTCACACTATCACAGAGCAGAGCTAATGAGTGGCATGGCCAGGATTTGAACCTGCAGCCTGACACCAGGGCCCAAGATCTTAACCACAACAGACGCCTTCTCACATAAAATGAACCTCTTACTATCAGCATCCTCAGGTGTCTACCATGAGCTCACATGAGGGAATATGCCAAACAATCTTATTTACTCGTCAAAACCACCCTACAAGCCTCTGCCCTGTTTCACAGATGAGGAAACTGAGGGTTATAGAGATTAAGTGACTTCTCCAAATCCATATATCTGGTGAGGGGCAGTCGAAATTCAAATCTAGTGCCCCTTCCACTAGGACAGGTTAGGTCCCTAGGTTAACCTTTCTACTCTGCCTCTATTCTCATACAAACAAGTTGTTATAAAAAGAGAGTACCAAGTTCAAGAATAAATTGAATGTATAAGACTACTATCAGTAGGAGGATCTAAAACACAGAATTATGTTTTATAAATATTATTGTCATCTCAAAAGCATACACACAAACTTGCCCAAACTAAGAGATGAAAAAATAACCTTAGAACTGCAAGTGTCAGGCTGAGCCAGAAGCAGCACCACCTCAGTCTCCCTGTCTCTGATTGTACTACCTCACGCTCCTCTGGACAAAATAACATAACAATGCTAAGTCCAGTACCGACCTGAGTCTCAGCCTAAAGACTTCCCAATAAAAACAATACCCAAACACCCACTTCCCAGATCCCACTCCAGATCTGAGAATCTCCACAGACATTCACAAGAAGAGGCCGATAATCCCAAACTACCCTTAGAAGGGCAATACCCCCAGACGAGTTTTAAAAGCATTTCCCTCAGAACATGGGCCAATATTCCTTGTCAAGTACAGGGAAATAAGTGGAGAGAAAGAACCCAAGAACAATGCTGAATTTAAAAAGAACTTAATGTTTTAGTCCAGGAATGAAAAACACAGCTTCGAATAAAGACGATGATGTCCTGATGTAAAAATTATCTGCAAAGTCTATCAATTTCAGCTACATCAGAACATGGCTACAATCTACTCATGCTCCTCTCTGTGCCCTAATCCCTGCCCAAAAGAGAGATCATGATGAACTTTCGATGGAGAAGTATTTACATTTCATCTAATAGTTTGATGTAATAAATAATTCTCATTTTAAACTCAATTTGCTGTTATCCCTGTTGACTAAGATGCAGACATTCTCAAAAACAGGAAATGAGCTAAATATAATTCATACTTAGCTGTGGAATTCACTCAGCCCATGTGTCTGGACACAGAAAAGTGTGACTCCCTGTCTCCCTCTGCTCGCTTTCATTCCAGAATTATAGAATTGAAATAGTTGTGAGACAGAGGGGTTAAGAACACAGACTCTGGCCTTTTCTCTCAATAAGACAGACCTAGTACAAAGCCTAGTTTTCCCGACACTACATGTGTAACCTTGGAAAGATCACCTAACCACTCTGTGCATTTTCCTTACCTGCGAAACAAATATTCTACTACCTACTTCATAAGGCTGTTGTGAGGATTAAATTAAAGATAATGTACCTAAATCTAGTGCTTAGCACATAGTAGGTGAATAACGGATGGTTGTGGAAGTAGGTGACTAATGAAGGGTTGTGGAAGTGGTTACTTAGGATCACTGATTTCCTCCCCTCTACAGTTAGAGATGTGATGGCCACTGACGGAAAACAGAGAAGATGCTGTGGATAAAATAACTTACAGGGCAGAACATTATTATAGCGATTCTTTCCTCTATTCTCAGCCAGTTCTGCTGCATATTTAGGTTGACTAATTCCAACAAGCTTCAGATCCTGAAAACAGAACAAATGGGGTGTTCATTTATTTAGTCTTCAAATATTATTCATATTTAGCATAGCATATGACAGTGAAACCAGCCCAACAGTCCCATAGACAAGTTGTTTTTGAATAAATATAGAAACTTACCCTTCTTCTATTAAAGCCTGAAACTTGTATTTGTTTTATCTGAGTTCTTTTCTCAGGAAAGGACCTCAGGAAGTACTGAAGAACTGAAACTAGTCAGATCACTGTACCAGATGCCTCCTTGCCCCTCCCTAGTTCCTGTTTTCTTGCACATTCTTACATTTCTTTCTTGCTATATAAACCCCTGGTTTTAGTCAGTCAGGGAGATGGATTTGAGATTGAGCTCCCATCCTCTTGGCTGCAGCACCCGATTAAAGCTTTCTTCCCTGGCAATATTTGTTGTCTCAGTGATTGGCTTTCTGTAAAGGCAAGGAGCAGGACCTAGACCAAACCCGTGGTGTTTTGGTAACAACAGAACAAAGTGGAAATGTAGAGGCGATATGGCTTAAATTGTGCCCCAAAAAGACATGTTGGATTTCTCACCCCTATTACCCATGAGTGGGATCTTATTTAGAAATAGGCTCTTTACCTATGTAAACAAATTAAAATGAGGTCATACTAGAATAGAGTGGGCCCTGAATCCCATATGACTGGTGTCCTTATAGGAGGAAAACAGACAAAGAGACATAGACACATGAGGGGAGATGGCCATGGGAACACAGAGGCAGACATGAGAGTGTCGCTGCCAAAAAACTAAGGGACGCCTGGTACCCAGAAGCTGCAGAGGCAAGGAAGGATGCTGCCCAGAGGCTTAGGAGGGAGTGTGGCCCTGCCCACACCTTAATTTGGGATTGTGGCCTCTAGACAGTAAATTTCTGTTGTTTTCAACCTCCCAGTTTGTGGTGCTTTTTTATGGCAGCCTAGGAAACTAATGCAAAGGTTAAAATATACGAAAAAGGTTAAAATATAGGAAAAACTGCCTTCAAGCAGTTGCAACCTGGAGGAGAGGTGTACCGTACACAGAAAAAACTAACATTACAACAAGGCAGAATTAAAGAAATGCTGAATATTTATAACAAGCAACAGGGGACACAAAGCAGTCCGAGCACACAGAACTCAAGTTCTCCTAATGGGATCCCAGAAAGCCCATGGAGGAGGCAGCCTGTGCACTGTCCTGAGTGCTGAGCAGGATTTCAAGAGAGCAAAGGCAGAGATGTTGGACAGGACAGCACATGAGGACGAGTGTGCGTGGACACTCTGAGCAGGGCTAGGTCCTGGGCTGGTTGGAGCACAGCAGGGGGAACTGAAAGGCAGACACTGGCCAAGAAAGTCCTTGTGCAGAGCTTCATGTGAGCCTCACAAGCCACCCTAGGCCACGCTGTCATCAAGCCCCAGACCTCTCCATGCCCATTTGGTTTCTTTCCAGCTCATGCAGTTTCCTAAGTATTGTGGCTAATAGTTCCCTGACTTGAATTCCCAGTTTCTGTTAACAGTTTTCTAACTTTCAGGAAAAACAACCCAATTTCTAAGGAAAGTGGCTGGGCTTCAGTCAGGAGTAGTCCGAGGTAGACATCCAGGACAGTATGACACAACAGGTTTGGAGCGCAGGTGCACAACCCTGAGGTTATGTCGCCATTTAATGTAACCTGTCTGTGTGAGTTCATACCTGGCTTTGAGCCACTATTACCTGTGAGTAATATAACTGCACTGCTGACTCTGTAGGAGAGAGAATAAAGCCATGTCCCAACTGCCTACAGTCCCTCAAGTCCTTCAGCTACCTGCCACCTGTTCACCAACTCCCCTCGGACCCCAGCTTGGGTTGGAACCTAATTAAAAACACAGTATTTACAGCAACGCACTTCATATTCCTCTGCAAATCCACAGTTGGAGTCGGCTTGCTGCTTCTTGAAGTAGGCCTCAAAATTCTCCACTCGGATTAACTTAGATCTAAGAAAACAAAACTTATCAGGATTTTTTACATTCAATGAAATCCATATTCCATAGAAAAGTACAACTTATTAAAAAAAATAAAGAGATTACTTACTTTTTAGGTCTTCATGATAGAAAGGGAAAGAAAAAAAAACAAGCAATTAGAAAGACTCATTCATACTCTAGAGATGACAGTAAACAATCTTCCCAAAACAACAAAACCCAGGGTATAATTTGGCAAGAGGGGATCATAGTACTATTATTCACAAAACACTAAAATATGAATCAGGAAATCTGATTTCTAGACCCTACTTTGTAAATAATTGGTTTTGTGACTTTAAGTAAGTTCTTCTCTCCCCTGGATCTTGATAACCTATATGACTTTTTTAAATCAAAAAATATGTATTTATTGGTAGAAGAGTAGAACATGTCAAGGAAGACTTCAGGAGACTAATAAAACATAGATTCCTTGCAGAAAACAGAGCTAGCAAAAACTTCCAGATGATCGTGGTCAAAATGTGCCAATCAGGAAAAATGACAGCAAGTTCCAACAAAAATTATTTACAGATAGTCACTGAACAGATCAGAGGATTTAAAATAAAGCTCATAACTTGAGAGACTTACTTAATTTGAGAAAAGGACACTTCATTATTCTTTGCATCTTTCCTGTTTTAAGAGAAAAGAGACCCATTAGACAAAAAAGGATTCCTTCCTGTGCTTTGCCCTTGCATATCTGGAGTTAATGTCACCTATGAAATAAAGGTGTTACACCTTTTCCTCGGGCATTAGTTCACAGATGACACCAAATCCTGCCCCCTAATACTAAACTTAATGATCCAAGCTGCAAATGCTAATTATAAATTTGTGAAGTTATTTTCTTTTGTACTACGTACAAGAATGAAAAAAATCATATCCAAGTCACTTTTAAGAATTTCCTTGCAAATATATAGCAGTGACATTACTTTAATGTAAAGCAAGACTTGTTATTTAATACTTTGCTTTTGAGAAAACTTTTCTGATAAATGAATGCAATAAATCAAAAAACGTATCAGATCCAGAACTGGCAAGTTGGTGAGGCATCTGCACACTCCTGCACTATTGACTCAACTCTGCATTGGTGTTTAAGAACAACTTTCTGGAAGGCAATTTGGCAGTATGTATCAAAACTGAAAGCATGCATACCCACTGACCAAGCACTTGCCTAGCTTGGAATTTAGCCTAAGGAAATAATCGTGAATGTGCCCAAAGATTCAGGCACAAGGATAAGTAACTGTGGCCAAGAAAAATTTTAAAAAGTGGAAACACCTAGGAAATTGGCCAAATAGATCATGGTACTTCCATATAGTTGAATACTCTGTAGCCACTTAAAATGATGATGAAATGGACCAGGCATGGTAGCTCATGCCTGTAATCCCAGCACTTTAGGAGGCCAATGTGGGTGGATCACCTGAGGTCAGGAGTTTGAGACCAACGTGGCCAACATGGCAAAACTCCATCTCTACTAAAAATACAAAAAAAATAGCCAGGCATGGTGGCGGGTGCCTATAATCCTAGCTACTTGGGAGGCTGAGGCAGGAGAATTGTTTGAACCTAGGAGGCAGAGGTTGTAGTGCGCCAAGACCGTGCCATTGCACTCCAGCCTGGGCAACAAGAACAAAACTCTGTCTAAAAAAAAAAAAAATGATGAAATGAAGCTGCCAACAATGTCTCAACTGAATAAAGCAGGCTAGATACTAACACGTAACATGATTCCATGTGTGTGTACACATTTGTGTGTGAGTTTGGTCACAACAAAATGTTAAGAGTAGTTTTGTGTGGGTTCTGCGATTGCAGATTTCCTATTTATTTGTGCTCTTCTTTTCCGTATTCTTTGCCATAAGCATGTATTACTCTTATTTTTAACAAGAAACAATAAAAGTGTTTTACCCAGCCACTGACTGATCCACCTCCCCCTACAAAATCAGAACCTAATCTGGCAGGGCGCGGTGGCTCACGCCTGTAATCCCAACACTTCGGGAGGCTGAGGCTGGCGGACCCCTTGAGGTAAGGAGTTCGAGACCAGCCTGGCCAATATGGTGAAACTCCGTCTCTACCAAAACCACAAAAATTAGCCAGGTGTGGTGGCGGTGCCTGTAATCCCAGCTACTTGGGAGGCTGAGGCAGGAGAATCACTTGAACCCAGGAGGCAGAGGTTGCAGTGAACCGAGATCATGCCACTGCACTCCAGCCTGGGGGACAGAGCCAGACTTCACCTCAAAAAAAAAAAAAAAAAAAAAAAAAAAAAAACAGAACCTAATCTAAAAGCTGGAGCATGAGCACTGCCTGTCACCCCAACAGAGCGAGGTGGCAGCACAAGGAACCAGCCTGGGCCGCATGAGGACCCCTGGGGCAGGACGGAGATTCCCTGGTTGGCAGCACCTTACGGCAAAGAAATCCCAACTAACACACACAGGCTTCACACACTACACAGACAAGAGGGCGCGCCATGAAGTACAAGGACCAGGTTCAAGTTCTATTTCCACACCTCTTGAGCCAGCTTCTGCATCCGTGGAAAGGACTTACTGGACCTCCCTCGCAGAGCCTCATGCATGAGATAATTCATGGAAAGCACAGATGCAGACACACGGTGAGCACTCAAAAAAGGGCTGCTACTTTTACCATTTAATAACCTCACAGGGTAGTTGTACAGATAAAATAATAATAATAGCATACAAAGTACAAGACACTGAGAAGTGCCTTATTCAATCCTCCTTTGCTTCACAAGTTAGGCACAATGATTATCCTCCTATCATAGATGAGGACATTAAGGCTAAGCTTCCTAAACAGCTGGTCAAAGACAGAGCTGGTGTTCAGACTTAGCCACCTCTAAAATGAAATCTCTTAACATGATAATACTATGAAACTGACTTGTAAACAAGAACATATCGTTTGAAAGCAGCATCCCACACTGCGGCATCTATCAATGGCCTGATGTGACAGCTGGGAGCACATTAACATCACCCAACTGGGGGCACAAAGGAAACAGGATTGGCCAAATGCAGAAGACTGTGGGTGAAGGGAGCATGGCACTCATGATATCATTCCTTCCAGTTCTCTGAATGTTTGAAATGTTCCTCAATAGAAAGCTTCCTTAAATACCAGAGTATTAGTATTAGCATCAGCAGTATCACCTCTTCTTTCTCCAGAAGATGAAGCCTCCCACAGTCACAATAACCAGGGCACCAAAGATACAGCCAAAAACTGCTCCACAGATGACACCTGAGAAAAGTCAAAAACGGGAGACACTTGAAGAGGTGGTCGTGCAGACCACACGATGTGCTAACAACCAGCCAGGGACCCTAACACCAGAGGGTTGAGGTATGTGTGGCATACACACACACACACGTGCTCACACACAAGAGTTAAATAGCTTGGACCTAAAACTAGTCCGTGCATGCGGAAGCCAGGTTCCTGTTCCCAACCCACTACCACCTGGATGGTCTTGAGAAAGTTACTGTTCCTTGCCAGGTCTCAGTCTCCTCAACTGCAAATTTAGGGAACTAGGCTGGATTTTCAGGGATTTTTTTTCCTGCCACCTCTGACGTGTTGAGACTAGCACTCACATATGAGCAGAGGTACCTACAGCAGCATCTATGCTCAGGAGACAGGAAACCCATTTGTTTACTGGAGAAGGATGTGGGGGACTCCCTAAACTTTGCTTCTGGGACTGGCATTCTTTCCTGCACCCAACAACCAGCAACTAGGAAAAAAGCAGACAAACTAACAAGCCAGTCAGTCCATTCACCTCCAGCTTGAAGGTAGGGGATGAATCCCTCTTGGATCCCTGAAGCTCCTGTATCACTTAGGTCTATGCGATAAAGGGTAGAAGCACTTGACAAGGGTCCAAGACCAGAATTTCAGGCCTGCCTCTAAAGCCACCATGTAACCCTGGGCAAGTTACTTCCCCTCTCTGGGCCTTAAGAGTCTCGTTTCCAAAAAGCGGGCAGAGCACAGTGGCTCAGGCCTGTAATCCCAGAGCTTTGGAAGAAGGTGGAAGGAGGCTTGAGGCCAGGGGTTCGAGACCAGCCTGGGCAACACAGCAAGACCCCATCTCTACAAAAACTTAGCCAGGCATGGTGGTGAGCACCTGTGATCCCACCTGGGAGGCTGAGGCAGGAGGATCCCTTGAGCACAGGAATTCAAAGTTACAGTGAGCTATGATCATGCCACTGTACTCCTGGGCAACAGAGCAACACTCTGTCTCAAAAATAAAATAGATAGGCTGGACATGGTGGCTCACACCTATAATCCTAGCACTTTGGGAAGCCGAGGTGAGCAGATCACCTGAGGTCAGGAGTTCAAGACCAGCCTGGCCAACATAGCTAAACCCCGTCTCTACTAAAAATACCAAAATTAGCTAGACGTGGTAGCAGGCACCTGTAATCCCAGCTACTCAGGAGGCTGAGGCAGGAGAATTGCTTGAACCCAGGAGGCAGAGGTTGTAGTGAGCAGAGATCGTGCCACTGCACTCCAGCCTGGGTGACAGAGCGAGACTCTTGTCTCAAAAAAAAAAAAAAAAAAAAAACCACAAAATAAAATAAATCAATAAATAGAATTAAAATCATGAAGTAAAATAACCAGGATTGAACAAGACAATTTACGTGGCTTCCTCTGATTCTAATATTTAAGGATTCAATGCACTGTGTCAAACTGTGCACCTGGCATATGAGGACTCAATAATCTTTGCAGATTGGAAGAACAACTGGCACTTAGAGAAGGGAGAATGTCAGGTCCAGGCTGTGGGACCTCAGAGGAGGAAGCCCAGTAAGCCCGGTGACCCAGTGACACCTCAACCTCTAAGAGGGGACAGTTGAGCACACCAACCCTCCTGAAGGTCTGAGGGAGGCATGCACACAGCTGGCCTTCTATGGACACGTGGAGCAAAATGCCACTGAACCGGTGCCAGGACTGTTGTCTTCTCCCTACCTGGATCCTGGGGCAAGGAAACGGCATCTGAGTAGCGACTGAAGGACACGTAGCTCTCAGCCCCATCGATGAGCCCGTGGTTTTGAGGGTGGAAGGTAATGTTGGTGAAGCCAGCCACACAAGCCCTGTGGGATGACAAAGAGCAAAAAGAGGTCCCTGAGACGTGTCTGACCGCAGGCACAGAGAGCTTTATGCTCACGAGGCTCAGCCCCCAGAGAGCAAGAACCAGAAGACATTACCGGTAGGAGCCCAGAGGTTCCAGCTTCCCATTGTAATAGCCAAGCGTGGTTGACTCATTCCCAACATCAATTTCATATTTCAAAACTTCAGACAAGCTCTGAGAACGTCCCTTTTCTTCTGTTCTGATCAGGTATGTCACATAAGTATCTGAGGCTCCCTTTTTGAAATCCTCATATGTGTATTTCAGGACATCTGCAGAAGGGTGACCAGCTAAGAAAGGTACACAGAAGGAGAATCATAAGAAAGTGACGGCAGAGAGACTTCTTCTCCTGCATATCTACATGGTGGTGATGCTGGGTGATAGTGATACCAGCAACCACCTCTCAACTATCTCTCTGTGCCAGGTTTGACTCACATTGAATTCTAAGGGCTTCACCTACAGTAACTCACTTCATCCCCATGAATCCCATCACATAAGCTTACTGTCTCCATTTTACAGACAACAAAACGAAGGTACAAAAGGCTAACAGGACCAGGCACAAGGTCACATGGCCTATGACGCAGAGTTGGGTTCCCAATCCAGGGCGTCGGGCTCAGAGCCCAAGGTTTCATCTAATCACAGACCAGCACTGGTCAGTCTGGCTGCCATGAAACATGGCCTTCCTCGATGGACTTGTTGACAAGCATCACAGCAAAATGACTAAGAGCTGGAAACAGACCCAAAATGAAAAGATAGAAAGAGAGAGAGATTTCCACCTCACTTTTTGAAATTTTGCCACAGGTTATTGCACCAGCAAATTTCTATTCTATCCTCCCAGATTCCCCAACCCCCCGACAGTGTGTTTGGTCTGTATCCTCCTCAAGGAGATGAGAACAGCACCACAGTGGGAGAGAGTGGGCAGAGGAAACACTGCATTATTCATGCATAAAGCATCCCCCCAGACCAGGCACAGAGGCTTATGCTTGTAGTCTAGTCCTAGCACTTTGGAAGGCCAAGGTGGGAGGATTACTTGAGTTCAGGAGTTCAAGACCAGCCTGGGCAACATGGTGAGACCTTGTCTCTAAAAGAAAGAGGAGAGGGCAAGAGAGGCAGAAGGGGAGAAGGAGAGGTGGAGGGGGAGGAGGAGGAAGGAACCCCCACAACAAAACTTGGGCTTTTAAATCTGGGCCTGGGCCGGGTGCAGTGGCTCATGCCTGTAATTCCAGCACTTTGAGAGGCCGAGGCAGGTGGATCACAAGGTCAGGAGATTGAGACCATCCTGGCTAACACAGTGAAACCCTGTCTCTATTTTAAAAATACAAAAAAATTAGCCAGGCGTGGCAGCAGACGCCTATAGTCCCAGCTACTCAGGATGCTGAAGCAGGAGAGTGGCATGAACCCAGGAGGTGGAGCTTGCAGTGAGCCAAGATCGCGCCACTGCACTCCAGTCTGGGCGACAGAGAGAGACTCCACCTCAAAAAAAAAAAAGAAAAAGAAAAAGAAAAAAATCTAGGCCTTACGCAAGCATTCAAACACAGCTACCAAAGAGACTCTCGAATTATTCCTTTCCTACCACAAAAAAAAGTAACAGAGCCCTTTAAGGAAAAGCAGCCTTTAATCCACCTCTTCTCTCAGCTAAGGAAATACTCTGCAAATTTCACTAGCAAATGCAAATCTTTTCCTATTTTCTTTCAAAGGAAATTCATCCGCTAAGGATGGCATGTGTGTATGTGTGTGTTGTGAGTGAGAAAGAGAGACAGAGTTGTTTAAAACTAGTATTCTACCACCTAAAAGGTCCTGTGATGTAAAAGAGAAGAAAAACCTAGATCACAGATCAGCAAGTTATGGGCCACAAACCAAATCCAGCCACCTGCCATGGTAAATAACATCTAGTGGGAATGGCCCCACGCATTCCTTCTGTACCTACTGTGACTGCTTGCACACTACAATGGCAGAGTCGAATGCTTGCAACAGTCTATACCACTGGCAAAGCCTAAAATATTTGCAATCTGGCCCTTTCCAGAAAGCTTGTCAACCATCAGGCAAACACCTCACCCTCCTTCTCTGTCTGAGTACACAGCATGGGCTGCAGTGAGAAGACAGGCATGTGTCTGCATCACTCACGTGCCTCAGTGGGCACAGAGAAAGCTCTGGTCACTGCATCACTCACGTGCTGTTTAACCCACGGAGGCCTCTCCTTACCTTCCCCAGTGGTGAGAACGACAGCATACGCTTTGATGGGTCCGTGGCTGGCTTCAAATCCACTGAACTTGACCTTTACTGAATTGTGACTGACAGATGTAATATTAGGGGATCCATCTGGAGGAGGGGGATCTAAAACAAAACAAAACACGATCACCCAATATTGAAAACCAAAGCAACACATTAGGTAGAGAACATGCTTCAGCGACCTCCTCAAGATCTTACTCTGGAAGCTACATGCTGGGCTCTGCAAAGCACAAATCCAGAAGCAAAAGGCACGGAAGGAAACCGGTGAGGAGCAGAGACAGCAGATCCTGGGAAACCTGCCCAGCTCACAATGACCCCTTCGGGGCATCCAGCCAAATCCCCAGGGCAGGCACCCAGCAGCCTTGTTTGGTTTTGCTATTGTTGTTTTGAACTGTGTATGCTTTTATTTTATTTTTTAACAGATTGATCAAAATATAATTAAAATACAACCAAGGAGATGAAAGACTTGTACAGTGAAAACCACAAAACACTGATAAGATAAAGAAGACACAAATACATACAAAGACATCCCATGCTCATGGATTGGAAGACCTGATATTGTTGGAAGACTTGACACTACTCAAAATGATCTACAAATTCAATGCTACCCCATCAAAATCCCAATGGCAATTTTTACAGAATATTAAAAAAAAAAAAATCCGAAAGTTCATATGGAACAATGAAAGACCAGGAACAGCCAAAGTAGTGTTGAAAAAGAATAAAGCTGGAGGCCTCACACTTCCTGATTTCAAGATATATTTATTCAAAGCTGCAGTAATTATAACAGTATATTACATGCATAAAGACAGACATCAACCCACAGAACAGAATACTGAGCCCAGAATTAAACTCTCACATATACAGTCAACTTATCTTCAACAAGGGTGCCAAGAAGACACAATGGGGAAAAGACAGCCTCTTCAACAAATGGTGCTGGGAAAACTGAATATCCATGAGCAAAATAATAAAACTAGACCCCTGTCTTACACCAGACACAAAAATAAACTCTGAATAGGTTCAAGACTTAAACATCAGACCTAAAGCTGTACACTGTTAAATTTGTTTAAAACAAAACACACACACACATCGGGGAAGAGCTTCTTGACACAGTATTTACAATGGTTGCTTGGATACCACACAAAAAGCACAGCGACAAAAGCAAAAATTGACAAGCAAGATTAAATCAACTGAAAAGGTTTTGCCCAGTAAAAGAAACCATCATTAGAGTAAGAAGTTAGTATCCTTGCATGGGGAAGCTAACCAGCCCTTGTCCTCTCCCAGTCCCTTCTGACTCGAGATGAGCCGGGTTCATTATCCTGAGATCTGGGGTGGAAGGAGAGTGAGAAAGAGAATGTGGTGGAACTCTAAGGTGTGGCCTTGGGAGCTGCACGCTGACACCACATGGACTTGGCCTGGCCCCAGGATCAGCTGGTCGGCTGAGAGCAAAGACGGAGCAGATGTCCAAAGAGAAGAATCAAAGATGAGGTGGGAGAGAACATACTTTCTACTGAGACCTGGCCACGGCACTGCCCCGTGTTCTTCATAAACAGTCCCCACATGTTTCCCAGAGTTGGTCTAAAATACCACCTAGAGAAATCCAACAGATCCTCTTCCCAGAAACCAGAAAAGCCCCCACAGGACCCTCCATGGATAACCACCATGATTCTGTACCCTCCCTTTCCAAGCCAGGGTGTGGAGCCACTCTCTGAACTAACACAAAAGAAAGAACATGCTGAATTAAAGATGATCCACTCCACACACTCTCTCTCTACCTAAATTCATCTCACATATACAGTTTGGATTGTTCTCATTTTTTTTTAATATTTTTTAAAAATAAATGAGATGGGATCTCACTATGTTGCCCAGGCTGGTTTCAAACTCCTGGGCTCAAGCAATCCTTCCACCTCAGCCTCCCAAAGTGCTGGGATTACAGGCATAAGCCACCACACCCAGCCTGTTTTCATTATTATATATATTCAAGATTCAAGGAGACAGAAATCTGAACTCCAAAACAACCACAACATAATTGTCTAAACCTGCGGCTGATACAGCAGCCCCTAGCCACACGCAGCTGCCAAGCCTCTGAGAGGTGACCAGTTTGCATTCAGATGTGCTACAAGCATACAATACAGACGAGATATCAAAGACTTAGTACAAAAGATGTAAAATAATTCATTAATATAGAAATTACATGTTGAAATAATACTTTTAATATACTAAGTTAAATGTTATTAATATTAATTTCAGCTATTCCTTTTTACTTTTTTTTCAATGTGGCTCCTGGAAAACTTTAAATTATACCTGAGGCTCACATTGCCCATCTAGTGGATGGTCCTGTTCTAAACTACAAGCTTCAGCAACCTCGCAAGTACCTGGCAGCAGTGCCCACTGGGAGGTGCTGTTCCCATGTCTAACGGTCAACTGCTAGCACAGGCGCCTGCATTTCCCATCAGCTCTATGCCCCGTAGCTGGCCAGAGAAGGTCCATCCCCAGGTCCTTGCCCCAAAACTGGGAGCAGCATGCTAGCTCACCCACCACCAGACCTGGAAATCCTCTCCTTCTCAATGCTCTTCTCAGTCCAATGCTCCAGGGGCCCTGTTGTCCATACTTCCCATAGAGTCCCTCACCACAGCACACAGTAAGCCACCAACAGATGTGGGCCAAAGGACGACCAGGCACAGTGGCTCAGGAGGGTGATCCCAACACTTTGGGAGGCCGAGGCGGGTGGATCACTTGAAGTCAGGAGTTCGAGACCAGCCCCGCCAATATGGTGAAACCCTATCTCTACTAAAAATACAAAAATTAGCCAGGCGTGGTGACATGTGTCTGTAGTCCCAGCTACTTGGGAGACTGAGGCACCAGAATCGCATGAACCCAGGAAGCAGAGGTTGCAGTGAGCTGAGATCGCGTCACTGCACTCTAGCCTGGGCAACAAGAGCAAGACTCCATCTCAAAAAAATATAAAAGAAAACATGGCAATGAGTTATGCTGTAAAGAAAAGGAACTTTTAGAATGTAAAAAATGAGCCCCTCTTACTCTGCTTTTTTAGATTGATTTCTATAGAATGAGAAACAAGTCTATGCCAGTAAAAGCAAATATTTCAGGGGAAATAAAAAAACAAAAACAGGTTTCTAGTCCACACGTGCAGACCCACTGGGTCAGCCGCTCCAGGAGTGATCACCGTGCCGTCTGACCAGCCCCTGCCTTGAAGCCCACCTGTGATGCCAGTGGTGCAGGTGCTCTGGGTGGGGGCTGCCATCTTTCCACAGGACACGGTGGTGATGCTGATGTTGTACGAGGTAGAAAAATTCAAATATGTGACTTCCGTTCTATACTCAGTGCCATTCTCAGAGGAGCAGCTCTCCAGGTCGGTTGCATTGTCCCAGGCTCCACTGCTGACCTCCAGCTTGAAGCCTGCATTGGCACCAGGAGGGCAGGCCCATTTGAGAACCAGGGCTGGCTCTTTGGGGACCACTTCACAGTCGAAGGAGGCCACGGACGCGGGATCTGCAAAACAAGCACAGCACAGCATGAGATTCTGGGACTTTTGCCTTTGCAAACACAGAAATAAGGAGTAGCAGAATCCTGGCGATGAGGAGGTGGGTGGGTGATGTGGTGGAAGAGGCAGGGGCTGACCATGAATTGGGCAACACCAAACTGTGTGACCTTGGGACAGTCACCCAACTGCTCTGAGCCTCAGCTGCAGGACTCTTTGAAGAGTAAATTGAACAATGATGTCCGGCACCAAGCAAGATGCCTGGAAGAGACCAGGGCTCCATGAGAGGCAGCTACATCGTCCTGTGAGAGGTAGTGACCTCCTCACTTGCACCATCTCATCTTGAGAACCCACCTCTTTTTTTTTTTTGAGATGGAGTCTTGCTCTGTTGCCCAGGCTGGAGTGAAATGGCATGATCTCGGCTCACCTCAACCTCTGCCTCCCGGGTTCAAATGACCCTCCTGTCTCAGCCTCCCAAGTCACTGGGACTACAGGTGTATGCCACCACACATGCAGCTGATTTTTGTATTTTTAGTAGACACAGGGTTTCACCATGTTAGCCAGGATGTTCTCAATCTTTTGACTTCATGATCCACCCTCCTTGGCCTCCCAAAGTGCTGGGATTATAGGCGTGAGCCACCAGGCCCAGCCAAGGCCCTCTTGATGGTCCTTCTGAGACAGGTGAGGTCCATACTGTCCCAACTGCAGATAAATCCACAGAGGCTCAGAGAGGTTAAGTAATTGGCTGATGATGACGTGGCAAGTGGTGAAGCCAAAACTAGATCCCAGGTTTTCTAAGTTCAAGACACTCTCTATTCACATGACATACTGCATCATCAATGGCAAATGGTATCAGTTTCCTCATCTTCAAAATAGAGTGTTATTTGTCTCTGAGGGCCAACAGATTTTTACTGAGGACTAACATCAAACTAATCTAAATGGAAAACTCCATATTAAAACTGGAGGACAGTATTATCATTAATTGAATGTCACAGAATTTTAGAGCAAGAGAAGCTCTACCAAGGCACCTAGTGCAACTCCCACATTCGCCACCCAAGGCCTGGAAAGGTAATCTGAACACCGCACCTACTTTTACAGTTCCTGTTCCACCCATACTCAGTCATAAATGCTCGGATACAGTTTTTCTCTGGCTATAGGCTACAAATAACTATAGCTAAGATAAATATCAGCAATGAAAGGCACCCAAATATCAAAGATGGGTGTCTAGACCAGGTGGGATGGAGCAGAGGTGACCCAAAGCTGCAGGGATTTCTGTGGCCACCCCACTGACCACTGAAAGGCCAGAGGCCATCACGGGTGGAGCTCCTACACTACCAGGGAGGCTGATCCCATGAGACCCCCACTTCCAAATCAGCCCGAACATATGAATGGCCTGGGCTAAAAAGGGAAGAGGTAGGAGCAAGGTGGGCAGAAAATGAGTAGTGCACAGGTGCTGAGTGATAAAGGTGCTACAGTCAGCACGGTGAGCAGAAGTGCCCACCACTGTCTGCAAAGCCTTCCCTGGACTGCCCTGAAAGCATCCTCAGTTACACACAGGGCTCTTCTCTTTATTACACATTTTGAGTTGTGAGATAGGTGAGGATCCAGAAGGACACCAAGGTTGGGCATCATTTCAACAATAACCTTTCCATCTTCTCCAGCACAAAAGACAAACCAATGCCAGACATCATCCACGTCCTGGCCCAGCCCCACCCAACCTGGCTCACCTCCCACCTACACCCTCCTGTTCCCGTGGGTCCACTCCTCCCACCCTTGCCTCCTGCTCTTCCTCCAGCCTCCAGGACACAGTGGTGATGCTGCACAGGCCCCTCTGCACAAACCTCTGCCTGTAATGCTCTCATGCCCTGATATCCAAATAGCTGGCTCCTTCCCTTTATTTAGATCTTTGCTCAAAAGTCACCTTCTCGCTGAGGCCTTTCCTGAGCATCCTAGATAAACATTCCACTTCCTCCCTCCAAAATAAAAGTTCCAAGAAGGCAAGGACTTGACTGACATATGGTATATGCTCAATAAATATTTATTGAATGCAGAAATGATGAGGGCATCGAGCCAGCACCAATAAGCTAATAGGATGCCTCAGAAAGCTCAATCACTGCACATCACACAAAACCAAACAAACTACAGACTGTGGAGGACTGACCTGCCAGGTCAGCACCACTCAGGGAGGAGTCCAAGAGGCAGCTGGGGCTACACTCACCTGTACAGAATGACTTCCAGCCAGGTTCCAGTGACTTGATTCTGTCCCCTACTTGTGTAAAGATCTCCACCGTGTATGATGAGCCAGGTATTAATTCAGTGACAGTAGCATTAGTAATTCCAATGTCCGTGACTACTTGTATTGTGTTGCTGGAATTTCCAACCTTCTCAATAAGAAGGCAGTAGGAGTACGTGGGAGAGGCGTCATCAAAGTTCTGCCAACTTAAAGTTGCTGCTGTGGTGTTGGTACTTACATCAATGTTGGACACAATGCTGGGCCCTTGATTTTAAAAAAAGGCAATTCATGTAAAAGCACAGATTAACCAGAATTCCAGGACTATTTACTGTATCCAAAAATAGCCTGGCTCATTTAAGAAAGAAGGAACAAAGCTAGTATTTGCTGGCTCAAAAGACAGAAAACTTTCCCAAAACACATCAAGAAAATAATTATACAGATTAAATCTCAAAAGAAGTTTAATTTAGGCTTCTTTTAATACTTCAAGTTTATTTCAAATATATTTTTAAGATATAATTTCTAATCTGTTTTTCAAATCTAATAGATGAAGGAGAAAAATATACTAAAAACGTATTACAAACATCTTTACCATGATTAATTCAAATATTTGCAAAACACCTCCCTCACTGTCGCAGGTAAAGCTCCTCATCTGGGCAGTATCTTCCAATACCAACATGACAAGATGACCCTTCTCTACTCTGTATTCTCAAGGAATGACTAGAACAGCTTCAGTCTCCACTCCCAAGGAATCACTTCTTGCTTCTAAGGACAATTCTAAGTTCACACAGCTTGAAGAACAGTGCCCCATGGGGACAGCAGAACCACTGCTGAGACCAATGTTTTCAACTTCAGCAGTTTCAGGGTCAACCTGGATCCCAGAAGCACACTGGCCATCATTTAACCAGTGCCTCCACCAAGAGACGGTTAGAGAGGCTGTTCCTTAGAAGGGCATCCTAAGAGACTTACGTGTGTACTGTGTAGTGGAGCTGGGGTCCCCCGGGACGTGGTCCACTTCTGGAGAAATGGTAATGTTATATAAGGTGCCCGGGATCAGGCCCTGGAGAGTGACCACTTTGTCAGACGTGTTTGTGTGGTTAGAGCCATGCTTGGACTCTATGACTAAATGGTAGACATACTCGGAAGCATTGCCTGGGCTCTTCCACTCCAGCCGCATCTCCGTGGTGGTGACGTAGACCACGTGGATGTCAAACACTGCACTGGGAGCTGCTCAGAAGGAAGGAAGAAGGGAAACCCGTTACCGATTATCATGAGGCCCAGCTTCCACTCCAAGTGCTGTCGAGAGAACCTGCTCTTCTGCCATCACACTTTCAAATGAGTTCACAAAAGGCACACTCCAAAATCAAGCTGAAAAATGCACACACTCGGTGCTCTCAAGAATTTTAGCTCTTCTACGACGCAGATGAACTTCCCAGTTTATCTTATCAGTTCTCTAGTTTTTTGTTTTTGTCATAAAAATGAGCCCTTAGGCTGGGTGCAGTGGCTTATGCCTGTAATCCCAACATTTTGGGAGGCCGAGATGGGTGGATCCCTTGAGGTCACGGGTTCGAGACCAGCTTGGCCAACATGCTGAAAACCCATCTCTACTAAAAATACAAATATTAGCTGGGTGTGGTGGTATACACCTACAATCCCAGCTACTTGGGAGGCTGGGGCACAAGAATCACTTGAACCCAGAAGGTAGAGGTTGCAGTGAGCCGAGATCACACCACTGCTGCACTCCAGCCTGGGTGACAGAATGAGACCCTGTCGCAAAAAAAAAAAAAAAAAAGGCGGCCAGGCACAGCGGCTCACACCTGTAATCCCAACACTTCGGGAGGCCGAGGCGGGCGGATCACATGAAATCAGGAATCTGAGACCATCCTGACCAACATGGAGAAATCTCATCTCTACTAAAAAAAATACAAAATTAGCCGGCTGTGGTGGCGTATGCCTGTAGTCCCAGCCACTGAGGCAGGAGAATGAATCGCTTGAACCCGGAAGGCGGAGGTTGTGGTGAACCGAGATCATGCCATCGCACTCCAGCCTGGGCGACAACAGAGTAACTCCATCTCAAAAAAAAATGTTTAAATTTAAAAAAGAACCCTTCAAGGGGTCATCTGAAGTGGAAATCACGTTCAGTTTCTTGATATGGGTGCTGGTAACGAGGTGTGTTCAGTTTGTAAAAAGTTCATGAAGCTATGCGCTGAGGACATGTCCCTTTTCGGTATGTATATTACATCTCAATAGAGAGGTTTTTTTTGTTTTGTTTTGTTGTTTTTTGTTTTTTTTTTTTTTTGAGACAGAGTCTCGCTCTGTGACCCGGGCTGGAGTGCAGTGGCCGGTTCTCAGCTCACTGCAAGCTCCGCCTCCCGGGTTTATGCCATTCTCCTGCCTCAGCCTCCCGAGTAGCTGGGACTACAGGCGCCCGCCACCTCGCCCGGCTAGTTTTTTTTTTTTTTTTTTTGTATTTTTTAGTAGAGACAGGGTTTCACCGTGTTAGCCAGGATGGTCTCGATCTCCTGACCTCGTGATCCGCCCGTCTCGGCCTCCCAAAGTGCTGGGATTACAGGCTTGAGCCACCGCGCCCGGCCTCATGTTATTTTTTTAAATCACTCATTTAGAAGGAAACATCTCCCCATGGCACTGCCTGACATACTGAAGAGGAAAACTGAAATGGAGAGCTGACCTTTACTGCGTTGCAGCATTTGAGGACAGATGAGGAAGGGAAGAAAACGGGCACACCCTGCACCCTCAGGGCAGAGTCAGAAGTGGAGTCCCCCACAGGAGCCCACCCTCCAATCATCTCTCCGCTGCACACTCAGCCACTTGCACCAGGGATGCCTACATCGAGGCCCGGAAGTAACCACGGAGGCAGGGCCTGTTTTCCAGGGCAGCTTTCAACCCCGTCTCTCTTTACCTGGCAACAAACATCACCTCCAGGGAGAGGAAATGGGCAGGTAGGGGACAAAAAAGGGAAATGCTTTCACTGCAAACACATTGTCCTAAAAAATAAAAAAAAGTGCCATGTTTACATACAATGTACTCCAAAATTAATTTTTTTTTAAATCTTAAGTGGGTTCTCCTTAAAGAGAAGCTGCTGGGAGAAGCCTTTGTTTCCTACTGGCAGATTCCTGGTGTCAGAGGGATTCCACAGACAAAAGACCATGAAAGGCCTTTGCCTATAAACATAAAAAACTAGAAACAACCTAAATATTCAATAACATGGGGAGGGCTGTGGGCACTGTGATCTGGCTGCATGATGAAATATTCTGCAGCCACTAAAAACATGAAGACCATGATAACTACAGGGGAAAGTTGTGGTATAGACTGAGTTAAAAAAAAAAAATTCAAATACAAAATAAAAGTATTTGTATAATAATTACAGTAATACAAGCAAAATGTGGACATAGAAAAGGAATTTGGTTGGGTTAGAAAAGTAAAGATATTTGTTTCTTTTCCTTTTTATTGTGGTAAGACATACATACCATAATATTCATCATCTCAATCATCTGTCAGTGTACAATTCAGTGTCATCAACATTCACAATGTTGTGTAACCATCACCACTATCTGTACCCAAAACACTGTTACCATCCCCAGCATAAACTGTAGCCATGAAATAATAATGCCCCCTCCCTCCTCTGCACAGCCCCTGGTAACCTCTATTCTAACTTCTGTAGAATATTAAGTTGCCTAATCTAGGTACTCAGGTAAGTGGAATCATCCAGTATTTGTCCTTCTGTGTCTGGCTTATTTCACTTAGCATAATGTCCTCAAGATCCATCCATATTGTACCATAAATCAGAATTTCTTTCTTTTTTAGGCTGAATAATACTCTGTTGTATGGATGAACCACACTTTGTCTATCCATTCATTTGTTGATGGGATCTTCGGTCCCCCTTTGGCTACTGTGAACAATGCTACTACTATAAACACTGATGTACAAATACCTGTCCAAGGCCCTGTTTTCAATTCTTTTGGAAATATACATAGGACTGGAATTACTGGATCATATGGTATTCATTTCCTTTTTTCGAAATTGCTTTTAATGCTGTTAAGCTGACTTTTTCCAATAACAATAAAGGTTGTTCAATAATAGAAAGGTAACTCCCTAAGAGTTTAGATCTTATAGCAAGCCTTCTTGACTTTCATTCAATGGGACCATTGAATGAAATGGGTACTTTGAGACAATGGAATTCCAGGCAGGTGTTAAAATTACCCTGCAGAAATATTGATATTAAGAGGAAAGAATATTCATAATAAACTATAGTAAAAGAGATGCCTTCTCCTCACTAATACTAAACTTTACTGCTGTACCACATCAAAGTGTCAGTCTACATGGTGGATAAGCACTTGGTCTTAGACACCAGACACAGGTCAGTTTGCCACCTCGTCACTCTGGGCCAGTTACTTAAGTTCGCAGAGCCCCCATTTCTTACTCTGTAAGACAGAAATGATCATAATACCTGCTCCATGAAGTTGTGTTAAAAATGTAAAATACAGTATGAGAGCACTCAGCACTTTGCAGACCCCCAACATATTATATTATTGTTACAGTAAGTTCTGAGCAATAGCAAGTAGCACGATATCACACATCCCCATCAGTGGTGATCCTCTTACCATTATCCACATCCTTAAAAGACAGAAGAAACATGTTGATGTTAAGACTTCATGTCAACAGTCTAAAATGCAGACTTGCAAAGGGAATACTGCATCTCATCTGAGGGATGCATTTTAGTACACCCCTTATTTCGGAAGCAGATCCTCTGAGTGACTATCGGTGCTTAACCTAACCAGCACAGTTGAAGAAGCTTCTTCAAGGATAATCTCAAAAGCCTAACTCATTTCATGTGTGTTTCAAGGAATCTGTCCCATTTCTTTATTCTACCCTCTGTATAAAAGATTTCAACTATCTTGAATCAAAGATCTAGGAAGACTGTATGTTTTTCAACCTTTCAAAAAAAAAATTTCAAATTTTTAAAACAATAAAAAACATTAATCTCTAGAATTTTCCAGAAGTTTCTCCTGTGGGGCTAGAAACAATTTAATAATTTATTTAAACTGTTTCTATAAAAAAAAATGTTTTTTGAGACAGGGTCTCCCAGGCTGGGGCTGGTCTGCAACTGCTGGATCAAGCAAATCCTCCTGCTGCAGCCTCTCAAGTAGCTGGGACTATGGGTGTAGGCCACCATAGCTGACTATAAAATGATTTTATCAATTTCAATTAGCCTTCTAGAACTGACAAACTATCACATCACAGTGTTGTTTATGAAAGACTGTCAAGAGTCCACCTGCCCAACACAGCACAGTAGTTAATTTCTAACACATCTTGACCAGAGGTTCTTAAACTTTTTGCTCACAGGACTTCTTTACCTTCTTAAAAGTTATTAAGGCTCTCAGAGAATTTGTATTTACACAGGTTATATTTATTAATATTTACTATATCAGGGATTTAAAATGAAGAAATTTTTTAAACGTAAGAATCTACAGTATATATTCCATTAGCCCTCAGAGAGACAATGTCATCCCATGTTATATCAAAGTTGGAAAACTCCAAAAGAGAATGAGAACGAAAAAGCCAAATAACATTTTAGTATTGTTACGATAATACTACCTTGGAGACCCCTTGAAAGAACCTAGGGATCCCTAGAGAGCCCTGGACCACAATTTGAAAACCACTGATCTAGCCCAGAGGTCAGCAAACATTCTCTGTAATGGCCAGAAAATAAATATCTCAGGCTTCACAAGCCACACATTCTCTGTTGTCACTACTCAATTCTAGCTCCAAAGTAGCCATAGACAGTATGTAAGCAAATGAACATGGCTGTGATCCAATAAAACTTTATTTACAAAAACAGACAGTGAGCCAAATTTGGCATAGGAGCCATTCTTATCTGCCAACTCTGTTTCAGATGATGGAATTCCAGGCAGATGTTCAAATCATCCTGTAGAAATATTGTATTAAGAGGAAAGAATATTCATAATTGGCAAGTTGGGGAAAAGGCAGATTACAAAACCACATGTACAGATGGCCTCAATGTTTGTCAAAGAAATACATATATATTTTGGGCTGGACGCAGTGGCGCACACCTGTAATCCCAGCGTTTTGGGAGGCTGAGGTGGGTGGATCACTTGAGATCAGGAGATCAAGACCAGTATAAAAATTAGCCAGGCGTGGCGGTGCACACCTGTAATTCCAGCTACTCAGGAGGGTGAGGCACAAGAATAGCTTCACTTGAACCCAGGAGGTGGAGGTTGCAGTGAGCCAAGATCATGCCACTGCACTCCAGCCTGGGTGACAGGGTAAGACTGTCTCCAAAAAAAAAGAAAAAATATATATATGTGTGTGTGTGTGTGTATTATATATATATATATGTGTGTGTATTAAATATATGTAAGTATACATGTTTAAAAATTGTAAAATGTCATACATCAAGAGTGATTATCTCTGCTTGATGGTTTCCATGTAAGTTTTTTCTACTTGTCTGTATTTCACATAATAAATAAGCATTACTGTTATTATGAAAATTGTTAAAAGGTTTTTCTTAGATAATTAAAAGAAAAACAATATTTGGAAACATTATGTTTATTAATTATGCTGATATTCTTTAAGAAACATGATGGTTTAACAGAGAAGCCTATTTGCTTACCAGTTCTATTGCAAACTGTCCGAGACTCCCCTTCAGTCCCATTTGGTCCTTCTGGAACTATTTCAAAGCAATACTTGGTTCCAGGGAACAAGCCACCAATGATAATACTTTGGTTGGTGGTTATTTCTCCCCAAGCAACCTCCTGCACACAGGATTTGCATGTGATATGCATCTGAAAGGATTCTGCATCATGGCTACTCCATGCTAAGCCGATCTCCGTCGTGCTGACCACTGTCACTCGGAAGTCGGAAACTGGATCAGGGGCTATGCAAAGAAAGTAAACAACTAGATTAAAAATATATTTCTCCAGGAGACAGGGATGCCCCACCTCAGAAAATATTTACACTGAGATGAAATGTACACTTAGGACACCTGATTCCTCTCTTTGTCTTCTTTGTATCATCATCTATAACACAAGCCCCTCGGAAACAGCTGTTTCTGGCCATGGAGAGAGCATTTGACCATGAGAATGCAGAAGCTCTGTGCTCACACTGCACACAGTCATTCACAGGAAATGAGAGGAGGCGTGAGCTCCTGTGGTCCAGGGCTCAGGCTCTGGAGGAGAACCTTGGCCACACAGGCTGCTTTATCTTGAATGCATTACTAGCCTCCCAGAGCCTCTGTTCAGGGACGGACAGCAGAGACCACTCTTGACCCCCAAAATCCATTTCCCTGTTTTCCCTTCACCATACCCACCCAGATTTTTAGCGCTGTGTGTGCACAGCTGTTCAAACAAAGACCACATTTCCCAGCCTCCCATGCAGCTAGATGTTGCATGTGACTAAGTTTTGGTCAACAGAGCGAGAGCAGAGGTACTGGGTGACTTCTAGGAAGTGTCCTTTAAGGGTGGAGCACAACCTTCTGCCCTTCCTCCTTCTTATAGCTGGAGTGTGGATGCGATGACTGGAGCTCACGCTGCCTGGCTCTAGAACCAACACTACAGCGGTGGCTGCAGCTTCCTGATCCCAGGATCACAGCTCAGAACATACACCCCTGGATCCAGCAACCACAGCAGGGACTTCCTGATTCCTCCCTCTGCTGTCTGTGACCAAGGTGGTGACTCTCTGGGGGGTCAGTTCTGCAGCCTTGTCCAGGAGTCATTTCTTGGGGCCAGGCCTAAAGCCTGGTCCCCAGCTGTTATGAGCTGACTTGTGCTCCCTCACTCCCAAATGTGTATGTTTATGTCCTAACCCTCAAGACCGCAGAATGTGGCTGTCTTTGGAGACAGGGTCTTTAAAGAGGTAATTAAGTTAACATGAGGTCATGAAGGTAGGCCCTAATCCAGCAAGACTGGTGTCCTTACAAAGGGAGATGAGGACATAGGCACATGCAGACTAAGGACAACCACGTGAGGGAGAAGACAGTCATCTATAAGCCAAGAGGGAGGCCTCAGAAGAAACCACACCTGCCGTTGCCTTAATCTTTAACCTTCAGCCTCCAGAACTATGAGGAAGTCTATTTCTGTTATTTAAGCCACACAGCCTTTGGTACTTGTTCTGGCAACCCTAGCGAACTGATACACCAACTCTTCCAATGATTCTGTGACACCTCAATTGCCAGGATAAATCCCTTTTGGTTAAAATAGCTCACAGTTTCTGTTTCATGCAATTGAGTCCCGGATAACCTCTACCGTCCCCACCCTGCCTAGCACTGGGCTTCTGTTACGGGAGGGAGAAATAAACCCCTGTCTTGTTTAAGCCATGGATACTTGGGGGTTTTTGTTGTTGTTTTTAGTGGTGCTATTCGTGGCTGAACCTAATCCTAGCTAATAAATAGTAAAAGAGTAAAGGGTAAAGAAATGCAAGCATATTTCATTTTCCCAAAGAGCCAGTCCAAAATACATCTGTAAGAATGCTGAGGTGTGCTTCCTGGGAAGGAATGGACATTCTTGTGGGATAAGCCCTGGGTCCAGAGCCACACACTCCTGGGTTCAAGTCCTGCTCTGCTACTCACTAGCTCTGTGGCCCTGGGCAAACTGTTCAGCCATGAGGATGTCGTTCCCTCATCTGTAAAAGGGGACCCCAATACCTACCTTGGAGGCCACTGCAGTGTCTATAAATCTCCCGGCACAGTGCAAAATGCAGTGTTGGTGTCACTACTATTGTTTAATCGTATATAGTCAATATTATATCACCATACCACTAGTGTACCATTACTGTTTTATTTTACATTATTGGACCTTCTTTAGAACCAAAAGCTTTTTATTTGCTGCATAAAATCTTATTGTTAAGGGACATTTAAACAAACAAAGATGAGATGCAGCTGTGCCAGTGATTCATTATAATGTCAGCACCCAAGACACAAGGGGACATGAATATCCAGGTCATTTTTGTCTCCATGTATTAATTCACTCTAGAGTTACAAGCACAGGCTCCAGGTGAGAAATACCAGACGCTTAATCTCACCTCTGCCACTTTTCAGCTGTGACAGCTGTCTAGCACCTCTCTCAGCCTTGGCTTCCTATCTATAAAATAAGGCTACTGCCAACCACGTCGCAGGGCTGCTGTGAGTATACAATGTGCCAGTGCAAGGAAAGCACGTCACACGAAGCTCGGCGTGTGGTCAGCTGACAGTCACCATTATTATATCACACATCCTGTGTTTGGGCCCACCATGTAGCACGACAGCAGGAAAGGGTGGCGAGAGCCAGGCATGAACTCACGGGTGTG
This sequence comes from Colobus angolensis palliatus, assembly GCF_000951035.1. NCBI lineage: Eukaryota > Metazoa > Chordata > Mammalia > Primates > Cercopithecidae > Colobus > Colobus angolensis. Next base: position 5,357,191 of record NW_012119710.1, on the reverse strand, counting down.
CACTTGGAGGAAGCCCGGTGTGCCCTCAGTGTCACCTAGGAAAGGACACACTGTGATGCGGTAGAAGGTGCTTGAGTGGAGTCCTGAGATGACAGCGTGAGCCTCACTGACGGTGAGATTGAGAGAATCTGTCTCCCCTGCCACGTGTATCTTGTAGGTATAGTTAGATGACGACTCATTATCACTGACTTTCCAGGTCAGGGTCAGGCTTGTGGCACTGATATTCACAACGGTGACGTCAAAAACCTGAATAGCATCTGTGAGAACACAAGAGGAGTTCAAAATAACCAGAACGGCCAAGGCAGAGGGAGGGAGAGGTCATCAGGGCATGCTGTGGAGCCCAGGAAACTCTCCTGGGGGGGTGTTCCTTCCTCCTCTGCACCATCAACCACGGCTAGGAAAGCATGAGGGTCCCAGTCAAAGTCCGGCATCATCAGGCGGTGAAGAAACCACCCGGCCAATGGCACCTACAGGGTTATTCTTTGTTCCTTTTTGCAAGTTGACTTTAGAGATTTGACCTAAATGACGACTTGGACTCTATGCGTGTCTTACCCTAGGGCCAGGGGCACCCAGAAAAGTTGTCAAACACAAATGATGCAAAAGCGAACACTGCGATCTACGTGATCGCCTGAGATCACAGAAGTCAGGACAAGGCAGGCCTGGGTTCTAGGGCTCACTCTGCTATGACACCCAATTGGGCCGCAGGAAATCCACTTGAGCTCAGCTTCCTCATCTACAAAACTGGGAGAGCAATCCTAACCTCAAGAAAAGACAACCCAAGTGCCAGTTATTCGCCACCTGCCCACCCCACCCTCCCAACATATCTGCTGTCCTTCCCTCACCTGCTCTGTGCCCAGGAGGTTGACCCTGCACAAGGCATCACAGGGGGGGTCTCGCCATGTGGGCTGTGACCAGGTTCCACCATGAGCCAATGGGCAGGCCCCTGAAGGGCCACAGGAGAAAGGAGTCGGTGCCTTCCTCCATCGCCTCCTGCTCTGGGCCTCCTGTTCTAACACAACTGTGTCCTCCACTGCCCCAGCTCTCACTGGGCTCCAGAAACACCCCGTCCTCCTCTAGCCCTTCAGCCCTAGAGGTGGCTTTCTGCCGTGGACGAGTCTTGGGTGCCTCAACAATGTCCTCTGATGGTTTCCTTAACCCTGCCCCACCTAACTAATCACTTCAAAAGTGCAGGGTGCTCTGAGGTGGGTGGAAATGTGTGTGTGTGTGTGTGTGTGTGTGTGTGTGTGTGAGAGAGAGATTTGCAACAGACTGAATGTTTCTGCCCCCATAAAATTCCTGTGTTGAAATCCTAACCCCTGATATGATGGTTTTTGGAGGTGGGGCTTTGGGGAGGTAATTATGTCATGAATTACCTCCCTCCCAAATGGTATTAGTGCCCTTATCAAAGAGGCTGGAGAGAAACCCCTCCCTCACCCCTTCAACCACATGAAGACCCAGGGAGCCTGCAACCCGGAAGAGGAAGACGGTGTTCACCCAGAGCCCAGGCATGCTGCAGCAGCCCAGTCTCAGACTTCTAGTCTCCAGAACCCTGAGAAATAAATGTTCATTGTTTACGCCATCTAGTGCATGGCCATTTGTTACAGCAGCCCAAACTGAATAAGATTTATTTATACACACACACTCGCCCCTTAAAGAGAGGGTAAAGCTACCATAATGATTATTTACCAAGCATGAAGACAGTTCAACGCAAACCAGGATGTGTGTGAATTCACACCACCAAAAGCCTGAGATGTAATCACTACTACTTTGCTTTTGCTCAAACTGCTTTAAAAAACAGGGACCCCAGACCCACACGAATTCATGAGTCATTTTAGCAAACCAGGCAAAGGGCCCTTCTCCTGGCTGGACCCAGCCCTCGGGGCATGGCTTGATGCAGGGCACACAGGCCAGATTTCAGCCCCTTTCACCCTCTCACACAAGCTTACCGTGTGCAGGACACCCCACCACTGCCAACCGCACCCATGTAGGAGCCCCTTCCTCCTCCTCCAACTAACCCACCCTCTGGAATCCAAGCCCTCCTCACCCCAGAGCCTCCCGCCTGCCACTCCTGCCAGGTCACTGCGGACCCAATGAGGTCAGGCGGCCTCTCCTACAGCCGCTTCCTCCCCACCCACCCCGACGTTAGCAAAACAAGTACAAGGGGAAGGAAGGACACAAATGGACCCTCCTTCAATGTGGATACCAGGAAAAGCTGTCATTCCTTACAGACATGGCTTCTCACTAATGTCTTGCCAAAACTTCTAGCCCTGTACAAGTAACACAGCCTGGCCAGTAACTACCTCTAGGTATTCCCAAACGTGTTCCCCTCCCGTTCTTTTCACCAAAGCCTCCAAATACTGGTGAACTTACAGAGTGAAAGTGCTGATAAATTATAGCGAAGAAGCAGCAATGTGCATTTCAACAAGCATTTCAACAGAAAGACTGGTACGAATTACGAGGGCAGGCGACAAAATGAAACTCACTTTCTTAACTCAAAGTAGGGGAAAAATACGCAATGATTATCTATTTTTAAGAGGAAAGTATGACGCCAGTTTGTGTCATCGGCCACCACGCAGAGCTGTGAAAGACGGCACGAGGCAGTGCCCGGTGCTTGCACACAGGGGCTGCTCCGTGTATTTGATTTGACTTGATGAGAGATGTGCACTGCCCATGGAGTTAAGAAGAAACTGAGCAGATCTGCTCTGTCCAAAATCTCCTCCAGAAAGCTCCCTCTGACATCAAAACTAGTTGTTATGCAAGAAATCACTCAGAATCAGAATCACAGGAGACAGAACACTGCGCTAGGAAACTCTGGCTGCCACCATTTTACAAAGTTCAACCTACTTGTCCTGAACTCTATAGTCTGGGGCTGTCCTTCTGTGCCATTCGCTGCTTGGGAATAAACGGTGGCATTGTATCGGGTGCCAGACTTTAACTCGACAAGCAGGACTTCCGTGTCTCGGGACTGCTGAATGGAGGATGAGTCCGCAGGTCCCAGGAGGGACTCACTATGCACAGGGGCGGTGGGGCTGCCTGCCCGGCTTCTCTCTGTGTTGCTCGCATCTGTTTCAAGCACAGGAAACAAAACGACATCAACCACAAGAGGGACACATCCCCCATCTTCCTTTGGAGCCCCCCACCCCATCAGATGGCCATCAGACAGTGGCCACAGTTAGTGCTCCATCAATATCTGCTCCCTTCCTCCTCCAGAGAGAGAAGCAGCCCCTTAAAAAGGCCTGATAGCTCCATCTCCATTTGTACTGTTATTCCAGTAGCACCACAGATATCTGGTGCTTCTCTTTCAAACTCTGCTTATTTTAGGTCATTCTCCCTTCTTTGGGACGTTATCTTCTCCTGTCCCAGCATGGATTTCCAGGGATAGCTCCGTGAAGCAGATTTTGCTAATCAGACCCCACTCAAGACACGTTTCCCTGGACCAGACCTTGGTGGGTGGCGCAGCTGCAGGGTGTGAAACAGGAGCAGCTGGCCTCCTTGAGTGTGCAGAGGGAACTGCTCTGAGAATGAAGCTGATAAACAGAAAGAAGCAGGAGGGAGGGATGAGAATTGCCTCATCTCTTTCTCTAAGGCTTCCCGCTAGCAGGAAAATCCACACGAGACAATAAATTGTTCCTTCTGTCTGAGTCATCCAAAGTCTGGTTTCTGTCACTTGCAAGCAAGGATCCTGACACCCACTCTGTGGCTGTTTTCTTAAGTGTACAATGCAGGTTAAGTTCCTGTCCTCCTCGTGGAGTTAGCCTGGGGATCCTCTACAAATGCTCTGAAATCTGCAAATAACAATGCCAATGTCAACCAGCAGACGTGATAAGTTCATCTGAAGGCCCAACTTGGGTTGACACAGCTGTTATTTGCTCAATTGAAAGATAGAAAGCTAAAGGGGCCTCTACTTTCCCGGGTACCAGACTCTAAAAAGTCTCAGTCCCTATTGCTGTTCTCAGCCCCAATGTGTTCCCCTGTAAAATCAGAACACGTTTCCTTCCTTCCTCATGCAGATGGGGGATCAAGCTAAAATGTGGAGGAAAAGCCCTCTATAAATTCTAAATCTCCATACACATGGAAGATCAATTTATTTTTTAAAATATTAAGTTACTGAAAGTGAGAACCAGTAAGGGAGATGGGAGGTACCCTTTGTAACTCACCCAAGCCCCCTTCTGTGCCCAGGGGGTCTCCCTCTGTCTTATTTGATTGTAGAAGATATGGGTTGATGTTGTATTGAACCCCTGGCTTCAGGCCTGAGATATTGACTGCGAAGTCTTGAGTTGACTCCTCATGGCTTCCAAAGCTTTCAAGAAGCACCCGGCAGGAGGCAGTGCCATCGCCATTGCTCCAGGAGAGAGCAGCCTGCCTCACACCCGTGAGGGCAACACGGAGACCAGAAACTGGAATCGGCTCTATTTTAAAAACACAACATGCATTAATGGAATAAGATATATGCAGTCACCTTCATTAAGAATGACTGGGGTTCAGTGCTGGGAGCAGGTTTTAAAAGAAAAGAAAAAAAGAAAGAATGACTGAGGTCACTGAGGTCCCAATGTGACTCACTAAAAATACTTCCTTTCTATCACAGTCCAATGCATTTCCATCATTTCACAGCAGGGCTGGGGGAGAAAATAACAACGCGGAAAAGAAGAAAAAACCTTAAAACTGAAATTGTTTAGGATCCACACTGGTCTCTAAGATTAACCCCAATAGTGACTGGACACTCTTCTAAATTGTCCCTTTTAAATGGTAGCATTTAATTACATGTGTTTTAGATATCAGGAACAAAGCCTCAACTAAAGTGACTGCCTACTAATCTAAAGGTCTCAATTCAAGACAATGCAAATAATATCATTTTAAATTACCACGACATTTCAAGTAAGCAGCACATTCGATATCCCAGCCCCAAGGGGATTCTTCAGAAGACATTCCATCTCCACTATATCCTGGCCCTTCCTCCCATCACCTTATTTGGTTGATGGTGACATAAGTCAAACCACTTCACCCAAAATGACATGCACTCCCCTTCCTTTTCTGATAAGAACACAGAGACCCAGAGAGGCAGGGCGGTTTGCTCAAGAACACACACTCCCAGTAGCAGTGAGGACAGGAGAACCCAGGGCTGCAGCTTCACGTACAGAAAAGCACAGGTAGGGCTGCAGATAGAGCCCTGCCTGAGGGCTGCAGGGGTCTGAAGGTGAAGACATTGGCCTAGATGATTCTAAGGCACCGTCCAGCTTCGAAACAGTGAGATGATTCCTCACAGCACGTCTGTCATGCAAAGATTTCTAAATCAAGTCAGTCGTGTCTTTTTGTTTTATTAAGTAACGCGGAACCAATAAATTCCCAGCTCGGTGACTGTGGATAGCTGCTATGAACATCACTGCACCACAGTGGTCTAGAGTCAGACTCCGGGTTCCAGTCCCACCACTTGAAGCTCAGTAACTCTGAGACGCCGGAAGAAACTTAACTTCTCCGTATTATAGCGTCTTCCACTGCAGCCCCCAGGGTTACTGTGAGGACAAAATAACAATAAGGACAGCGAGGCACACGGTCCGTGCTCAATACGCAGCAGCTGACGGACCTGCTTCAATGCAGCCCTGTGCTCGGGGATTTAAGGCAGAAAAGGACGCTCAGCCCCTCTACCGGTGCTTCCTGCCCCTCCGCATCCCCTTTCCCACGGCCACCCCCTCAGGCTCGCCTTGTCCTCGTCACCATTTCCAAGTTCTGTGCTCTTTTCTCTCATTCTCATCTCTTCTGTCTTCTCTCTGTGCTCTCCTCCTTTTCCTCTCTTTCACAAGGTAACAGAGCAAACCTTTACAGCGGGTTCTCCCCACCCCGCCCCAAGAATAGGGCTCTGAGGAGCTCCAGGAGTTTGTGAGGGTGCCCGTGACACCCGTTTCTTTGGCTCTTTTCTCTCCAGTTCTTTTTGTTTTTACTTATTGAGCTCCTGGGCACGGTTTTGTTTAAATAAATAGTTTCCTGACTAAAAATGTTAGAAGCCACTGGTTTCATGTTTGCTGCTCCACACTGGACCTCGTTCACCTCCAGCCATGGGGGCTCCAAGAGCTCAGGCGCCCATGGCCGACTCCAGCACCTGAGATCACACCCCCCAGACCCGCAGATCAGAAAACTAACAGAGGACCTCTTTTTTCAATTTTTTGGTTCTCTTCACCTTAAAAAAGAGTTTCTCCACCTGTTTTTTCAAATGTTTGGTTCTTTTCAGCTTAAAAAAAGAGCTAAGTTGGCAGCTATAATAGATGGCTTAGGCATTGACATCTAAGATAAATCAAAATCTAAACTGTCAAATCTGAATTAAAATTTAAATATCATCCAGCTCTTATTTCATTTGAAACACATACTCCTCTATAAAATACACCCAACTTCCCTGCCCAACAGAAACTCCTGGGAATACAAACACAGCATCAATTTCCTGGGAGCTTAAAAGGCTGGTAATTACCATGAAAACACGTTTTTAAGGAAGTCTCTACTCCTGAGTCTTAACAGAAAAGTAGGTATTAACCAACAATAACAGAAGATTTTTAAAACCACATGGAAGTAGTTAGAACTTCCCAAAACAAATAGGGCCTTCATACTGAACAATGCAGCCACCAGAAATCCGAGGCTTGAAACAACACAGCACCTTTTCTCCTCTTCTAGTTTATGAAAACCACTCTCTTTCCAACAGGCAACTTGAATGGACAAGGCCCTAGAATACAGGATAATAAGAAATGGTTTGTCACCATCCCTGGGAGCCAGTCATCTTACCTGTGACGACATTTATGACTCTGGGATGTCCCCAAGTCTCATTGCCTGTTCCTGGAGTGATGGAGAACGCATATGAAGTTCCAGGACGTAAGCCTGTGATGTTACACCATGGTTGATACACAACAGTAACTGTCGTCTCATTTTCCATCTCATTCTTTACTACACACTTGTACTCGGAAGCAGCTGGGTCGTCACTTTCCCAGGTTAAGATCACATTGGTTGGACTGATGGAAACAGCTTTAATGTCAAACACAGGACTGGGCCCTATAATGTTTTCAAAAAAAAAAAAAAAATTATTGCACTTCAAAAAGAAATGTAAGAGCGAGGTCTGCTCTATATGTCTAGTTTCCAGAAGTGACTTTCCAATCACAGAGTTTTATCTCTTTGCTTCCTAGACTTCCCTGCACCAGAATTTATTTAAATCCATCTGCATACATGTATGTGTGTATGTTGGTAAAACAGAAGCCTTTGGAACAGAAGCAAAACTGATAGAAGTTGATCGTGTTGGCTATGACTTAAAAACGGAGTTAAGTCTGTATAGAAGCTGATACAAAAAGAGATCAAACTTTGGGAGGCCAAGGCGGACAGATCCCCTGAGATCAGGAGTTCAAGACCAGCCTGGCCAACATGGTGAAACCCCATCTCTACTACAAAAATACAAAAATTAGCTGGGCATGGTGGCAGGTGCCTGTAATCCTAGCTACTCGGGAGGCTGAGGCAGAAGAATCACTTGAACCCAGGAGGTGGAGGTTGCAGTGAGCCAAGATCATGCCACTGCACTCCAGCCTGGGTGACAAGACTGAGACTCCGTCTCAAAATAAAAAAAAGAGATCAAAGATGCAAAATGAGTCCATCTCTCCATTCTCAGAAAACGCTGCATGATGCAGAAGCACATGCTAAATTTTTTGCCAAACCCTGACATCTAGAAGGAAGTTCAGTGGTTTTCTGACATAAAGATAGCAGGGGCGGAGCAACATAAAAAGAAAAGAACTGGTCTTGGAACCCAGATCTGAGATTAAAGACCTGCTCCATCCATTAGCTGTGTGACCTAGAATTAGTCCCTATCTCAAATTAGTCCCTATCTCAAATTAGTCCCTATCTCAAATTCCTCTGTTGACAGCTCTAGCACACCACACTAAACACGATGAATTATTATTGAACCACCATGATACGATAAACAAGGGATAAGATCTGGACATTAGAAATCTGGTTTCAGGGTCCAATTCTGCTAGTCACTGACCATGCAATTTTACTCAAAGTAATCTCACCTCTCTGAACCTTAGTTTCATCATCTTAGATGTACAAGATCGTAAACCAGTGGAAGCCATCAGGGTTACTAACTGTAGAACTACCAAATGGATGCATCCTAATTAAGCTGAAGACTGAGGAGTAATAACCAGAAACCGAAGAGTAAAACCCAGGTGATACGGCCATCATTCTCAAGGAGCTTGGGACTAATCCCAAAGGAGTAAAGATGGCATAAGTGTTACCATTTTGGTATGTGCATGGAAAGTGTGCCTCACCTGGCTCATGGGATATACAAACATTCATCCAATCAATAAAAAAACTGCAGGAAGCCAGGCACACTGGCTCATGCCTGTAATCCCAGCACGTTGAGAGGCTGAGGCAGGCAGATCACTTGAGGTCAGGAGTTTGACACCAGCCTGGCCAACATGGTGAAACCCTGTCTCTACCAAAAATACAAAAATTAGTTGGGCATGGTGGCAGCCACCTGTGATCCCAGCTACTCAGGAGGCTGAGGCAGGAGAATCGCTTGAACCCAGGAGGCAGAGGTTGCAGTGAGCCAAGATCACGCCACTCCACTCCAGCCTGGGCAACAGAGCGAGACTCTGTCTCAAAAGAAAAAAATTAATGAATTAATTAAAAAGGCAGGAGAAGAAACAAGAGAAGGGAAAATGGAACAAGCAGGGAAGGATCCTGTGGCCCACAATTCAATAAACACCATGCCAGAAGGCCCCTCCAGGGAGTTTCCTCTTTATAAAGTGACAAGTTCACAGAGTCAGAGTGGCATATTTGGAAGATGATCGCAGTTGCTCACATTTACAATCAATAACAATGATGGTGACGATGATAATGATAGAACAGTAACAATAGTTGCAGTGGTACAGGCAGCAAGAACAGCAGCACTCCTTTTGAGAGGCCGACCATGTCCCAGATGCTGTACAGTACGTTTTCATTTATGCCTCACAACAACTTCATAAGAAAAGTATGGCACCATTTTTTTTTTTTTTTTTTTGAGACAAAGTCTTGCTCATCACCCAGGCTGGAGTGCAGTGGCACAATCTCAGCTCACTGCAACCTCTGCCTCCCAGGTTCAAGCAATTCTCCTGCTTCAGCCTCCTGAGTAGCTGGGATTACAGGCGCCCGCCACCACGCCCGGCTAATGGCACCATTTTAAAGAAGGAGAAATGCTTTAAGAAGTAAATTTTATTGATTCACACAGGAATTCTGGGAAGGTTTTGGAAAAGCAAGTTCTTAAGTTCAGAAAAGAAAGCATAGCTAACAATATTTTTTGGTCAAATGTTTTTTCTGCATCTGCTGAAATGATCGTATGGTTTCTGTCCTTCGTTCTGTTAATATGGTGTAGCACATTTATTGTTTCGCACAAGTTGAACCCTTTTTGCATTTCTGGGAAGAATCCCACCTGATCACGGTGAATGATCTCTTTAATATGCTGTTAAATGAGGTTTGCTAGTATTTGGTTAAAGATTTTTGCATCTTGGCCTATAGTGTTTTGGGTTGTAGCCTTGTCTGGTTTTGGTATCAAGGTAATGCTGGTCTTGTTAAATGGGTTTGGAAGTATTCTCTCTTCCTCAATTTCTGGAAGCATTTGAGAAGAATTGTCATTAGACCTTCTTTAAATGTTTGGCAGAGGACTGGGTGCAGTGGCTCACACCTGTAATCCCAGCACTTTGGGAGGCCAAGGTGGGGAGGTCACTTGAGGCTGGGAGTTCAAGACCAGCCTGGGCAACATAGTGAGACCCCCATCTCTACAAAAAAATTTTAGAAGTTAACTGGATGTAGTGGTGCACACCTATAGCCCCAGCTACTCGCAACGCTAGGCAGAAGGATCATTTCAGCCCAGCAGTTCAACTTACAGTGATCTATGATCACACCATTGCACTCCAGCCTGGGTGACAGAGGAAGACACTATCTCTTAGAATAATAATAAATAGAAATGGGAGATGTTCTATTACTGATTCAACCTCCTAACTCATTACTGGATTATTCAGATTTTCTTTTTCTTCATAATTCAATCGTAGTAAATGGTATATGGCAAGGAATTTATCCATTTCTTCTAGGTTATCAAATTTGTTGGCATGTAATTGTTCATAATTGTTCCTTTGTATTTCTGTGGTATCAGTTTATATATAATGTCTCTCATTTCTGATTTTCTTTGAGTAGTGTCTCTTTTTTCTTAGTCTAGCTAAAGCTTTGTCAATATTCTTTATCTTTTCAAAAAAACGATTTAGTTTATTGATCTTTTCTATTGTTTTTCTAGTGCCTATTTCATTTATTTCAGCTTTGATTTTTATTATTTTGTTTCTTTTACTAATTTGAAGATTAGTTTGTTCTTGTTGTTCTAGTTCCTTAACATGCCACATCAGGTTGTTTACTTGAGGGTTTTGTTTTTTGCTTTTTTCGGACAGGTTCTCAATACCCAGGCTGGAGGTGTGAGCTTGCTTTTTTTTTATATATATAGATGGAATCTTGCTCTGTTGCCCAGGCTGGAGTGCAGTGGTGTGATCTTGGCTCACTGCAATCTCTGCCCTCTGGGTTCAAGCAATTCTCCTGCCTCAGCCTCCCTAGTAGCTGGGGTTACAGGTGTGTGTCACTACACCTGACTAATTTTTGTATTTTTAGCAGAGACGGGGTTTCACCATGTTGGCCAGGCTGGTGTCAAACTCCTGACCTCAAGTGATCCACCCACCTCGGCCTCCCAAAGTTCTGGGATTACAGGCACGAGCCACCATGGCCAGGGAGCTTTCTTTTTTGATGTAGGAGTTTATTGCTGTCAACCTTCTTGGAAGGGTTGCTTTTGGTGTATCCCATAGGCTTTAGTATATTGTGCTTCCATTTTCATTTGCTTCAAGAAATTTTTAAATTTCCCTTTTAATTTCTTCACTGACCCATTGATTGTTCAGGGACATCTGTGACAAAACAATTAATAATAGTTACTGTGGGAGATGGCAAGATCAGCATCACCCCTACTGGGGACCTGACCATGTCCCAGATCCGGTACCAGGGCTATACAAGCATTTTCTAATTTATGTCTCACAGTAACTACATGAAGGTGGTTATGGCACCATTTTAAAGAAGAAGAAGAAATATGTTAACAAATTTGCTTAAGAAGTGATGTTTGTCTCAAGATATTTTTTAGTTTCTCTTTTAATTTCATCATCATCCCATTAGTTGTTCAGGAGCATGTTGTTCAATTTCCATACATCTGTGAATTTCCTGAAGTTCCTCCTGTTATTTATTTCTAGTTTGATGCCATCATCAGAAAAGACATTCAATATGATTTCACACTTCTTAAATCTGTTAAGACTTGCTTTGTGGTCTAACATATAATCTACCTGGAAAACGTTCCAAGTGCAATTTGAAAGTGTATATTCTGTAGCTGTTGGATGGATGTACATGTACATAGATGTATATGTCTGATACATCTATTTGATCTAAACTGTAGTTTAAGTCTGATGCTTCCTTATTGATTTCCTATCCGGATCATCATCCACTTCTGGAAGTAAGGTATTGGTTGCATTGCAGTCAATCTCTCCATTCAGATCCATTAATATGCGCTTTATATATTTAGGCATTCCAATGCTGGTTACATATATATTTAAAATTGTTAAGACTTCTTGATTAATTGATCCCTTTATCACTATAAAATGATGTTTGCTGTCTCTATTAAAAGTTTTGAACTTAAAGTTTATTTTATCTGATATAAGTATAGCTACTCCTGGCTCTCTTTAGATTTCCATTAGCATGGAGTATCTTTTTCCATCCCTTCACTTTCAGTCTAGGCATATCCTTGCAGGTGAGGTGAGTCTCTTATAGACAGCATATTATTGAGTTTGTTTTTTTTTTTTTTTAACCCATTCACACACTCTATGTCTTTTGACTGGAAAATTTAAACCCTTTACTTTCAAGGTTATTATTGATAGGTAAGAACTTACTACTGCCATTTGGTTGTTTTCCAGACTTTTTGTTCCTTTCGTCCTCTCTTACTATCTTCCTTTGAGGTTAAGTGATATTCTCTAGTAGCATGTTTTGATTCCTTGCTTTTTAATTTTTGTGTATCTACTAATTTTTGTGTTCTTTGTGGTTACCATGAGGCTTATAAAAAGAATCTTATAGTTATAACAGGTTATTTTATGTGGATGACAACTTTGATCACATGCACAAAAACTGACCTCTACACTTCTAGTCCATTCCCCTGTCATATTATGAATTGTTATGTCACTTTTTATATGCATATCCCCCCACAAGTTACTGTAGTTATTATTTTTTAAGTATTATCTATTAACTTTCATACTAAAGATACATACGACCATTACAGTATTCATGTATTCTGAATTTGGCTGTGTATTTTACTAGTCTTATCCTTTCATTGAAAACTAATGTTTTCAATTAATCATTAGTGTCCTTTTCTTTCGGCTTAAAAACTCTCTTTAGTATTTCTTATAAGACATGTCTAGTGGTGATGAACTCCCTCAGCTTTTGTTTCTCTGGGAAAGTCTTTTATCTCATCTTCATTTTTGAAGGCCAGTTCTGCTGGGTATAGTAATCTTGGTTGGCAGGTTGTTTTCCTTCAGCACTGTGAATATATCATCCCACTCTCTCCTGGCCTGTAAGTTTCTGCTGAGAAGTCTGCTGCTAGCTAAAGTGGAGCTCCCTTATATGTTATTTGCTTCTTTTCTCTTTCTGCTTTCCAAATCCCCATTGTCTGTGATGTTTGACAATGTGATTATGTTCTGGAGTAGTCTTGTTTGAATTGACTCTGATTGGAGTCATTTTTCATTCCCATACCGGATATTTATATTTCTCCAGGTTTGGAGAGTTTTCTGCTACTATTTCTTTAAATAAGCTTTCTACCTCTTTATCTTTCTCTTCCTCTAGATGAACTCCAATTCAAATACCACCTCTTTTGATGCTGTCCCATAAATCGTATAGGCATTCTTCATTCCTTTTTATTCACTTTTTCTTTTTCCTCCTCTGACTGTATATTTTCAAATAATCTATCTTCAAGTTCAAAGATTATTCTTCTGCTTGATCAATTCTACTCTTGGTGCTCTCTACTACATTTTTCATTTTGTTCAAAGTATTTTTTAGCTTCAGAATTTCTGTTTGCTTCTCTGTTAATTATCTCAATCTAGTCACTTATTGTTTTCCTCATTTCTTTGAATTCTTTACCTGTATTTTCTTAAAGTATGCTAGGCTTCCTTAAGACATGTATTTTGAATTATCTGCCAGACAGTTCATACATCTCCCATCTCTTTATGGTCAACCACTTGCACTTTATTTTGTCTCTCTAGTAATATCATGTTTGCCTGATTATTCTTGATCCTTGTGACTCTGTGTTGATGTCTGTACATTTGCAGAAGTAGGTTCTTATTCCAGTCACTGTAGATTGGCTTCCTCTGGAAATGCCCTTCAACGGTAAGCCTGTCCAGAGATTTCTGGGCAGACCATCTGGTATGGTCCCAACCCCGAGGACTACAATGGCCACTGAAGTACTAGAGGGTGCCCTAAGCCCAAATTTTTGTAACAATACTTAACAGAAGCTCCCTAGGAATTTCTTTTATTTATTTACTTTTTTTTTTTGGAGACAGAGTCTTACTCTATCGGGAGTGCAGTGGCACCATCTCCACTCACTGCAACCTCCACCTCCTGAGTTCAAGCAATTCTCTTGCCTCAGCCTCCCGAGTAGCTGGGATTACAGGCACGCACCACCACACCCAGCTAATTTTTGTATTTTTAGTAGAGACGGGTTTTGCCATGTTGGCCAGGCTGGTCTCAAACTCCTGACCTCAGGTGATCACCCGCCTTAGCCTCCCAAAGTGCCAGGATTACAGGTGTGGCCCACTGTGCCCAGCCCCCTAGCAATTTATAAAAGTTTCTCATATTACCCTAGAAAAAATTCAGTGATTTAACTGTGTATGTGATACTATCAATACTTCTAGAACTAACAAAACTATTGTATCACAATGTTTTTTATGAAAAAAATGTAAATAATTTAAATAATCTACCTTCTCAACAACAGGGGAGTAAATAATTTACAATGCTTCTAGACAAATAATTCTTCAACACTGTGGTCTCGGGGCCCTTTTAACTGCTTAAGAATTATTAAGGCTCTTGGAGAATTTTTGTTTATATGGGTTATCTTGATTAATATTTACCATACTGTATTATAAATTAAAAAGATAAAGTTTTTTAAACATAACAATATGAAAACATACATTCCATTAGCTGTTAGAGTGACTGCGTCATCCCATATCATATAGAATCTGCAAAACTCCACTGTACACTCATGACAAAATGAGAGTAAAGAAGCCAAATAACATGTTAGTGGTATTATGATAATACCCAGAAATACCTTGAAAGAATCTAGGAGACCCCTAGAGGTCTCTGAACCACAGTTTTAGAATCACTGATCTAACCCAGGTCTCAGCAATGGTTTTCTGTAAGGGCCAGAGAATAAATATCTCAGGTTTTACAAGCCACATATTCTCCATTGCCACTACTCAATTCTAGCATGAAAGCAGCTACAGGCAGACTCAATAAAACTTTACTTACAAAAACAGGAAGTGAGCCATATTTGGCCCAAGGACCATTATTATCTACCAACCCTGATTTAGACAACAGAATGCCAGGCAGGTATTAGAACTGTCCTGTAGAAATGTACATACTAACAGGGAAGAATACTTGTAATATATTGTTGAGAAACTACGTGTAAAGGATGACCTTGATACTTGTAAAACAAAAAAAAAACATATATATGTATATACATACGCACACAGGCACGTATACATCTTAAAATTGTAAAACTCGTATATCAAGTGATCAGTGGTTATCTCCAGTTAATGATTTACTTGTTATTCTTTTCTTCTTGTCTATATTTTATATAATGAATATGCATTACTATCGTTATAAAAATTGTTTTAAAGGTTTTCTTAGGTAATTGAAAGAAGAACAATATTTGGAAAACATGACATTTTAAATTATACCAATTTCCTTTAAGAAACATGACTGTTCAGTAGAAAAACCCATGCTTACCAGTAGCACCAGGAGTTTTTTGAGATGCTCCATCAGTCCCATTAGACCCTTGTTCAGGTGTTCTTAAACTATCATTGGTTCCAGAGTCTTCGCCACCCTCACTGGTATTTGTTGGCACCTGAGGTGTTCCAGTTTCATTCTGTTTGTGAAAGGATCCTGCTTCACTGCTGATCTGAGCTACCCCACTTTCCCCTGTGGCAACAGTTGTTACTGAAGGGTCACGAGTTGGACCAGGGGCTATGCAAAGAAAGTAAACAATTAGATTAAAAATACATTTCTCCAGGAGACAGGGATGCCCCACCTCACACACTATTTAAATGAAATGCAAACTTAGGAAAACTGATTCCTCTCTTTCTCTTCTTTGTATCATCACCTACAACATGAGCCCCCTCAGAAACTGCTGTTTCTGGCCACATGGAGAGTACCTGGCCATGAGAGTGCAGAAGCTCCGTGCTTACACTGCACACAGTCATTCACAGGAAATGAGAGGAAGCGTGAGCTCCTGTGGCCAAGGGCTTAGGCTCTGGAGGAGAACCTTGGCCACACTGGCCGCTTTATCTTGAATGCATTACTAGTCTCCCAGAGTCTCTGTTCAGGGAGGTGCAGCAGAGACCACTCTTGACCCCCAAACTCCATTCCCCCATTTTCCCTTCATCATACTCCTGGAGATTTTTGGCCCTGTGTGTGCATGGCTGTTGGGAACAAAGATCACATTTCCCAGCCTCCCATGCAGCTAGATGTTGCACATGACTAAGTTCTGTCCAACAGAGTGTGACTAGACGTTCTGTCTGATTTCTAGGAAGAGTCCTTAAAGGGTGGAGCACAACCTTCCGTCCTTCCTCCTTCTTATACGATGCAATGACTGGAGCTCACGCTGCCTGGCTTCCAGCACTACAGCGGTGGCTGCAGCTTCCTGATCCCAGGATCACAGCTCAGAACATACACCCCTGGATCCAGCAACTACAGCAGGGACTTCCTGATTCCTCCCTCTGCTGTCTGTGACCAAGGTGGTGACTCTCTAGGAGGTCGGTTCTGCAGCCTTAGTCTGGGAGTCATTTCTCAGGGCTAGGCCTAAAGCCTGCTCCCCAGCTGTTATGAGCTGACTTGTGCTCCCCCACCCCCAAATTCGTATGTTGAAGTCCTAACCCCCAAGACCTTGATCTTATTATAGCAGCCCTGGCAAACTTAATACAGCAGCCCTTCCAATGACTCTGTAAACTCTCACTTCCCAGGGTAAACCCTTTCAGTTAAAATAGCTCATGGTTTTTGTTTCCCACAACTGAGCCCTGGCCAACATTCTACCATCTACGGTAGATGTCTGCATAGAAGTGTTCTTCTGCAGCAGTGATTCAAGCCTGTACAAGGTACCCACCAGTTTATTTATTAAACTAATTATCAGGAAGAAAAACCAACTGCAGAACTCTTCCCATTGTTTGTACAGGCTCTAATTACCATTAGTAATTGAGATTTGCTTTATTAGAGGGTTTCAGCAAGATCTGCCCTTGTGTATGCTTCCATGAGTACAATCTAATTATGTTATCTCTATTTTATCTCACAAACTAAGATTTTACCAATCGGGAAAAAAAAGTTCCCAAATTTTGGGAAGAAACAAAAGCCACTGTTTTGTTTTGTTTTTTTTTTTCCTAAAAGGTACATTTTTTAAAACTACCAACTACTATTATCTTTAATTCTTTTTTTTTTTTTTTTTTAAACGGAGTTTCACTCTTGTTGCCCAGGCTGGAGTGCAATGGCATGATCTCAGCTCACTGCAGCCTCCACCTCCCGGGTTCAAGCGATTCTCCTGCCTCAGCCTCCCAAGCTGGGATTACAGGCGCATGCCACCACGCCTGGCTAATTTTTTGGTATTTTTAGTAGAGACAGCGTTTCACTATGTTGACCAGGTTGGTCTCAAACTCCTGAATTCAGGTGATCCGCCTGCCTCGGCCTCCCAAATTGCTGGGATTACAGGCATGAGCCACCACAACCAGGCTTCAATTCTTATAGAAATGTTTTATGACCAAAAAATTAGTAAGATCAGATTGTTGGGGCCAAAAAATAAATAAATAAATGATCCCAGGATGGATGGTGCTTTCAGCTGAATATATTTAAGCTTCTGTAAAAAACTTCTAATCATATCCTTTTTTTTCTCATTTTATTACACTGTCAGCAGTGTCAGCAGTTGGGACTCAGCCCTGTACATGAAAGCAAAACATGCAGGAGTCCAGGTCTCGTTTTCCAAAGGTTATGCCAACCTTGCACACCATTCTTTAAATGTAGCAATGTAGCAACAAAAGGGCAATGTAGCAACACAAGAAAATACTTAAAGGATAACAGTACATAAACAATAATACAAATACTGTATTACAATTTCAACTAAGTTAAATCGCCCACAAATGGGGCTTGAAAAAAATTACAGAAAATATAAATTTTCATCACGATTGCACAATTAATTATTTTTTTTTCCTTTGTTGTTTCCACCCTTACTCCTACTTCTAAAGAAAAACTGGGGCTGGGCGTGGTGGCTCACACTTGTAATCCCAGCACTTTGGGAGGCCGAGGCGGGTAGATCACCTGAGGTCAGGAGTTCAAGACCAACATGGGGAAGCCCTGTCTCTACTAAAAATACAAAAAAATTAGCCGGACATGGTGGCACATGCCTGTAATCCCAGCTACTTGAGAGGCTGAGGCAGGAGAATCGCTTGAACCCGGGAGCCGAGATGGCACCACTGCACTCCAGCCTGGGCAACAGAGCAAGACGCCGACTAAAAAAAAAAAAAGAAAGAAAGAAAAGAAAAGAAAAAGAAAAATTGGAAACCGAGCAGGTTTTATTTAATAAATTAGCATTAGCATTTTCACATTGCTGTTAATGTTGCTATGTGTCCATTAGAGGGCAGTAACGAACAACACAAGAATGGAAAGGAAAACGGTACTCACGGTCACCTGCGCAGAGGATCTGAAACAGAAAAAGAAAACGGAAGTCAGCAGATTCATTTAGCCATGGAAAATGCAAATCAGAAATAAAGCAGTTGAGGATTTAATAATGGGGGTGGGGTGGTAAGAAGCACATTAAGCAAAGGTCGGCTGGTCACGGTTAGGGCGTCTTGGGACATTAAACACAGGGAATCATTGCAACCTCGGGTCAATTACAAAGGATTAACTGAGTTATGTGGGGGCTGGCGGCTGCTGACTCCCAGTGCCCAGTGTTTCTCCCCAGACACATCCCCCTACCTCCAGCCCTCTTCCCAGAGCAACTCCCCAGGTCAGCACCTCCCTCTACCCACTGTGCGATGAGTTGAAGCAGAAGGACAAAGAAGCAGACACCAGATTGTTGGGGCCAAAAAAGGGTAGTTGGGTGGGTGGGAGGGGGGTACCAAGACCAGCACACCCCTTCCCCAGACCCATTTCCCAGTCCTGACAGCACGGTGGAAACCAGATGTGCAGCAGAAGAAATCCACTGGGTTTGGGATTTTTACTGCACAAAAATTCATCTTTTTCTATCAGTAGGTGGCAGTAAAATTTTTTAATCACATGTCAAGCAGCTTTGGGAAGAATTAGTGTTTGACACACAAGAGGCCTTAAAGGTTTAGCTGACAGTGTCAGCTGGGGAAGGGAGCAGCCCTCAAGGATATTCATTGTGATCCACAATTATTTCCCTATACTTTAAAACCTAAAGTGATTCAAGGTTGTACACTCTATTGTTTCATAAACACATCTTTTTGGTGAATAGAATTTTTTTTTTTTTAAGTAGGATTGTCACAAAGAATAAAATAATCAAAAAGGACCCCGGTGGAAAAAACCATCCTCCTACTTTCCATGACACTTAGAATAAAATTCAAACCCAACCACAACCCACCAGCCCCTCTGGTCTCACTGCCCACTCACATTCTCGAAACTGATTCTCCCCTGGAGCCTTTACATATTTACTCCCTCCCACAAACACATTCTGCCCAGACCTTTTCATGGCCTGCCCAAAACGCCACCTCCTTGGCAAGTCCTTCTCCAAGCAGCCATGGAAACCAGCACCCCTCACTCTCCATCCATCGCTGACTCCTGCAACCACACTGTGTGCTCCATGAGAACAGAGACCTTGCCTGTGCCCCGTGGCTAGAATGGTGGACACAGCAGGCGCTCAATAAACAGCACTGGAAGGAAAGAACGAACCCAGAGGGGAAAGTCTTGCCCCAAGGTCCTCCAACTCTCAAACTTCCCATTCCCACCTTCCACCCTACCGTCAAGTCCTTCGCATCTCCGGCCTACCATGTTTCAGCTCATCTTTCTCCTCCAGCCCCTGCCCTTCAATCTATGCTGAGCCTCAATGCACAGTCTATGATGAATCATAGGAGAGAGGGAGAAAAAAGAGAAGTCAATAGCTAGGCAAGTCGCACAGGGCAGCAAACATTTTTTTGCCCAGTTAGGGGAAAGATTAAAGTAAAAGCACTGTGGGAGGCTATACTTGGAAACGCATTCTGTGGATAAAAAGGAACTCTAACTTACTAAGTACCTACTATGTAACAGGCACTGTGCTAGGCTTTCTACATCCCTTGTCTCAGCGTAGAACCATGGAGTGACGGCTAAGAGCTGGGACCTGGACTTAGACCACCTGAAGGAAGTCGTTCACTGCTTCTGCCCTGTCTGTATCTGCCAATAGGACGATCCCTGCTTTAACGAGAGTTAAGTTAAATGATCTATTTGCGCTGCTGTTGTCACCATCATCATCCTTACCACTTCACAGCAACCCTGTGAGGCACTTTTATCCCCATTTTACAGATAACACCACCGAGGCTCAGATCCTCCTGACAGAAACCAATGTGTAATCTGAAGCTCATACTCTCCCCAGCATTGTTTTCCAAAGTATTTTTTGAATAATTTATTTTTATAATTTTTTTTTTTTTTAAGAGACAAGGTCTCACTCTGTCACAGGCTGGAGTGCAGTGGTACAACCACAGTTCACTGCATCCTTGATCTCACATGCTCAAGCGATCCTCCCACCTAAGCCTCCCAAGTAGCTGGGACTACAGGCATCCACCACCACGCCCAGCTAATTTTTTTATTTTTGTATGGGGACAGGATCTCACTTTGTTGCCCAGATTGGTCACAAGCTGTTGGGCTCAAGCAAGCCTCCCACCTTGGTTTCTCAAAGTGCTGGGATTACAGGCAGGAGCCACCATGTCCAGCTTTTTTCTCCAAGTATTTAAATAGACCAACAACCCAGTTGCAGAGGGCACGGAGGCCCAGAGACAGTAAGTGGCTTGTTCACGGACGCACAGCCAGAGAGGACGCACAAGAACCAGAACCCAGATCTTGATCTCCACCACTCTCCCTTACATCTTCACAGCAAAGTCACTAGTACAGATGACCCAAAGCATCTGCTGGTCCCCGTAGCTGGACAGAAGGAGCGAATACTAAGAAAAGAGATCAAGCTCACGATTCAGCAGTGACAGACACGGGAAGAATACAGTACGGCCCACAGTTCTGGCCAAAGACTTCCCTGTACACCCCAGGTGTGGCAGAAAACCCGTCAGTCACCCAGATGTGCCCAGGAACACCCAGTGCTACCCAGAAGGTGGAAGCTTCTCTGTCCCCTTTCCTGAGGGGAAACCCCTTGCCAGTGAGCCTTCCAGCCTTGTACATTGCTCCACTGCCCTAGAGATGGTTCTAGTTTCACATCCTCCTTTGTTTGTGCTGATAAGTCGAACCCTTTCTTTTTCCTTTCTTTTTTTTTCCCTTGCCAGCAGGAAAAAGCACTGCCAGTCCCAACTACGGTTCCAGTCACAAGGATCCTCCTCCAGGCCTCAGAGAAAAATAAACTGTTAACACGGCTTTCTGCAGCATCCCAATTCAGCCAAACCTGCAGCCATGACATCAGTGGTCCACTCTGAACACTGGATTCTTCCCACTCAAAAACTAAGGCCGGTCACGGTGGCTCACGCTTGTAATCTCAGCACTTTGGGAGGAAGAAGTAGGTGGATCACCAGAGGTCAGGAGTTCCAGACCAGTCTGGCCAACATGGTGAAACTCCGTCTCTACTAAAAATACAAAAATTAGCCAGGTGTGGTTGCATACACCTGCAATCCCAGCACGCTGGGAGGCTAAGGCAGGAGAATCGCTTGAACTGGGGAGACGGAGGTTGCAGTGAGCTGAGATCGCGCCACTGCACTCCAGCCTGGGTGACAGAGTGAGACTCCATCTCAAAAAGAAAAGAAAAAAAAAAAGAAACTAAGTCACAGGCATCTTACCAGCTGCATTTATACCTCAAACTTCTAAAATTTTCCCCAACTCCTGTACACGAAAATCCTACACGTACATACACATCAAAACAGACCCCCTACGTCTTCTCCTCTTCCCCTCTGACATGACTGTGTCATTAAACCTGTCTCCCAGTCTGCAAACCTGAATAACCTCTGGTTCTTCCCTCCTCTTCATTCTTTGTGGATCACATAAAGATGTTTCCTTGCCCAGCGCACCCTGACTTCCCCGCTTCTGTACTGTGCATATTGTAAACCAAGTCCTCATAACCTCCAGCCCTAAATCACAGAAACAGCCTCATCCTAGGGCTGAGAAACACTCAGGGCATTTCCATTTTCATTTCCTGAAGCTCCTGGTACACACACGTACACACAAAATTAGGAAGTACCAGAACAGGGTTGTACCCACTGCCGTATATTTTTGGTTCTGCTTCTGTTAGAGCATCACCCTGACTCGACCTATAACCCCTCATTTGGAATTTAAGCGGCCTTAAACGGGGGCCTTTTGTGAACACCAGTGATGACAGCCAGGCCCTGCTCCCTCGTCCACATACCTGGTTGCGTCTCCCTTCGATCCACAGTAAAAAAAATAAACAGAACTGCAAATTCCTCTTTCCAAAACACGCAGTGTTAGCCAGGATCCTCGCTGGAGCAGATGACACACTCAACCAAGATGAGTGAGTGGGAGTTTTCAAGGGTCTGTTTTCAAGGGTGAGGGTGGGGTTAAGGAAAATCAGTAAGGGATAGGCAAGAATCCTGGGGTAGCAGCAGCGAGAAAGGGCAAGGAGAGAGGCCAAGGCTGCTTCCCCTCATCTCCAGCTGGGGCCTCTCGTCGGGCTGGCCCACTGGAAGCTGGAGGCCAAGGGCACCCGCTGGTGTAGAACATAAAGGTCAGTCTCCTCCTGGTGGGAAGAGGAGGGTAGAGACGGGTGGGCAGGGTCTCAGGAGCCCACAGGAGATCCGCGGCACAGAGCTCCCATCACGTCACCACTGAGAGCCCGTCAGTCTGGCAGGTGTGGACTAGGGTGGTTAAGAGGTTAGTTCAACTTCCACTGTCACTCATGAGCTCTGGCACGTAAGGCTCTCGTGGAGCCATTGGTGTCATCTACTGTAAAATGATGCAGGGGCATCTGCAATACAGACCCCACATCTGAGTTGTCCTAAGACTCGAACAATAGAAGGTTCCTTAATTCCCAGCCTAATAGCCTCCTTCTTGCCTCACTGAACCTCCACAGCTACCGCCCTTCAATTCACTTGGTGACTTCCTGTGACTGCTGTAGTAGCCCCTAGGAGCTCTCCAGGCTCTCAGGCCCTCTCCGTCCATCCTGCTGTCCATGCTGCTAACTGTGGCCCTGCAGGGCCCAAGGCCCCAGGTTAGGTGCCAAAGATGCAGAGGGTACTTAAGGTGGTCCTGACTCCCCAAGAGCTCACAGGCAAGAAAAGCAGTGAAAGATCTGGGTGCGCCAGGACCTGGTGAGCTTGCAGGATGGAGAGGGAGGGACTTGAGGGATGGGGAGAGAGAGGCTTGGGGATACTGCAGGGTAATATGCAGGGGCAGAGTGGCAGAAAACATGACATAAAGAGTGGCTCTGAGTGAGAATCTAATGCTGTTCCATTCTACTTATTATAATATCGACTAAACCCTTAGCTACTGGCTAATCACATGTCAGATGTTGTATTTATCATCTCATTCAAGCCTTACAATAATCCCAGCAGGGAAGAACTGTTTATCCCCATTTTACAGATGTAGACACCAAGCCCTGGAAAAGTTAAGGTCCTGACCGAGCATCTTACAGTCAGTAAGTCTAAGATTCAGTCCCAGGTCAGTCTGACCCTGAAGTCCTTGACCTTAACCACCCCCAGGGAGCACGAAGATGGTTCAGCCCTGGGCAGGTCTCAGCTGAGACCATGAAACCCAAAGGCAGTTCCAGGGCTGCAGGTCACAAACCCCTGCCTGTCCTGGGCCTTGGGAACAGCCCCCATCAACCCATTTGAATGGACTGAATTAAGGCAGTTTGCACAAGTTTCTCAAAAGGAGCAGTGTTTGGGGGTAAATTCACGGAGCAGCCTGGATTTCAGCAAGTGACAAAGCTCTCCAGGTTTTCTGTTATCCACGTTGGGCTTTTAAGGATGGGTAATAAGTGACTGAATAGCACAATGGGTAACAATAGACTCTTTATCCTTCTAAATCCAAACCCACACACCATATGACAATAGTTATTTTTACCCACTGACGTAATTAACCAAAATGTGAACCGCTTCAAGCAATGTTTAAAATCAAATAGCAGTTTATGGGATTTGGAGCAGCACAGATTTCAACTCTGAAAGGTCATCATTCTTCCTGCTCTCCCATTTATCTGCCATGTGAACATTATCCAACGACTCCCTATAAAACTGGTTCCTCAAAGGTAAATCATTAAAATGACAGGCTGGGTGGGCCCTCCCACTCGACCCAGAAGCCAGACAATGAACACCCATTGTAGAAAGCTCCCCAGAAGGCAGGTGTGGCAATGTGGGGTGGCCTGAGTATCTACCGTCCAAAAGGCAGGGACAGGCAGGCCAACAGGCAGCCCAGTGAACAGTGCCTCAAGCACAAGGCATCAGGCACAGCAAGATGAGAACAGGCCGGCTTCCCTGCCTCATCTGCAAATAAACTTTCTGAACTTCATGCTGTCATCAGGGACTGTGGGGAAGGGTCAGAATAATTCACAATTCCAGGTCCTAAAAACGCCATGGAAGGCTTCAGTGGAAGGAACGAGAACCAACCACCCTGCAAAGATCCCCTGGCTCATCTTTCCCCTTGGGGAGCTGGAGGCATGATGGCCTCTTCCAAGAGCACACAGAAAAAAGTAGCCAGAAGGGCTATTTTGGTGAGGCTGTGTGGACTTTGAGACGCACAGCTGAGGGTGAACTTAGAAATCCCAGGCCAGAAGTTTCCATTGGGTATTTTTAGCAATAGAACTATTTTCTCAAAAAGACTCTTATGAGGAGCTCCATACATATGGGTATAGAGTTCCACATTTCATACATATCTGTGTGTGTATATACCGGGTATACACCTGGATAAAAGCAGCTTTTTCAAAGTTCAAATCACCTTACTTTTTACTTTGAACATAACCGATGTATAATCAAATTAAGAAGCAGATGGTTTCCAGTGAATTTTAAAATTTGATATGATTCGCTATTTCGGCAAATGTGTTGGTTGGTTTTTTTGGTTTGTTTTGTTTTTTAAATTTTTTGTTGTTGTTGTTGTTCTTTGTTTGCTTTTCTGAGACAGGGTCTCACTCTGTGGTCCAGGCCAGAGTACAATGGCACAATCACAGCTCACCGTAGCCTTAAACTCCTGGGTTCAAGCAATCCCCCAGCCTCGGCCTTCCGAGTAGCTCCAACTACACCTACACATGTGTCCCACTACACCCAGCTAATTTTTTTTGTTTTTTGTAGAAATGGGGTCTCCCTATACTTCCCAGGCTGGTCTCAAACTCCTGGCCTCAACTGATCCTCCCACCTTAGGCTTCCAAAGTGCTGGGCAGGCATGAGCCACCACACTCCATCCTGAGCAATTGCTCTCATTACAATTTCAAATATACTCAAATATGAGAGTGCAGGTTGCTTTTAATTAAACTGAAAGCAAATGCTTATGGAACCCCTGACACACCTCAAGGAGCACACTTTAAAAATGTGTGATCTACCTATCCTTTGACTTTATGGAGGAAGAAAGTAAGTCCCAGAATGGTCTAGCAACTCAACCCAGAGCACCCAGTATTGAGACTAAAACACAAATCCTGCACTCCTCCACAGGGCTAATCTCTTCATCTGAAAAGAGGGTCAGAGTTGGCAATCCTCAAGTCCCTATCTGAACTCTTTCTCCACCATGTATGATAAATCTGGGGGTTCTAAATTAAGGCTCCCCTGTCTGAATCTAGCCCACTGTCATGCATTGTTTGACCTATGATGTTATTAAAATCTTAAGTATTTAAAAATTAGGGAGATAGAAGTCAGGTGCAGCGACTCACACTTGTAATCCCAGCACTTTTGAGGCTGAGGCAGGTGGATCATCTGAGTTCAAGGGAGTTCAAGACCAGCCTGGCCTGTAACATGGTGAAACCCCATCTCTACTGAAAATACAAAAA
>NW_012119710.1:5322035-5331605 GCF_000951035.1 Colobus angolensis palliatus | reverse complement strand
GGCTGAGGCAGGAGAATTGCTTGAACCTGGAAGGCAGAGGTTACAGTGAGCCAAGACTGCACCATTGTACTCCAGCCTGGACAACAAGAGCAAAACTCCATCTCAAAAAAAAAAAAGAAAATTAGGGAGATAGCATTTTTTAAATCTTGTTTTTTGGATTCTCAAACAGATCTGGCTTTCTCCTCTGGCCACATTAAAGACATGAATTGGATCTGACTGTCAGCCTCGCTTCCCATGGGGGAGGTGCTTGGAGTTCACAGCCATTCCCTAGTAATGTCACCCCAATGCTGAGGACAAATGGCAGTTGCCAAGCAACATGGCCCCCACGCTGTTGGTTTTCTGTATCAAACATGAGCATGCAAAAGACTGAGAGGCAGTATGCTTTTCCACCTTTTTCTCTATTGCACTTATTTATGTCCCCAAATGTCCCTGAAGATGTTAGTGTTGGTAACCCTTGATCAAAGTGCACCTTGCAACCAAAGTCCACGGGTTGAAATGATTAACAAACTGTTTACTTTCTAAGTGTCTCTCCTAGGAGACGATTTCTGGCCCATGTCAGGTGTGAATAATGTGCACAGTGTGAATATAAAACGTACCATTCTGCTTGCCACTACCTTTTCTCCTCACCCCTGAACTGGCCCCTCACACTGCCACCACCACGATCCCCAAAAAAGAGTAAAAACCAGGGCAGAGAGTTTCAGTTCTTCAGCTGAAGACTTCTGGTTGCATGCATTTAAATCTGAATAATGAAACCACTCCATTAATGCTACCAGTTCTCTCCTGCACTGCTCGTCCACCTTAGAACACAGGTAAAAACAGCTAACAGGCACCACTTACCAAATGCTTGCTGTGTTCAGGGCTAGCTCCCCACAGAATCCTCCCTTCCCCACTGCCCAGCTGACTGTATATACAACCCACACCTTCCTGACTCCCCAGGTTCCACATCCCTCCCAGAGGAGGACACCAGCTTCCAAGTTCCAGGTTCACAAACTGCCTCTGACTGACCACAAAATGCTAAGCGGGTCTCTGTCTACACTCTGGCCAGAAAAGCCAAGGGTGAGCTCTATCACAGGCCCATGGGGAACATCAGCAGTGAGGTCAACAGACCCAGATGCTTCTCACGGAACTATCTGCAGTCACCTGGGTCCTTCCAAGGCTTTGCAAACAGAAGTTCCCACAGTCAAACGACCACCCCACCGACTCCCACCACACTACACACATGAGGAAGACAGAGACAGGGTGGGGCAGAGGAGCCACAGGACTTAGAGGCAGGCCTGGGTTTGAAGCCTGGCACCACCACCTATTAGCAGGATGTCCCCGGGCCAGTGACCTAACTTCTTGCATTTTTTCATCTGTCAGTTACCAACCACTCTGCAAGCTTGGTGAGGGGATTAGCAGCACACAGTAGGGGCTTCAGAAACAGCAGCAAATGTCATGGACCCCAAAAGGGGAAGTCACCTGGCACTGTCAGCCCCTGAGTGCAGGAACTTTGAGGACAGCAGGATCCTACCAGCTACAGGAACCTGAGAAAGCCACTTACCCACTCTCAGCAACGAGCAATGACAGGAGGGAACTGAGGCAAAGGTGGGTAAAACGCTGATCAGTACTCAACCTGAGACATGGGCACTTGGAAGTCTATTTGATCTTTTCTTTTTTTTTTTTCTTTTTGAGAACAGAGTTTCGCTCTTGCTGCCTAGGCTGTAGTGCAATGGCGCAATCTCGGCTCACTGCAATCTCCACCTCCCGGGTTCAAACAATTCTCCTGCCTCAGCCTCCCAAATAGCTGGGATTATAGGCATGCGCCACCACACCCAGTTAATTTTTTGTATTTAGTAGAGACAGGGTTTCACCATGTTGGCTAGGCTGGTTTCAAACTCCTGACCTCAGGTGATCCACCTGCCTCGGCCTCCCAAAGTGCTGGGACCGCACCCAGCCCATTTGATCATTTTCATAACTAAGAGAAAATGGCAGGGTGTGCTTGGGATAGCTCTGTGAAACTTGCTCTACGTTTTGCTGTGAACCTAAAAGTGCTCTAAAAATAGTCTTTAAAAAATATATATATATACATATACACACACACACACACACACATACACACACAGTATTTACCTCATAACACTGTTGTGGCAAGTATTAAATTATATAATCTACATGAGGCATTTAGCATACAAGGGGCACACAATAAATAGTAACTATTATTATAATCACTACCACTAGCACAGCCTCAGGAAGGAGGGTTAAAGTGCTGAAACACCGGAGAGGTGAGCCACCTCACTAGGATAAAGCAGGGCTAGAAGGTATCTCTGCGAACACAGAAGCCTGAACAGCAAGAGAGGGGCAAGTCAGTGTCTTGGATTCTGCTGCATGAAAGGAGGAACTTGGACTGAAGTTCTCAGACTAGCTACATTCTTGTCTCCTGCTGCCCATCATGGCCAGAACTGCACTGAGCCCCCAAGGCAGCCACCCCATCTCCACCGAAGGAGCTCAATGCCCTCTGCAAAGCCTCTGTCACCCCCACAACACACACCTGTCAGTGGGGTCTGCCGAGTTTAGCTGGGAGCCCAGGACCCAGGTCCCCTCTTCCCCATGTGCCAGGAAAGTCCAAGGCTGGGCTCGGACCTCTCAGGTGGTGGTGACAGGTCAGCTCTTAGACAGTCTCCTGCCTACAACAGTCCCTTTCAGTTAGAAGTCAGGGCATCATTTGACTTCAATCCAGACAGCACAGGAAACTGCCACTGTTCTGCAATCCCCTTTCAACGATAACCTAAATACAACCATCAGCAAAGGCAAAACAAATTCAAGGTAAACCCATCTAGTCATCCTAAGACTTTTGATAAAACGGCACCTTAGCAAATCACATTGAGCAGGTACTCTCAAGCCAGAAATGCCACAAAGCAGACACTTTTATTTGACATCCATGCAATGGAAAAAGAACTCTGAGCATCAGATAGGAGATCACTGGAGAGCTGGTGCACCAGAGCCTAACCACAATCAGAAGAGAGTGACAGGAGGAGACAGATGATTTTCAACATCTCATCAAGCCTCGTGAGTGCCTTAAATCAGGGGTCAGCAAATATCTTCTGTAATAGGCCAGACAGTAAACATTTTAGGCCTGGCAGGCTTTAAACCATGCCCTTGTACTGTGAAACCAGCCATCGATGATATGTAAACTAACGACCTTAGCTGAGCTCCAACAGAACTCTACTTACAAGCATTAAATGTGTATTTCATGTAATTTTCATGTGTCATGAAACATTATTCTTTGTTGATTTTTTTTCTTCACCCATTTAAAAATGTAGAAACTGTTCTTGGCTCTTGGGCACCCAAAAACAAGCAGTGGCTGCCTTTGGCCCACGGGCCGTAGCTTGCTGACCCTTCCCCTAAATCATCCATTTACCCTGGACAGAGGCACAGGGATGGACCCACAGCAGCTCAGAGCGGGGACCGTGTGGTCTGGTCCTGATTCTATATGCTGGTTCTGACGATTACTAGCTTAAGATCTGAGCTAAGTTTCAATCTTCCCCTCTGAAAGGAAGGATTATAGCAGGACTCTCCTCAAGCCCTTAAGAGAATTAAGTGAAATAATATCAGGCATGAGGCAGATGTTCGAGAGAAGATAACTCTATTACTACTATCGTTATTTCTAGATTTCAATCAACCCAATTTAAGAACACAGGATCTCAATGCTTGTCTGAATTTCCCATTAGAGATTTTTGGTGGATAAGACATGGGAAGGAACAAATGAATACAGGTTATTTAGGAGATAAAATGATTTGAAACGCGGGTCCACTGGCAACAGAGGATGGTGCCTGGTGGTCAAAGCAGTGGGACCACAGCTGCCTTCTGAAAGCAGGCCCTGTGGTGTCCAGGACATGTCAGCCTGGCCCACTCTGTGAGCCACGGCATAAGCCTCGCATTTCCATGGATTTACCTTATCCCGCTAGTTACAGCAGAAACTGTTGAGGTAAGAAGAGTCACACACTTCTTACCCACTAGAGCCTAGCTCGTGGCCTTCCCCATTACATGCTCATTCAGCACCCGCTGGGAACTGGCTGGTGAGGGGAGTTTTAATGGGATTTTCAGGGCCTGGAACAGAGCTGGCCTGGCCTCTCACGGGTCAGGCTGACTAGGCATGCGTGGACACCGGGGCCTCCAGGGCAAGCAGTGAAACTGTGTGATCAGTCAGAAAGGGGATGAGATCCTAGGGATTACCTATACCGACATCCTCTGTTTAGAGTTGAGGAAAGAGGCCCAGAAAGGTAAAGTGACTTATCCACAACACCTGGCTCTGAAACTCATTCATTCCATCCTGGTTCAGTGACTGTGTCCCCTAAGCCAGGCCCTTTGAACTCTCTAGGGATGGAGTGAAAAAGCCCCCTAGTCTTGGGTTGCTTAAAGGCCGGCAAAAGCAACAAAGAAATAAACGAACAAAAAAACATTTCAGGATGGGCACAGTGGCTCACGCCTGTAATCCTAGCACTTTGGGGGGCCGAGGCAGGGGATTGCCTGAGCTCAGGAGTTTGAAACTAGCCTGGGGCAACATGGTGAAACCTTGTCTCTACTAAAATACAAAAACTTAGCCGGGCATGGTAGTGTACGCCTATAGTCCGAGCTACTCCGGAGGCTGAGGCAGGAGAATTGCTTGAACCTGGGAGGCGGAGGTTGTGGGAAGCTGAGATCACGCCACTGCACTCCAGCCCAGGCAACAGAGACTCCATCTCAAAAGAAAAGAAAAAAAGACAAAAATTCTTTGGGTGGAACCATTTAATTTGGCAAGAACAACTTTTCACATCTTACCATTTTATGTCTCCACTTGATCTCGTTCTGAACTTTTCAACATACACACTTTTTTAAAAAACAACAGATGTAAATCAATGCTTCTGTAAAGGAAAGGGTGAGTCACAAAAGCAGGACTCACATTTCAGGTACATTTTTCCATGTATCAACATACCTCAAATTCCCCGAATGAGCCATGCTGTCATCCCCTACCTTGGCTCATGCTGGTCCTACTACCTAGAAAGTGAGAGCTTCCTCACTCTCTCCTTTGCCCACTTAATTTCTGCTCATCCTTCTATGATGATGACCTCTTTAAACTCCCCTCCCCAGCACAGCCAGAGCCTTCCTCGGTGAGTCTGCTCAGCACTCATCTCTTACCACCAGGTGCTGGAATGTCTGGACTGGCCTGAGACTCCATATCCATGCCTAGCACTTGAACTGACCGGCAGTGGGGCTGGATGGGAAGCAGGAGGGTGGGCTGAAGGATGAGACCAGGGACAGGGTCTAGGCGTGAAAACTAAATTTGATTTGGACAGCAGGAAGGAACACAGAAGAGCAATCAAGCCAAGAACAAGGCGAGAAAAAATTTCAGTGGCAAGAAATCACAAAGGAGTAGTTCTCACAGGCTAGGAGGTAGCAGAACCATCCAGGGGAACTTGGTAAAAACACAAAGGCCCAGCACTATTCAACTTCAATCAGCCTGGGCTCAAACCAGCCTGGGCCTCTGTTCTTTACCACAGTCACCGTCCAGGTGACTCAAACACTCTCCCAAGCTTGAGAACAACTGGCTTCAGGTACTTTAGAGAGACAATGTGGAAGGATGATACAGCCCAGGGCCTGCTCTGATCTGAGGCAGCCACAACCACAAGCCCCCAGGAAGGGCCTGAACAGCCCTAGGGGGTGAACTCAGAGGTGGTTTGGTTTGAGGAAAGCTCAATCCAGAATAAATTGAAGACATTCTTTAATGGTCTTTAAATAAACAAGGTTGGGGGGGGTGGCGGGGGCCGGCACAGGAAACTGTTGGGGTAAAACCAGGACAGTTTTGGTGGAGAAAGTGGCCAAAGGGAGTGTCTCCCTCCGATGCCCTGTAAACTTCTGATAGCTTCTTCCAGTTCTCCCTTCAACAAATCCAGCAATCCAACAAATCTTAAAAACAATCCCATCCACCTTCATAGGAATTTGGGCTAAGAGTGATTTTCCTCACTAAGAACTCGACACGGTTTTCATACCAAGGTCAGGAAGACCAATCCTCTGCCCCTCATTGCCCAGCAGATCATTTTCCCGCCTGCTGACCGGCATCATCTGTCCACACAGCACACGGTCGGTCACACTGCGGAGCCCGAGCTTTGCTTTGTGCGCTTTCAGGAAAGAAAATCGACACGTAAAAGGCACAATGGATGCAGACACATCCTGTAAACTGCAACGAACTGTGATCAACTGAGTAAGTCAGCGATTTACAGAAAAAGAACAATGCTGTGGGAGTCAGGGCTGGGTTTGAGTCTCTGCCCCGTAAGCCACTATCTGAATGCCACGGGTGAGCCACCAATTGTCCCAAAGCGTCAGTTTCCACATATTCATGGGGGAGCAATGTGGCCAACCACAGCTGTGGCAGGAAAGAACTTCCACAAGCTCTTGTACAAAGTAGATGCTTGAGGCTGGGCACGGTGGCTCATGCCTGTAATCCCAGCACTTTCGGAGGCCAATGTGGGTGGATCACCTGAGGTCAGGAGTTCAAGACCAGCCTGGCCAACATAGCAAAACCCCATCTCTACTAAAAATACAAAACTTAGCTGGATGGGGTGGCGGGCACCTGTAATCCCAGCTACTCAAGAGGCTGAGGCAGGAGAAATCACTTGAACCCATGAGGAGGAGGTTGCAGTGAGCCGAGATCGTGCCACTGCACTCCAGCCTGGGTGACAGAGCAAAATCTCCATCTCAAAAAAAAAAAAAAGTATATGTTTGAGAGACATTATAGCTGGTTACACTCATAAGGTACACTCATCTTCAGAAGTAGCAACATTTAGCTTTGAACAAAAGATATTCTCCCTCTCCTCCTACCCCCTCTCTCTCTCTCTCCCTCTCACACACACAGTAGTATTTTGCTCAGTTGAAGATCATTATTAGCTATTAACAATAATTACCACATTGTACAAATAAATTGCATTATAGAAAGAGTCGCTCTCTTCCGAAGTTTCATTAACAAAGAAAAAGCTAAAATTCTCAAAGTCTCATAAGTCCAGTCCATCTTTCTTTGCCATCTAATAAAACACTTTTTATTTCCTTTCATGGGCTTAAACTTCACTAAAAGGCAAATTGTCTGAGGGCACGCTGCTGAGACAACAGGACACTGTGTGTGCTCAAATAATCCCCTGTTCCAGTTGACTGTTTTCTATTTTTCTGAATAGACACTGGACAGAACTGGGAATCAGAAACGGTCCTGTGATCTCTCTAATTGCTTCCACAGACAAGTCCAAAATGGGTAATTTTTTAAAAAGACACAACTGACTCAAACTCCAAATGCTCCTCAAGGAGCCTCAGCCTTCTCTCCGACCATGGCCCGGCTCCCTTGGCCAGCCCTCACCCCCTCAGGGCTGGGCCAAGATTCACATGACAGAAAGGGCTGCCCCTCCAAAGACCCATCACTACCCAGAACTTAGAAGACAGGGGCCAGGAAGTCGGAGACAACATGTTCTCGGGTATCCATCCTCTTGCTACCCTGAAGTTGACCCAAAGCCTAATCCAAAATGTAACGTTTGGGAGCCTTTCTGTTACAGAGAACTTCTGCACACCAAACGCATCCTTAAAGGCCACATACCGACTTCAAATAACACACCCATCGCAGTGAACACGGCAGAAAAGCCCACCAAATCTCCAATTTGACACATCCCAATAGAGATCAGAGTCTAAGTCCCTCTAGCATTTTACTGGGGTTCTCCAAATCCTTGTATTAGATCTGCAAGAAAATAGGTCCAGTTAATCAAAAGGTTGGGCCGACAAGCCCACGCAGAGGCTAATGTCTTCTCAGGAAAGAGTGCAAGGTTCAAATTCCCCACAGGCTTGACATCAGACAGACAACACTTCATTTCGGACATCAACCCCTGTCAAAGTTATTTCCCCACTCGGTAAACTTATGCCACAAAGATCTCACTATGGTACTCGGTTAGCTTGACAAAATGACTTTATTGCCGTCCGTTAAAAAAAGATAGTAAGAAGCTCCAGCAAGGTGGTTTTGGCAAGGTCGCTCGGTGGCACTCTCTTTGGGACCTAACAATGTACGAATTTTCTTCTTCTTACATGTTTTAGCAAATTAAACATCAGGGGAACATTGTACTTGGTCCTTGCTGTTCAAAGAAAAATTTCCCTGCTTGCACTGTGGCTTCCTGACATCCTGCCAAGTTTCAGACACTGAAATATGAATGGGATTAATAAGGATTAAGAAAGAGTAAATGCTATTAACAGCTCTTCTATTGCATGCATCTATCTTACTCAGGAGCCAATGACCCACCAGGGAAAAAGAAGGGCTGGGAGGGAACTGAGCTCATTCAACACCTGCTCGCAGATGGCAAGGTCAGCAGTTAATGCTGGGCTTTCTCCAACCACAATCGTGTGTCTGTCAAAGGTCTGCACCACTCATCTTGACACTTAATCAAAGAACACTTCATCAAGGATCGTCAGAGCCGCAGGAGCCATTAGCAACCAGTGGCTTCCCTTTTGTTCTCTTTCTTTTAGGGCAGCAAAATCTTCTTGAGAAATTACATTTTATAAGAAACCCAAATAAACTCAGATAAAATGGATAATATTATTAGTAAGCCTTAATTTGAAAACTCCAAATTCACATTTGCTTATTAGAGAGTATCAATCTATTTTTAAAAGGCAATTTGAGCAAACAAAAACTATATAAAATCACTTGCTACATTTCCTTCACTTCTGGGTTTCATTCAGTTGTACACGATCAATAAAAGTCTGACTCTCAGAGATATATAGTCGCTAATGGTAAAAGTTGAACAATTCATCTCCATTAAATAGACAGCAGAGGTTTCCTTCCTGAAGATGTCATAAAAACAAGTTAAGCTGGCACTAAAAGCAGCACATGGATGGTCACCAATGCTAAAAGTTTTAAATAATAAAAAGAAATATTTTAAAAATTGAACCAAACATCTAGTGAAATTCCTGAAACATATCACAAAATATTTGATTGAGAAAGTTTACTCGTGTATACTCTCATCTTAGACAAACTCTATTAAATAATTTTTTAGAAGGATAAACATTTACCTCATTCCATGAAGTCAATATAACTCTGATACCAAGACAGACAAGGACAAAATGCGAATGAAAAGTTACAGAGCAATCACATACGTGATCACTGAGGCAAAAATCCCAAAGTATTAGTGAAAATAAATCCAGCTATGTATAACAACGAGAGTAACACATCAAGTTGATTTACACCAGGAATACAAGAGTGGTTTAAAAATAGAAAATATAGGCCATTTATTACAGCATCAGATTTTTTTAAATACATAAAGTCATCTCGACAAATTCAGGAAAGCATTTGATAATATGCAGCCCTCATATATGAAAAGCTGTTTGCAAACTCAGACTGGAAAGGAGCTTCCTTAACATGGCAATTTGCCCATGTTCACCGCAGCACTATTCACAATAGCCAAGACATGGAAACAACCCACGCGCCAGCAGGGCCTGGAGAACATGATGCTGAGTGAAATATGCTAAACACACAGACACTGCACAACTTCACTTGCATGTGGAAGGTTTTTTTTTTTTTTTTTTTTTTTTTTT
>NW_012119710.1:5307010-5320960 GCF_000951035.1 Colobus angolensis palliatus | reverse complement strand
TTTTTTTTTTCTTTCTTGAGATGGAATCTTGCTCTGTGGCCCAGGCTGGAGTACAGTGGCACAATGTCGGCTCATTGCAACCTCCGCCTCCCAGGTTCAAGCGATTCTTTTGCCTCAGCCTACCAAGTAGCTGGGATTACAGGAATGCACCACCGTGCCTGGCTAATTTCTGTATTTTTGTATTTTTTGTAGAGTTGGGGTTTCACTATGTTGTCCAGGCTGGTCTCGAACTCCTGAGCTCAAGTAATCTGCCTGCCTTGGCCTCCTAAAGTGCTGGGATTACAGGCACAAGTCACCACACCCAGCCACCTACCTGCATTTCTAAACAGCACCCAGGGGACTCCAGAAATAACAATTCATGCTGCCAAAGCCTACAGCCTACCAGCTTCACAGGGGAGGCTTACCTCTACCCCACAGACCAGCAATGAAAGCTTCAGGCCCAGTCCTATCCTCAGCAAACTCTGGTTCCCAGAAAACAGGATTGGATCCTTCTTACGGTTGGGAAGGGGACACCATCCTTAGAAATAGCAGTCCTGCATAAAGAGCAAGGCCTCTTGGGAGGTATTTCCAAAAAGCTGACTTCAACTCTTGTTGGTTCATTTAGTCTTGTCTTGAAATTCTGAGGAAGCAGGTGACTTTCAGAATTTTTTCAATCACCTGAAGGAACAAAAGGTCAAATCCAGAGCAGAAAGGGAAAAGAAAAGTTGCGTAAACTACATGTTTTTCCCCTGGAGAAGACCAAGTCAAGAGCTGCCTTTAAGCAGACAGTAATTATAAGATCACCTGGGTAGGTGACTTCCCCAGCAGTCACCAAATGCCCCTAACTAAACAAGCGCTATCCTGCCCTAAGGTTCTAAAGGATTTTACTTTGTAGCCTGACCTTTTATATATACACACACACTTTCACACACTTAACGCCTCACAGGGAAATAACAAGAAAATGCAAATCTGGGATAGTAACGATATTAGGGCAATAGTAAGCTTCGACTGAGCTCTTCCCCTAGGCCAGGAAACATTCCAGGACCTTAAGTAATCCTAGTAACATCCCTGTGATATAAGGGATGCTCTCAGCTCCATTTTACACGTGGGAAAATTGAGGTGCAAACATAGGAAGGGAATCACCCAAGACCAGACAACTCACCTGCAGCTCCAAGGCACAAAGGCTCCTAACACTGCCCCGCCTTCCTCCTCGGGGCACATTTGTTCCCTAAGAGCCCACACACCCTCCCCTTTCATCAAGGAGGGGTTTGCCGGATTGCAGACTGAAGAACACCTCCTAGGCAAACGGGTAAATGCCCTCATCTGAAGTCTCTGGAATGTAGTATGACAAAGAGCCTTGGGTTTGAGAAGCACCACCACCTCCCCATACTCATGCTCTGGAGTGGGGCAGGCGGGGTGCCTTTCCCACAATGCTTGACATCATGAGGCAGATGCACCACCAGGACAAGGACTGGGCCTGAGTGACTCACAGTGGAGAGTGCTGGCCACACGACTAGGCAGGCAGGACCAGGGAACAGACAGCTCCAGGGCACAGGCACCCGAGAGAATCGAAGATGGAAAAGCCGGTGGCCCATGCTCTTTCTCAGGAAAGGGAAAGGTGCACTCCTGGCCTCTCAAATTTAAGCAAATTGGGAAAATGTTCATAATAAGGAATTTATGACATTCTGACGGTTTCAAACAAACCAGCCTTCTCTGACACTGAAGTGTGCTGGGTCCAAAAAACAGCAGCCTTCCAGGGCAGGAAACAGCCTGCGAGGCCCACGTGTACCCATTGCTGGTCTGGGAGGACAACAGAGGTGCCATCCTGCTGCACAGATCTGTCTCTGAAGAGGGCCACTGTGTTTGGCTCTGACCAGAAGATGACACTGAAGCCTTAGGGGTGCCTTCAGGAGACACGTGGAAACCAGCTACCGGGCTCTGTCAGATGCCAGGCCCTTCAAGACCAGTGTGAGCTAGGGGTCTGGGAGGGAGAGACCACCTCCTACTTCCTACTTCCTACTTCCTCCCTGAAGCCTGGAGAGCAAGTGTTTGAAGGAGACAAAAGAGGGTACCAGGAGGAACGGAAGGATGCAGGGTGCCTGAGGCTGTGAGCCTCATCCATCAGCTAAGGATGCAGGGGCAGGTGCTGCACTGGGCAGGGGACGAGTGCTGTGTCTGCCCTCAAGGGCTGCTCCCAGGCCAGCACTGAATCACACAGTAAACTGGGAATTCAAGAGAGTTTTCCTGGTTGGGGGCAGGGAGAGGACTGAACACCTGCTTTGTTTAAAAATGTGTTTTCCAGCTGGGTGCAGTGGCTCACGCCTATAATCGCAACACTCTAGGAGGCTGAGGTGGGCAGATCACAAGGTCAAGAGATCGAGACCATCCTGGCCAATATGGTGAAACCCCATCTATACTAAAAATACAAAAAAAAAAAAAAAAAAATAGCCGGGCTTGGTGGCAGGCGCCTGTAGTCCCAGCTACTCAGGAGGCTGAGCCAGGCGAATGGGGTGAACCCGGGAGGCGGAGCTTGCAGTGAGCCGAGATCGCACCACGGCACTCCAGCCTGGGTGACAGAGCCAGACACCCCCCACCAAAAAAAAAAAAACACGTGTTTTCCAACATTTTCCTGAATAATAACAACCAATACCTACTATGAGATGACTACCCAGCAGCAGTGCTCTAAGGATCTTACAGGGGATATTTCATTAAATCCTCATGACAACGCTTTGGGGTATATGATAATTACCCCCATTTTACAGATGGGGAAACGAAGGCGCTGCACTTCAATGGCTGGCTTGAGGCTCTAGCAGCCAGATATGGCAGAGCCAGGCCTGGAACGGGGCAGTCTTGCTCAGGAGCCCACTCTACCTTACATCCTCCATAAAAATTCCTTCCATTTCTGTGAACAGCTCCAGGTGCCAAGCACCTTGCTACGCATTTTACATTTACCACACAGCAGCCCTTCAAATGAAATCTGTCAACTCCACTTAAAAATTTATATATGGACACTATGATAACTAGATTTTTTAACACATTTTTTAAAAGACTGAAAAGGCACACAACCATTAACAATGAGTTCCTCAGGTGATAGGAAACAGTCAATATTTATTTTTTGTTGTGTGTTTTGTTTTGTTTGTTGTTGTTGTTTTGGGGTTTTGTTTGGTTTGTTGTTGTTGTTGTTGTTTTGAGATGGAGTCTCGCTCTGTCGCCCAGGCTAGAGTGCAGTGGCACAATCTCGGCTCACTGTAACCTCCGCCTCCTGGGTTCAAGCAATTTTCCTGCCTCAGCCTCCTGAGTAGCTGGGATCACAGGCCTGTGCCATTATGACTGGATAGTTTCTGTATTTTTAGTTGAGATGGGTTTCACCATGTTGCCTGGGCTGGTCTCGAACTCCTGGTATCAAGTGATCCGCCCACCTTGGCCTCGCAAAGTTCTGGGATTACAGGCGTGAGCCACTGCTCCTGGCTAATGTTTATTTTTTCTAACGTTTCTGTGCTTGTCATGATTTCCACATAGGACACAGCTTCCTTTTACAATTTCTTTTTAAAATGGGGTTTTATTTCATGCCATTTAACAACAACATGTTGGCATGAATAAATAACCAAAGCAAAAACGTGCAAACTGGTTCTTAAAGACACAGACAGCCCTCCTGGCTGCTCAGCACACTGACCAGGGATGAAAAATGGGAGTAGCACCGAAATTAAGAGATCAAAGTGTGTTACCTGAATAAATAATAGATGATGAACTCTTCACAGAGTCACTAAAACAAAGCATGTGAGCTGACTTGGCAGAAGCCAATACAACATGCATTTCCTTAATATGGCATGGCAGGGTGGAGAGTGCATTTGCTAACATCACCCTGAGCCAAGCACAACAAAGCCTCAGTAGAGAAACCAAGAAGGGGGAGAAGGAGACAGCCTTGTGCACAAACAGACCTATCCTGGGTACCTAGCTCATCCGTCCTGCAGAACACAAGAGCCATAAGAAGTAGATACTCAAGTAACATGGAGAGTAACATGGGAAGACCTCAGGTCCTGGCCAGAGTCAGGAATCCTCAGGTGATGACCTCTATAGAGAGCCCACAGAAGGCCCACTGGACACCAAGAGCAAAGGTGGACATTTTTCACACATCACTGTGCCCGGGTCTCAAGGACAATCCTGTGGCAGCAAGCCAGGAGCATTCAGAGCTGTTTGCCAAGATACCAAGCTTCCTTCTTCTGCAAACATATGCAGCCACTAAAACTGTCACCAGGAGAGCCCGGTACAGTATAGCTTAGGCCAGGGCCACTCCATTCCCACAAGATAATTTATGGCAGTTATTACAAGCCTTCAAGAGGGAACATGGGATGTTCTTTGGTCTTGAAATCTGTCAGGATGTCATGAGAATTTTTGCATGTTTGCTACTCTGCGATGTCTCTGTTAAAAGGCGGCCTCCCAGTCCTCTAGATGAGAAGAAAACATTATAAAGGAATGTTATTGTTGTCAATCATCTTGGGTCTCCAAGAAGGGGACAGGTCATCTCAAGAAAGGAAAGAGTGACCAAGCTGCGTACACAGTGTTTGACCCTGGGCAAAACACTTTTTATCTCATCCTCCGAAGACCTGTGCTGGAATTGGAGACAGAGATGTTGGTAGAGGGATTTCAAAGCTCTTCCTAGATCTTTGAACTCATTCAACAGCTAGAGAGAGAGATCACCAAGACAGAGCTGAGAAACCAACGCAAGCAACAGCTGATATTACTTAGGATTGTAACTGTACATGCAGGGACCTTGCTGAAAACAAAGCCCTTCTGGCTGATATTGCTCACTGACCTATCACAAGGATCTATTTATTAACAGGTGGAGGGGAGGCAAGAAGAAGAAGGATGGGGAAAAATCTGCCAGTTTTTCCTAATCCAAATCATCTCATTACATCTTCCCATGAACCCCTTCGGTAGGTATCCCACTTTCACAGGTAAGAAATCAGCTCATAAGTAACAGAGGTAGAATTTGAACACAGGTGTGTTCAAATGGATGACTCAAAACCAGTGCTCATGACCATCCTCTGTGGGTTTCTAGCCCTGACTTGCCTCAGATTTGGACCTTAGGCAACTCACATGCCTTCTCTGAGCCTGAAGTTCTTTATGAAATGAAGGCAGTACTCCTTTACTAATTCCTAAGGTGCCTTCCGGCACTGACACTTTTTGGTTTTGTCTACCTGGGTTTGAGATTTTACAGACCAATGCAGTTTCAAACATTACACACACCAAAATGTGACAGGTCGACAGGGTGCCACAACTTTTTACTTTGCCAAATAAAAGGTACTTACCACCTACTAACATTTTTGTCTCACAAAAGGAAATATTTTCCCCAAAAACATACAGGAAGGACATATTCTCACTGAAGGATGATCCTTTGAATCAAGTAATATTTAGCTTCATTTAGCTTCTCAAGAATCTCAGCACCTTATCCTTTATCTCTTTTTAACAAGGACCGCTGAACACTTCACAGGCTGTGTTCCATCTGCACACCAGTGTTTGGGAACCACTGTCACATGCATTTCCAACCATACTGATCTTAGGACATAAAATTTACTGCTATTCCTGGCACACAGGAAGAACCAAAGCATTTTAGTTGTAGAACGAGCTTCTGTACTATGAGTTATAGAAGTCAACTATCAAGATTGCTAAAGAGAAATAACACTCTCATAATGATGCATTGTGTTATTATTATTATTACTATTGAGTCAAAGTGCTCAGTGCTTGACATGCATTAGTTCATTTAATTCCCCCAGTGCAACTTTTTTGCCCATTTTCTATCAAAGTATGCATTTCCCCAGGTGCACAAAGATACAGAAACATTTTGGAGTAGAAAAAAACAGATTGAACAATTTCATGGCTCAAAGTGGGGAAACATACACAGAGACATTTTTTAAAGCATTGCTGCTCTGAGAAGAGCACCCGGAAGTTATAGAAGAGCAACTAAAATAAACACATACAGTGTCATCCTTGAAGAATAACTGGTCAGTCGAGAGCCGCAGGTGGCCTGAGGCCAATGACCTCAGTGGCTCAATAAATCCCAGGAAAAGATCCCATGGAAGGTCACTGCTGTCATCCTGGGCTATAGAGGAAGGAAACAAAGCTTCAGGCTACAAGATGGAGACAGTCTGGGATCCAGGATGAATGTAACTGAGCCTTCACCTGTCGCTACCTCAGTTTACCCATCTGCAAGATGCAGTGGTCCCCACATCTAAATGTCCTTTCTGGGCTGGGCGCTCTGGCTCATACCTGTAATCCCAACACTTCGGGAGGCCGAAGCAGGTGGATCACCTGAGGCCAGGAGTTCGAGACCAGCCTGGCCAACATGGTGAAATCCCGTCTCTACTAAAAATACAAAAATTAGCCAGGCATGGTGGTGTGTGCCTGTAATCCCAGCTACTCGGGAGGCTGAGGCAGGAGAATCGCTAAACCCGGGAGGCAGAAGTTGCAAGGAGCCGAGATCACGCCACTGTACTCCAGCCTGGGTGACAGAGACTCCGTCTCACAAAAAAATATGCATTGGTCACTTGGAAAATATCAGTTCACTGAGATTTGCACACATGAGGGAAGGACAGTGAAAGGACAAATAGTTTACTATTATTATAAAAATACTTTGACCTCACAGACCTCACAAATCCCTAAAACAATCTCAGGAATCCCCAGGAGTCCCAGGACCACTCTTTGAGAACCATGGGTCTAGATTAAGGTCCAAGAACTTCCCACCCACTTAAGTATTCATTCGTTCATTCCACACACATTTACCGGGTACCCACTACATGCCAGACACTGTCCTGGGTGCTGGGAATTCATGAGTGAACAGAACAGCGTCCTGACCTCACGCAGCTCACATTCTCATAGGAGAGGCAGACCATACACAAATAGACAAGTCAACTTACACCTGTCAGGTAGGAGTAAGTGCTAGTGGAAAAAAATGAAGTACTGTGTCACCAGACATTTGCACACGTGGGATGTGGTTTGCCTGGGAAGCCTTACTCAGCCAGCCTGAGATTTGCTAATTTAAGTGTTTCACAATAAAATAAGAGCTTTTTAGAAAAATAATATTTTTTATTTGAGACAGAGTTTCACTCTTGTTGCTCAGGCTGGAGTACAATGACATGATGTCGGCTCACTGCAACCTTCGCCTCCCAGGTTCAAGCGATTCTCCAGCCTCAGCTTCCCAAGTAGCTGGGATTACAGGCACATACCACCACGCCCGGCTAATTGTGTATTTTTAGTAGAGACAGGGTTTCACCATGTTGGTCAGGCTGGTCTCGAACTCCTGACCTCAGGTGATCCACCCACCTCGGCCTCCAAAAGTGCTGGGATTACAGGCGTGAGCCACCGCGCCCGGTCTTAGAAAAATAACTTAATACCAAAATGCTTGCAGACACAGGGTGGTGGAAAAGGGACCTGCTGCCCTAGAAGAGCTGAGAGCTTACCACTGAGTCTGAATTGCTTTCCAACTGCTTTAGGAACAGTAAATAAACCTCAGGGTCATCTCACTTAGGGCTTCCACCCCTCCAATGAGCCAACCACACCCTCTGCTTACATACATTATCACTTTTGCAACCCCTTGCGCCCATACAGTGCATTCACATACACTATGTTTACATGAGCCTTGCACAACTCCTAGAGGGTAGATACTATTCATCTGGTTTACACACGAGGAAGCTGAGCCTGGGAGAAGTTAACAAGTGTCACCCCATTATGTAATACAAGGTTTATTGCACCGCATGAATTTTTACCAAGTCTTTAACCTCTGATATTCCTCCATGTAAAGAGAAACTAGACCAGGCAGAGTGGCTCACACCTGTAATCTCAGCACTTTGGGAGGCTGAGGTGGGAGGAACACCTGAAGCCAGAAGTTCCAGAACAGCCTGGGCAACAAAGCAAGATGACTTCATCTCTATTTAAAAAAAAAAAAAAGATAGCCTATCAGGCTGGACAACATAATGAGAACCTGTCTCTACAAAAAAAAAAAAAAAAAAAAATAGCCTGGCTTGGTGGTACATGCCTGTAGTCCTAGGTGCTCTGGAGGCTCAAAGGCTGAGGCAGGAGGATGGCTTACACCCAGGAGATAGAGGCTCCAGTAAGCCATGATTACACTACTGCACTCCAGCCTGGACAACAGAGCAAGACCCTGCCTCTCAAAAAAGAAAAAAAAAAAATTAGCCGGGTATGGTGGTGTAAGCCTGTGGTCCCAGCTACTCAGGAGGCTGAAGCAGGAGGATCACTTGAGGCGAGGTGTTTTGAGGCTGCAGTGAGCTATAATCGTGCCACTGCACTCCAGCCTCCAGCCTGGACCACAGAGTAAGACCGTGTCTGAAAAAATAAATAAAAAGAGAAACTGGATGAAACTTTGAAAACAGAGGTAAAGTTTCTTCCTCCAAAAGTGCCATGTTCCTCATATCCCCTCTTCTCAAACAGCAAGTTAAACCTGTGAAGAAGACAAAAGAGAGATGGGGCTGATGCTTAGTAGGTGTCAATATTTGGAGATATTGGCCCCATAAACATTTATGGAGACTACTGTGCGCCCAGGCCAGTTCTAAACAGTGGGGGTGCAGAGAGGAAGAAGAAAGACCAAGTCCCTGCCCTCTGGGACCTTCTGTTCTAGTGGGCCACCGACAGCACAATACCAAGAGACTATTCACCACATCTACCCTGAAAGAGTTAACTACAAAATTCGAGCTTCCTGAGACTTCATCAGTAGCATCAGCCCAACAACAGAGCCCTGTGTTCAATCTTGACATGGGCCTTAAAACATCCCTTTCAGGAGAAGAAAGAAGCTTTATGATGCTGCCCCTTCCCCCCACCCATTTTACAGATGGAAAAGTAAGCCCAAGGCCCAGAAGCCACTCCCTCTGAATCTTACAATGAGTCTGTGGTGGGACAGGAGAAAAGGCAGCTCTCCTGTCTTCCTGCACAGCCCTGGCCGCAGTCTGGCCCCATTCTCTCTTTTTATATCCCAGGAGGCCTCCTTGAACAACAGCCACGCATTTGTGGCGACCGACCAACACACAAGCCAGCCAGGGAAGTGACTATTTCAAGAGGAAAGGGGCATATTTAGCAGTGGTCCTCGGCGGCCACCCAAAGTCCGGCCAGTCCCACATCGTCAGCCAAGCCCAAGCCCCACATGGAGCTTCCTCTCCTCCCTGTTCGCCTTGCCAGCACAGTTCCCACCAAGGTTTTAAAAAAGAAGTGGAAGTTCCCTTCTGCCTGACTGGCCAGCACATTCCACTGACTCAGACTGTTCTGGGCACCACGGAGAAGACACTGTTCATTTTCCCTGGGCTGAGAACTGGCCCACATCCGGACCTGTCGCCGGCAGGAGGAGGCACTTGGCGGCTCGGCACAAGCAAATGAATGGTGTGCTATTTTTAATGCTTAGTTCCTGTCTTTATTCCAGAAGGCTGGGCACCTGTGCCAGGGTTGCTGCAAGTGTGGTTTGCAGACCACCCGCATCAGAAACACCTGGGCGCTTTCGGGAAATTCAGATTCTGGGGTCCCACCCCAAACCTAGGAGTCAATCACCGGGAGTAGGGCTCAGGAGTTTCGAATCTTTAACCAGCTTTTCAAGTGATTCTTTTGTAAAATAAGGTTTGAGAATCACTGTGTGTATTTACTCATTCTTTTATCCACTCAACAATTCCTGAGTGCCCCCAATATGCACTGGGCTAATATGCCCTGGGCTATATGCACTGGGCTAAAGACCTAG
Organism: Colobus angolensis palliatus; assembly: GCF_000951035.1. NCBI lineage: Eukaryota > Metazoa > Chordata > Mammalia > Primates > Cercopithecidae > Colobus > Colobus angolensis. The sequence goes on along the minus strand of NW_012119710.1, from coordinate 5,311,248 downwards.
GAATACAAAAATAAATGGCACATGCTCTTGGCCTTAGGGCCCAAGGGGAGGCATGACACAGTGTGAGGTGCTAAAGACAGAACTGAGGTACTTTGGGAGCTTAAAGGTGGAGGAAGTCCATCCTGCCGGGGTGTCAGGGGCAGTTTTGCAGAGGAGGGGAGCGTGGAGCTGAGGCCAAGAACAATCATTCCCTATCTCGGCTGATCTTTGGCATTCTCTTTGGCTCGGCCAAAGCCAACATGGTATACAACTTGTCCTCACCAACCCAACACCCTTCTGACTTCTTGCAGGTACTCAGTGCACATCTGATGAATGAACAGAAACCGAGAATGGATTGGACACTGGAAACAGGAGCTAGGAAGCCACTCAGAACAGTTTTATGTGCCCCTACTGGCTAAGGACATTGGCTCTGAGTCAGTCTCAGACCGATTCCGGTCCAATTTCCCTTTTGAGTTACCGGATCACAGGCAAGTTGGCCTCTCTAAGCCTCACTCTTCACACTTGCAAAAGAGAGACAATAGCTACTTCCCATAGTTGTAGTGAAGATTAAACGTGCAGATAAAGCATTAGCCTGCAGCACACAGCCAGGCACACGGTACGCAGTTGAAAAAGTTAAGATTTGTTCCATAGTAATAATAAAAGACCTGAAATTAAATCCAAGTTCCAGCACCAACCGGCTTTGGTAAATCCGTCCATCTTGGGCCTTGGGTGGTTTCTCATCTGCAAAATGAGAGGCTTAGACCAGAACCTCTCTGAAATATTTTCTAGCAATAAGACTCAATTTCTCTAAAGGTGGGAAGAAGCTTTTGTCCCCAGGAACTGTCCTGGAGTGATGGGCATATGCCCTCAGACGCACAGCATCTGAGATGTCCATTCTGCACCTGCAAGCCAGGTGAAAATCATGCCTCTTCCCTGATGGGGGATATGCTTCGGGATGTTCTGCTGTCCTCTGGGGTCTCCCTTTTCACTCTGTGCTTCCTCTTTGTATCTTTTCACATTTAGAGAGTTCCGTGGGCAGCACTCTCCCCTGCCCCAACCCAGAAGCAGGCACTGGACTGTAGAGAAGTTGACCTCCTGGCCCTCTCTTTAAAGCAGTCGTCAGCTTCCCCTATCATCCCAAAAGGCAAGTAGGGGAAAGCCTGAACAAAGCCAGAAACAAAGAGCTCCAACACCTTAGGTCAGACGCAAACACACCCTTGAGAAGCTATGGCTTGGTAGAAGGCATTCTCCCAGGGGCCGCTCCTCCTCCTCCTCTGCCCGCCTACCTTCTCTGAACAACACAGTTGCCCCCAAAAGCCTCAGAGTTAGGTGTGGGCCTTTGACTTCACTGCCCAGTCTTGTCCGGCTTCATCAACGGGCAGCAAGCTGTCCAGCCATGAAAGTTGCACTAAACTCACAACCATCCAGTGTCTGGGTTTACTCTAAGACTAGCTCAGCATCACTCACACACACTCACACACACACACACACACCAGCGTCATGAAGGCACAACCGTTTCACCCTTCCACACACCATCCCCTGCCTAAAGATGCCTACATCTAGAACACCACCACCAAGACATGGAGTTACATCAGAAGAGAATGGAAGGCCAGGCACAGTGGCTCACGCCTGTAATCCCAGCACTTTGAGAGGCTGAGGCGGGCGGATCACCCGAGATCGGGAGCTTGAGACTAGCCTGACCAACACGGAGAAACCCCATCTCTACTAAAAACATAAAAATTAGCCGGGCTTGGTGGCGCATGTCTGTAATCCCAGCTACTAGGAAGGCTGAGGCAGGAGAATCGCTTGAACCCAGGAGGCAGAGGTTGTGGTGAACCAAGATCGCGCCATTGCACTCCAGCCTGGGCAACAAGAGTGAGACTCTATCTCCAAAAAAAAAGAAGAAGAAGAAGAGAAGGGAAAACTCTCCTGTACCATCTCTTCCCCTAACCAAGCTTGACCAACCCATGGCCCGCATGCAGCCCAGGATGGCTTTGAATGCAGACCAACACAAATTCATAAACTTTCTTAAAACATTTTGAGATTTTTTGTGGGATTTTTTTTTTTTTAAGCTCATCAGCTATTGTTAGTGTTGGTGTATTTTATGTGGGGTCCAAGACAATTCTTCTTCCAGTGTGGCTCAGGGAAGCCAAAAGACTGGACACCCCTGCTCTAAACCTGTCCGTTGATCCTGCCTGTCTTTGCATTTCCAGTCATATGCTCACTCACCCTGGATGGTCTACACCTGGGGTCTGCTAACTTTTTCTGGAAAGGGCCAGATAGTACATATTTTAGTCTTTGCAGGCCATACAGTCTCTGCAGCAACTACTCAGGGCTGGCATGATTGTGCGAAAGCAACCACAAACAATACATAAATGAAAAGTATGGCTGTGTTCCAGAAAAAAAAAAAAAAATTTATAGACACTTACATTTGAATTTCATAGAATTTCCACATATTACAGCATATATTCTTTTGATTTTTTTCAACCATTTAATAAGGCACAAACCATTCTTAGCTCTCTGGGTATACAGTAACAGATGGCAAGCCATTGCTTTGTGATCCCTGGTCTACACCCCTGCCACCTCCTTCCTAGACTATAGCAATGTTCTCCTATCCAGCCTTCCTGATGCCTCTCACTCCGCCTTTTAAATCCATCCCGCTCACTCCTACTCAGGCAGATCTTCCTAAAAAATCCACTTTAATCATCTCATTCCTCTTCTAAAAATGGTCAAACATCTTGGCTGGCACTTTGAGGCCCATCTGTGTAGGGCTCCAAGACACCTTTCCAACCCTTGTCTCCTAACAACCTGAACTGCCGAAACCTATCCTCTTAAATTTTGCACATAAACTGAATCCATCAGGCCAGGCGCGGTGGCTCATGCCTATCATCTCAGCCCTTTGGGAGGCCGCGGTGGGCTAGCCTGGCCAACATGTGAAAACCCGTCTCTACTAAAAATACAAAAAGTAGCCAAGCGTGGTGGTGGGCTTCTGTCATCCCAGCTACTCAGGAGGCTGAGGCAGTAGAATCGTTTGAACCTGGGCGGCAGAGGTTACAGTGAGCCGAGATCACACCACTGCACTCCAGCCTGGGCAACAGAGCAAGACTCCGTCTCAAAAAAAAAAAAAAAAAAAAAATAGCCTGGCTTGGTGGTACATGCCTGTAGTCCTAGGTGCTCTGGAGGCTCAAAGGCTGAGGCAGGAGGATGGCTTACACCCAGGAGATAGAGGCTCCAGTAAGCCATGATTACACTACTGCACTCCAGCCTGGACAACAGAGCAAGACCCTGCCTCTCAAAAAAGAAAAAAAAAAAATTAGCCGGGTATGGTGGTGTAAGCCTGTGGTCCCAGCTACTCAGGAGGCTGAAGCAGGAGGATCACTTGAGGCGAGGTGTTTTGAGGCTGCAGTGAGCTATAATCGTGCCACTGCACTCCAGCCTCCAGCCTGGACCACAGAGTAAGACCGTGTCTGAAAAAATAAATAAAAAGAGAAACTGGATGAAACTTTGAAAACAGAGGTAAAGTTTCTTCCTCCAAAAGTGCCATGTTCCTCATATCCCCTCTTCTCAAACAGCAAGTTAAACCTGTGAAGAAGACAAAAGAGAGATGGGGCTGATGCTTAGTAGGTGTCAATATTTGGAGATATTGGCCCCATAAACATTTATGGAGACTACTGTGCGCCCAGGCCAGTTCTAAACAGTGGGGGTGCAGAGAGGAAGAAGAAAGACCAAGTCCCTGCCCTCTGGGACCTTCTGTTCTAGTGGGCCACCGACAGCACAATACCAAGAGACTATTCACCACATCTACCCTGAAAGAGTTAACTACAAAATTCGAGCTTCCTGAGACTTCATCAGTAGCATCAGCCCAACAACAGAGCCCTGTGTTCAATCTTGACATGGGCCTTAAAACATCCCTTTCAGGAGAAGAAAGAAGCTTTATGATGCTGCCCCTTCCCCCCACCCATTTTACAGATGGAAAAGTAAGCCCAAGGCCCAGAAGCCACTCCCTCTGAATCTTACAATGAGTCTGTGGTGGGACAGGAGAAAAGGCAGCTCTCCTGTCTTCCTGCACAGCCCTGGCCGCAGTCTGGCCCCATTCTCTCTTTTTATATCCCAGGAGGCCTCCTTGAACAACAGCCACGCATTTGTGGCGACCGACCAACACACAAGCCAGCCAGGGAAGTGACTATTTCAAGAGGAAAGGGGCATATTTAGCAGTGGTCCTCGGCGGCCACCCAAAGTCCGGCCAGTCCCACATCGTC
>NW_012119710.1:5294162-5306960 GCF_000951035.1 Colobus angolensis palliatus | reverse complement strand
CCATTGCACTCCAGCCTGGACAACAAGAGCGAAATTTCATCTCAAAAACAAAAAATGAAAAAGAAAAAGAAAAAACGAGTTGTTCTTTTCTACCAATTGTAAAATCCCTTTTATTTCTCTAAGACATCTTTTTTCTTTTTTGGAACTTTACTGGCTTATGTTTGATATCTTAAAGGTGCAGATATTTCTGTAACCCTCCCCCTTTACCATTTAAAAGAATTATAAAAATAGAAGTCTCCAAAAAAATCTTAAATGCAACTGCCACAGGGTCTTCCATTGAGGCCAATTCCTACAGGCTTCAGGGGCAACTATTTCTGAGCTCGGGGGGGAACTTTGAAGTCAACTCTTTGAAGTGAGCCTGGTACTTTCTCAATACTAAAGGAAGTAAAAATGGAAGCTAAAAAATGAGGAGGAAGACAGAACAAAATAAGGGAAGAAGGCCCCTTTGAACACAAGAGCTCCCTGATTTCATCCCTTATCCAGAGTAACTCCAGACCAACTTGATCCTGCGGATATCAGCGAAACACTTTTTATATATCAAACAAAGACAAGACAGTGTCATCTCCCATAAGATTATAATTTATTAAAACAAGATCAGACAAAAAAAACAAACTCTAATACAATAGTGAATGTGCAAAACACCATTAGAGAAACAGAAGAGGTAAGACACCAATGCTTGGAGAGAAGCTACTATAGTCAGGCCCTGTGTAAGGTACTCCAGATGCACCTGCTTACAGGGGTTAGGTATCCTCTGCCCCATTTTGTAAGGCACTGAGAACATAAATTGACCCACCCAAGATCACTCCCCAGGTAAACAGACGGGTGGGACTGGAACCCAGGTCAAGCCACCATGTTCTTCCTATAGGGTAATTCCAAGAGGAGAGAAAGTATACCTGGTTGGGGTAGGGGGAAGGACCATGAGAGGCTTCATGAACAAGGGGACCTTTCAGATGGAAATGGGATGACCAGGACTTTAGCTGGGAAGGAAGAACACTCCATGCAGGAGACTCAAACACCCGGTTCCAGGAGAGAAAACAACAGGAAGGCTAGCTGAACTGGAACTCCGGCTATGTCTCAGGGAATGAGGCTGGAAAAGGAGACATGGTAGAAGGTGCAGAACGCCAAGGTAAAATGTGGCAGCAAGCAGCAGCCACCAAGGGAAGGGACATAACATCTGGGAAAGACATTAAGATCCTAGCACGGGACAGGTGCGGTGGCCCACGCTTGTAATCACAGCACTCTGGGAGGCCACGGTGGGAAGATCGCTTGAGTCCAAGAGTTTAAGACCAGCCTGAGCAACACAGTGAGAACCCATCTCCACCACACACACAAAAAAAAATTTAATTAGCCAGGCATGGTGGCACATGCCTGTAGTCCTAGCTACTTGGTAGGCTGAGGAAGAAGAATCACTTCAGCCCAAGAGTTCCAAGCTGCAGTGAGCTATGACTACACCACTGCACTCCAGCCTTGGTGACAGAGTGAGACCCTGTCTCAAAAATAAATAAGGCTAGGCGTGGTGGCTCATGCCCATAATCCCAGCACTTTGGGAGGCCGAGGCGGGTGGATCACGAGGTCAGGAGTTCGAGACCAGCCTGGCCAACATGGTGAAACCCCCGTCTCTACTCAAAATACAAAAATTAGCTGGGTGTGGTGGCGGGCCCCCATAATCCCAGCTACTCGGGAGGCTGAGGCAGGAAAACCACTTGAACCTGGGAGGCAGAGGTTGCAGTGAGCTGAGATCATGCCATTGCACTCCAGCCTGGGTGACAGAGTGAGACTCCATCTCAGTAACTAACTAAATAAATAAATAAATAATGCTAGCATGTAACTGCTAGTTGTTAACAAAGACAGAAAAATATCGTAGGTTCAATGGTTTCCAACTATTCTTCATGTTCTCCTCCTTTAGCTGTCTCAGATACTATACACCCACTAGCTCCCCTGTATGCAAAGGAACCTGGCCAAGGGACTGATAGCCATCACTGCCCCTTCAGTGCACCTCAACCATGCTTGCTTAATGTGTAACACCCACATAAAATGTTTGGAGGTGAGATTCTTCCATGCTGAAAGCACGGACTGCTGGCCCTAATTTGCTGAAATCTCATATTCTCATTAATTATTCCAGCAAGGGCCTTAGAATTCTCAGAATTACCTAAAAACTAGGGCACACTGCACTTTAGACAATGTTCAACATGAGAGTCAAAAAAAACTTTGAATTTCTGGCCTAACGATTAAGGTTCAATGTCTCCACAACCATCATGTTAACACCGAACTTCACAGTTTCACCCAAATTGCATCAGTACAATAACTGACTTTTCTCACACCAGCTTTACTAATGACCCCTCTGGGTTACAGGAGAAAGGGTCTAATTAGACTAAGGCTCAGAAAGATGACACACTTTGCCCAAGTTCACAGAACAGGTGGGAAGAGAGTCTCTGCCACTCCCTAAATGGAGTGGCTGGACTGCAGGGAGCATCTGCTAAACAAAGTCACCGTCATAGCAGCTGCACCTCCAGGGATCTCAGGAGGAGCTGGACCTCATGTGGGATGCCCACATTTTCGAATAGAGAGACTGCCAGCGGAGAAAGGCCAGGGCAGGAATGGCCAAGGCCCACAGGAAACAGATCAGATAACTGGGGACATTTAACCCAGAGAACGATGCTGGTTTATATAATGCATCGTTGCCTAGAGTCTAAATACTGTCTATTAATTTGGGTCTCATGCTGGGGAAATTACAAATTCAGTCATGATATATGTGATTCTTATCAAGTAAAAGGCTCTAAATATATCCATGCACAAATTAATCCAAGGTTCCAACACGTCAATACTAAAGACAGCTGAAATAAGTACTGCTGCAAAAATGTTAGGAACACAGAATACATGAAGATATTTAAGGTTCTCAATTTAAAGTCCTTTAAACCCTTTTTTTTCTTTTTTTAGTTTTTAAAAATTACAGCCTGAGCAACATGGTGAAACCTTATCTCTACAAAAAATACAAAAATTAGCTGGACGTGGTGGCATGTGTCCACAGTCCCAACTACTTGGGAGGCTGAGGCACGAAGATTGCTTGAGCCCAGGAGGTCAAGGCTGCAATGAGCCGTGATTGAGCCACTGCACTCCAGCCTGGGTGACAGAGTAAGATCCTGTCTCAAAAATAAAAATAAAAACATGCTACATGGCTTATAAATTATAAACTATGGTTTTTTAAAGTTTAATATGTTTTAAATATAATTGTCATGTAAAATATATATATGAAAACAGCTGCAAGCTGTCTTAAATATAATATTCTAAAGATTTACAAAATGAATGGGTCAACTGAAAATGCAAGAAAAACCTGTAAGACATTTTCAGCCACATGGGTTTACTTTTAAATCACATATACATAGAAATTTTTTAAATGAAAAACCATCACCCAGAAAAAAAGGAGACAAGAAACTGAACTCGAAAAGTGAAAAGATGTCAAACATCTTTTTTTTTTAAAAGGAAAAACTGATCAAGGGAATTGGGAAGGGATCCTTTTACTATGAGTCCAAAAGTCCTAAGTCTGGAAATTTTCAAGTTACAGTTGATCAGTTCACATTGAAGAAGCCGTAAATAGAAAATAGGATCTACTGGCAGCAAAGGAAAAGTGACTCGACAGTAATGACAGTTGTCTGTGCCAGCAAACACTGCGCTAAGCACTTATGTTATCTCTCCATCTTACAGATGAAAAAACTGAGGTGAGCAGTTCATGGGAAACAGATCAAAAGGCAGGACGACAGGTGGGAGGCTGGACTGCAGGGAGCATCTGCTAAACAAAGTCACCGTCATAGCAGCTGCACCTCCGGGGATCTCAGGAGGAGCTGGACCTCATGTGGGATGCCCACATTTTCGAATAGAGAGACCGCCAGCGGAGAAAGGCCAGGGCAGGAATGGCCAAGGCCCACAGGAAACAGATCAGATAACGGGGGACATTTAACCCAGAGAACCTACCACAGGAAATGAGAGAGACATACATAGCTTCCTGTGCGTGACCCCAGAGGAACCAAACAGAGCCAGTGGGCACAAGGTGAGGCCTGGAGACCACCCGATCGTAAGACTGATCTGAGCAGCAGAATCACATTAAAATGAAATGGTATCTATGAACACATATGTCACTGAAATTAATTTGGACATTCAAGTACCATCATTTTTGCTGTAGCCACAAGCCATTTATACTATTATCTATTTAATATTTTTATTTAAATTGACCTGCATATTTTTTACTGAAATGAAATTAGCTTCACCCTACGTAACACTATCCAAGAAACCATGGGGTTTTAATGGGTTTCATTGTTTTATGGGCTTTTTCCTAATACGTATTAAAATACATGACTATTAAATGTTCATCTGTGCAACATTTAAAATCATCCTGTAGTGCAGTATATCAACACATTGAGAAACACAGATCAAAAAGAGTCAAGAAAAACAGATCACTGGCTTTTGGGACAAAAGTCAACGATCTTCTGTTTCTATGTGAACACTCCTGAATTTCTGTGCATTTCCAAATGGATATGATATACATTGCTGTATCTATTCGAATGCTTTTTAGGAGTGTTGGAAAAAATACACCCCTGTACAAAGCACATTGCCAAGGACCTAGTAGTTTAATACTTCTCGCCACCTGCCATGGTTTAAGTGTTTGTCCCCTCATTGTAACAGTATTAACAGATGGGATCTCAGCGAGATGATTAGGCCATTAGGACTCCACCCTCATGGGTGGAGTTGGTGCCATTATAAAAGGGAAGTTCAGCCCCCTCTCTTTGCCCTTCTGTACTTCTGCCATAGGATGGCACAGCAAGAAGGCCCTGGCCAGATGCTGGCACCTTGATATTGGACTTCCCAGCCTCCAGAACTGTGAGCCAGTAAATTTCTGCTCATTATAAATTACTCAGTCTCGGGGCTGGGCACAGTGGCTCACACCTATAATCCCAGCACTTTGGGAGGATGAGGTGGGTGGATCACCTGAGGTCAGGAGTTCAAGATCAGCCTGGCCAACAAGATGAAATCCCACCTGTACAAAAATACAAAAATTAGCCAGGCATGATGGCGGGTACCTGTAATCCCAACTACTCAAAAGGCTGAAGCAGGAGAACTGCTTGAACCCAGGAGGCAGAGGTTGCAGTGAGCTGAGATCGTGCCACTGCACTCCAGCCTGGGCAACAGAGCAAGACTCCATCTAAAAAAAAAAATTACTCAGTCTCGGGGATTCTGTTACAGTAGCAAAAGCAGACTAAGACACCACCTCTACTAATGTTTTTCACATTGTTTGACAGGAAGAGTTCAATCAATGGCCACTGTTATAATGAGTTATTATATCTGTTCAGAACCCCATTGAACGTTCCCTGCACTGGAAGAAAAGTGAACTAGATAGTATCTAACCCTTCTTTTAACTCGTCTGTAGTTCTAGTGAACCAATAATTATGCAATCCCAGAAAAACCAAGTCCCTCTACCTCTCAGAAAATAAGTAATATACTTTAACAGCAATTTGCACAATTACGTGACATTCAGACCAACTAAAGGTCCTATCATACGGTACTCAATTATCGACTTCCCTCTAAATTTGAAAATGTCAAAGCCACTTTTAATTAAAGAACATGAAAATAGCTCTGTCTTCCAATAATAATGAATGATATTTGCTGCTGTTGATAAACTGCCAGAGGATAAACAATGAAGTATACTTCAATAATCCCATTTAAGAAATTTTCCACACAGAATAATACACAGAACAAAAACTCTTAGCAATGGCACGTTCACGTTTAAAATCAGATCACAGGGAGAAAAAACAAAAGCCCCATGGAGAAATCCCCTCGCATAAGCGTATTACTCAGGTGAATTAAACTATACTTGCTGAGGGGACTCAGGTAGTGAAATAAAAATAATTTAAATAGTGTGGGTACTACTCCACCCATACTATGGAGTTGAGGCTGAACTGGGAGATCTAAATCTACTGAGTCCCAATTCCTGTGGGCTTTTTTTATTTTTTTTATTTTTATTTTTATTTTTTTTTGAGACAGTCTTACCTGTCACCCAGGTTGGAATGCAGTGGCGGGATCTCAGCTCACTGCAACCTCCACCTCCTGGGTTCCAGTGATTCTCCTGCCCAGCCTCCCTAGTAGCTGGGATTATAGGCGCCCGCCACCACGCCTGGCTAATTTTTGTATTTTTAGTAGCAATGGGCTTTCACCATGTTGACCAGGCTGGTCTCGAACTCGTGACCTCAAGTGATCCACCCACCTCAGCCTCCCCAAAGTGCTGGGATTACAGGCGTGAGCCACCGCGCCCAGCCCCTTGTGCCATTTCTCAACATCCTCATGGTGAGAAATGAACCTTTAAGGATATGGATTTTCCATACAGGCAGCCCCTAAATACAATATTTTATTGGATGCCCAACCAAGGATACGGCACTTTTTTCAGCCATAAAAGGACCAACTGGCTGAGATGTGGCAGATAAATATCACTTTGTTCATTATATTTTGGGATGATCCAAGGGATGATTTTCACTGATGATTCTGACTAAACATCATTTCTCCCACAGCACTGACTTTTCAGGGAGAACCAACTACAAATGAGATGCAAGTCCACGACATTAGCTGTTTCCTTGAACAACAACTTGGCATCTTTAATGGTGACTTTGGTCCAAAACCACAATAAGTATTATACAATCAAGTTGCATGTATTCACCATCATCACATAACTGGCTTTCCATAAACTAATTGTCAATGCAGTTTTTATCACAGCCATTTAGAATTGAGAAGATTTGGGCCAGGTGCAGTGGCTCATGCCTGTAATCTTAGCACTTCAGGAGACCAAGGCACGTGGATTCTTGAGGTCAGGAGTTTAAGACCAGCCTGACCAACATGGTGAAACCCCATCTCTACTAAAAATACAAAAATTAGCCGGGCATGGTGGCATGCACCTGTAATCCCAGCTACTCAGGAGGCTGAGGCAGAAGAATCGCTTGAACCCGGAGGCAGAGGTTGCAATGAGCCACGATCACCCCACTGCACTCCAGCCCGGGCATCAGAGCAAGACGCCATCTGAAAAAAAAAAGAAAAAAGAAAATTTGAAAATGTGTACACATCTTATTCTTAACTGGTGTCACCTTCTTTGCACCTCCTAGGGTAATTCCAAGATTGGATTCAAAAATCACTTCCTCTCCAAAGCTGTCCTGGAATTCTCCCTGGGGCAGATTTGGAATGTCAAGGAACATAAAAACAAGAGTATCAGCAGACATTAGGATATGCCAGGCTGCGTGCAAAGGCAGTTTCCATGTCTTTTCTCATTTAATCTTCACAGGAGACCTCTAAGTGTAGACCTTTCTTGATCTTCATTTCACACATGAGCAAAGTGAGGATTAGGGAGGAGAGGAACCCAGCCAGTGCTCCCGGAGAAAACAACGGCAGGGCCAAATTCAGTGCATGGACCATCCTGGCTCTGTGCTCCTCTGCCTGAGCTCGCTCTTCTATCTTAAAGTGGATCACATGAGCTCTCACGGTCACTACAGTGCAAACTCCCTACAGGCAAGGTCCATGTCTGTATGAGTCTGTTCTCACGCTGCAAATGAAGACATACCCGAGACTGGGTAATTTATAAAGGAAAGAGGCTTAATTGACTCACAGTTCCACATGGCTGCAGAGGCCTCACAACCATGGTGGAAGGGGAAGGAGGAGTAAAGTCACATCTTACATGGTGGCAGGCAAGAGGGCTTGTGCAGGGGAACTCCCATTCATAAAACCATCAGCTCTTGTGAGACTTACTCACTATCACAAGAATAGCATGGGGGAAACCACCCCCAGATTCAATTATCTCCACCTGTTCCCACCCTTGACACATGGGGATTATTACAATTCAAGGTGAAATTGAGGTGGGGACACAGCCAAACCATATCAATGTCTTTTCATCTACCTATTCCCAGCAACCTGCACAGTTCCCGACCTGCACCAGCTGATTTTAAAATGTTCGGTCAATGTTCCTGCTGCCTAAAGCAGACCATTCAATCAATAAATCAATCAATCTAGCCATTGCTAACATGTCTATCTCAGCCCTGTTGCCTCTCCAAATGAGGAATAAAAGAAATGATGGAAATCTGTATGTATTGCACTGTGTCATCTTCCTAAACTGAGTGCTCTGAATGTAATATCGCCCTGATCTTCTAAGCAGGCCGAGTCATATAATGAGTAGACTGTTCCTATCGGGCTGGATTAATATTTTTCGGGCCTACTGAGACATGTGCCTTCTGGATTCTCATTAGAAACTAAGCACGTTAAGGGCCCCAAGGGCTATGGAAGCGTTTGAGCACATGCTTCCCCGTTTTTCAGTTTCTCCCATTCTATTTCCACCCTGTCTATCATAGCTTTTTGCAGGCCTCTCCTATTCCTTCTAATATCTGCTTATCTAGATAGGAAACTAGAAGAACTGCATTTGTTGGACCAATCTGTAAAACATGAATGAAAAGACTGTCCTCTGAGAAAAACAAGAAGGCATGCTTTGGGGAACTTCTATTCTCCCTGCTTGTTCGGGTTTCTTTTTCCTGTGGTTTGCCTCTTGGTGCAGAGCAGTGGTTTGGATAATTGCTGTTGCCTGGCCTGTCAAATCCAGGGGGAAAGAAAAAGAATACTTTCTGGGATAAGACTCTCCTCTCTTTCAAATTTCCAAATAAATTCATAGTCAGAGGGCCCTTCCCTGCCTAAGAAAGTCTGAAACTTTCTTTCCTGGACAATAGGCTGTAGAGAGTGAAAGCACATCCTATCTCCAGGTCCTACCAGGGGACCTCCAAGGAGGGACTTTGAAAGCGCAAGCAAGTCTGGCATTGAGGAAGTCATCCGCACCATTGGCAGTGGCATTGCTTTCCTTTCCTTCCCCCGATTGTCTGCAGAATGGTGTCTCCTCCAGGCCGGTGAGGAAGGTTCCAGGCCGGAGGCTCTGTAATTGCTCTGGGGGAGGGAAGGGGCAAGTTTGATCACAGGAAAGGGACTCCTTTCCAGGAGGCCTCCTAATCCCTTCTCTCTCCAGAGGAGAGAAAAAAGGAAGGGGCAGAGGGGGCTGGGGGTGGAGAGACTCATTCTACTTCCTTCTTTTCTGTATTCCCCACCACAGGTTTCAGATTTTCTAAACCAAAACTGAAGATCTGCATTATTCTGTCTTTGTCCAAATTAATTCCCTTTTTCACTGAAACCCTGGGAGGTACCCACAATCATTATTTAATTGTGACTCACTGAACCATTTAATTGTGACCCTGGAAGGTGCCCACAACTTCCTGGAAAACCATTTGTCAAGAATACGACTGGAAGGCTGGGTGCAGTGGCTCACGCCTATAATCCCAGCACTTTGGGAGGCCGAGGCGGGCGGAATCACCTGAGGTCAGGAGTTTCAGACCAGCCTGGCCAACATGGTGAAACACCATCTCTACTACAAATACAAAAATTAGTTGTGCATGGTGGCGCACGCCTGTAATCCCAGCTACTTGGGAGGCTGAGGCAGGAGAATTGCTTGAACCTGGGAGGCAGAGGTTGCAGTGAGCCAAGATGGTACCACCGCACTGCAGCCTGGATGACAGAGGGAGACTCAGTCTCAAAAATATTAATAATAATAATACCACTGGATAATTCCTATAAAACCAGCCCCTGACTAGTTTCCCAGTAAACGGTCACAATGGAAAGGGGAGATCCGGATTCAACTCAAGCTCTTCTGTTGCACCACCCTGTGCCCTGGAGCTGACTTAACACCTGAACCATGGTCCATCGCCTACAGAGCGATGGTGGGGACCCATTAGGGTAACTACATTATGTTATGATACTTAATGTATAAAATACACAAGCTTTCCAAGTGGAAAGTCTTCAAGGGCATCCCTTGTTAACTCTCCAGTCTATCTCAGAGCACTGGAGAAGGAGTGGGGATTCTCACTTTTCACTTTTGTGCATCTACATTATTTAAGTACTTGCTGCAATACACATTAGTTTGGTTTTTTTTGTTATTGTTTTGTTTTGACAGGGTCTCACTCTGCCACCCAGGCTAGAATGCACTGGCATGATTATAGAGCTCACTGCAGTCTCAAATTTCTGGGCCCAAATGATCCTCCTGCCCCAGCCTCCTGAGTAGCTGGGACTACAGGTGCACACCACCGTGCCCACCTATGTATTACTTTTGAGTTTTTTAAGAGAAGGGTTTTCATGTTTCAAAAATAAATCAAAGTGACAGTTCCTTATCCTGCTCAATAACGTGAAGGCCAGCATGGTATAGTGGTTAAACACCAGGATTCTGAAGTTCAGCTGCCTGGGTTCAAATCCCAGACCTCACTTGGCAACTGCCTGGCCTCAGGAGTGTCACTCTACCTCTCTCTGCCTTCTTCTCTCCACCATATAACAGGGGTGACAACACAATGGATGGCTGGGGAAGGTTAGTAAGGTAATGTGTATAACATTCTTAGAACAGAGCTGGCAGAGTAAGCACCCCATAGGGTCTACCTCAGTATCGTCTACAAACATTACTTATAAGTAAAACAATGCATGAAAGGGCTTTATAACCTATACTCTTCAACACAAACAGTTCACCACAGAGAAAGGCACTTACTTTTTAGTTTTTTAATCTAACAGAGGATACACAATTTACAAACAGGAAAAAGACTTACAGATATTTCTAGAACATGTAAACGTGAATCTGTGTAATGGGGAAACACTGAGAGGTACCCCAGGTGGGGGTGTGAAGACAGGAAGAGTGCAGATTTGGGCACGGGTTTCTGGGAGAGCCACCTCCTCCCAGGAATGACAAACACTGAGGGGGCTTAGAGGAGGAGGGAGGACTCAGAAACCAAAGCAGCTGGCCAGGCGCGGTGACCCACGCCTGTAATCCCATCACTTTGGGAGGCAGAGGCAGGCGGATCACCTGAGGTCGGGAGTTTGAGACCAGACTGATCAACATGGAGAAACCACTTTTCTACTAAAAATACAAAATTAGCCAGGCATGGTGGTGCACGCCTGTAGTCCCAGCTACTCAGGAGGCTGAGGCAGGAGAATCGTTTGAACCCCAGAAGCGCAGGTTGCGGTGAGCTGAGATCACGCCATTGCACTCCAGCCTGGGCAACAAGAGCAAAGCTCCATCTCAAAGAAAAAAAAAAAAGGTGGTTGAGGAAAACAGGTCTCAGCCCCACTGGTGCTGGGGAGAATCTCTTCCTTCAGTTTCCCTATTAAATTTGCAGCTCGGGGCTGGGTGCAGGAGCTCACACCTGTAATCCCAGCACTTTGGGAGGTCAAGGTGGGTGAATCACCTGAGGACAGGAATTCAAGACCGTCCTGGCCAACACGGCAAAACCCTGTCTCTACTAAAAATACAAAAATTAGATGGACAAGACTCAGTCTCAGGCCCGTGGTGGGCACCTGTAATCCCAGCTACTCAGGAGGCTGAGGCAGGAGAATTGCTTGAACCCAGGAGGCGGGGGTTGCAGTGAGCTGAGATCTCACCACTGCCCTCCAGCCTGGGCGACAGAGTAAGACTCTGTCTCTAAATAAACAAAGAAATAAATTTGCAACTCTGGCTGCCTAGTGGGCTTCATTCCCCACTCCTTGCTCAGCAGGAAAACATGCTGAGGATCCTCAGGGAGCAGGAAGGGCTCGGGCAGCCTCTGCCTAAACAGGCAATGCCCAAGTTCAGCCCACGGCGAGCTGACCCAGCAGCTCCAACTGCCGCTGAGCTGCTGCTGCCCGGTGTCAGCTCAGCTGTTCAGACCCTGCTGTATCCTCTCCCCACAGAAGGTCCAGCCCTTCCCACTTTCTGAACCGACCCAGCCCTTAGAGGAAAAGACCTCCAGGTCCTCAAGGAAGGGCCATGACAAAGCCAGGGTTCAAGGGCCTTCACCACCTTCCCGGACTCACAGAATTATACATGAAGAAGAAAGAGGACCCATTTGATGCACAGTTAAAATGAGGGTGGAGGGGTGGGGAAAAGAGCCCATGTACTTTGAGACCCTGTCCCACATAAAAACTAAAAACAGAAGGAAACACAAGCTGGGAGCAGCACTTGAAGGCCTAAAAAACGGATTAAGTCACCTCTAAAACGAAACAACTTTAGGCACCCACTAGAGAGCTGGACTTTCAAGGAGTAGAAAATCAACTCTCAGACAGAAAAAAAAAAAAAAAATCACTGAGAATCCAAACTAAAGCCAAAATATGAGCTCTTTTTAAAAACACACACACACACATAAGCTGAGAACTTTCTACAACAAATGCCAGATTTCAGCTTGGGAGAAAAACAGAAGCCTTTGGATAAAATAAACAGAAGGGCGAAAAAGTTCCCCTCACATAAACCAAGGGGAACCTCCTTCCCCAGATCAAGTTCTGACCTTTATGTGAACTCAAAATAACTAGCTCATGATTTCACAAAGCAAAAGGAATGGCAAGCATTTTGAATGGTGCTAAAAATCTTAGTTCTTCTCTGGCTTTTTGTTAGGCAGCCAAGTGTATCAGTCAGAGCAAAAGTAGCTGAAAAATGTGCACTTCCCTCCTCTGGGAAAGACTGGTGAGGCCATCACAAATGGCCACCCCCCAGCAGCCTGTTGGGACACTGCCCATATATGTGAAAACCAGAATTTTTAATAAGAACTGAGCAGGGAAGGCCAATTACCTTTCATTCATTCCATTCATTCATTCAACAAATATTTATTGACTACCTACTATGTGCCAGTCACTATTTTAGAGCAGTGAGCGAAAGAGACCAAAATCCTCCTTTTCAGGAGACAACCTCTCCAAAGTTAGGGGTTTTTTCTTTCTTTCTTTTTTTTTTTTTTT
>NW_012119710.1:5285952-5294112 GCF_000951035.1 Colobus angolensis palliatus | reverse complement strand
TTGTTGTTGTTGAGATGGAGTCTTGCTCTGTTGCCCAGCCTAGAATGCATTGGTGCGATCTCAACTCATTGCAACCTCCACCTCCCAGATTCAAGCGATTCTCCTGCCTCAGTCTCCCAAGTAGCTGGGATTACAGACATGTGCCACCACGCCCGGCTAAGTTTTGTATTTTTAGTAGAGACAAGGTTTCACCACATTGGCCAGGCTGGTCTCGAACTCCCAACCTCAGATGATCCACCCACCTCGGCCTCCCAAAGTGCTGGGATTACAGGCATGAGCCACTGTGTCCGGATGAAAGTTGGGTTTTGAAATACAGGCATCAGTTCTCTCCTTTAACAACTAAATGGACATCTAAGACATTCCCCGACACCCTCATTTATACAAATCTGCTCTCACCTGGCTCCTGTTTCTGCATAGCTAGCAGCCTGGAATGCATGACAACGCCACTGCCCCTGCCTCTATCCAGGCAGAGACAAAGATAACCTGACCAGGAACAAATCTTAGCCCCAGGCTGACAAAGAATAGCTCTACCTAAGTATGCACCTGTTGGAAAAGTTGGCAGGGAGGAGATGATTAAATGGGAGAATATATGAGAAAGTGCTTCAGAAACAAAGCTGTCCAAGGGCAAAGCAGTCTTCTTGTTCGATCTCTCTTCCTTGACGCTGCTCCAGCACCTTGTCCAACCTCGCAGGCAATTTTCTATCTCCATATCGACACGGAGAACAACTCAATTACCTGCCAGTGTTGTTGATAACGATCCTTTAACAATAACAACAAAAGAGCAACAAGCACTGAGGATGTGCCAGGCACTTTTTTAAGAAACCTAGAAGTTTGTCGGGGAGTGGTGGCTTATGCCTGTAGTCCCAGCACTTTGTGAGGCCAAGGCAGGCAGATAACACTTGAGTCCAGGAGTTAGAAACCTACCTGGGAAACACAGCAAAACCCACCAAAAAAAAAAAAAATTAGCCAGGCATGGTGGTGTATGTTTGTAGTCCTAGCTGCTCAGGAGGCTGAGGTGAGGGGATTGTTTGAGGCTGGGAGGCTGAGCCAAGATCACACCACTACACTCCAGTCTGGGCAACAGGGTGAGACCCTGTCTCAAAAGGGAAGAAAAAAAAAAAAAAAAACTCTAAATCCGTGCCATTATGATCCCAATTTTACAGAGATGGGAAGACCAAGATAAAGAAGGGTAAGGAACGTGTCCAAAGTCACACAACATGGAGTGTTTCCATCAACTACACAAAGCATTCGGCCCTTAGTAATAAGTTAGGGGGGTATTTTTCCCCGGTAATAAGTCCTCCCAAAGCAGGCGGCCCACCCAGGACACTTGCAGCCTCTCAAGGCCCCTCTGGGGTGGGACTCGCACCTGTGTGAGAGGTACATAATAAGAGACGTGGCAAGAGCAAATGCTGGTGCCAGGATCCCAGCTCTGTACTTAGTGTGTGGCCTGAACGGGTCAGTTGTCTTTCCTCGGACTGTTTCCTCATCCACCCGACAGAGATCATGATAGTATCTCCCTTACAGGGTTACTGTGCATGACACAGCACTGCTGTGTTACTATCAGCAGCAGCAGAACCATTACTGCAGCACCTCTGAGCACGGCACCCATACCCCAGTCACGCCAGAGTCAATCCTCCATAGACGGCTTTCCCAGGAGCCCCACCAGTGACAACAACCTGCAACCATTTGCCAACACAGGGTCACGTGGCCACTCCTATGTGTGAGTGAAACTGAGAAGCAGGGTTGTGTTAGAAAGGAGAAGAGGGCCAGGCACGGTGGCTCATGCCTGTAATCCCAGCACTCTGGGAGGCCGAAGTAGGCAGATCACCTGAGGTCAGGAGTTCGAGACCAGACTGGCCAACACAGTGAAATCCTATCCCTACTAAAAATACAAAATTAGCCAGGCATGGGGGTGCATGCCTGTAATCCCAGCTACTTGGGAGGCCGAGGCAGGAGAATCGCTTGAACGACTGATCGCGCCATTGCATTACAGCCTGGGCAACAAGAGCAAAACTCCGTCTTAAAAAAAAAGAGAAAGAAAGGAGAAGAGATTGAGATTAGAAGAAGCCAGTAGTGTCCTCCATGGTGGCAGAACCAAGACTGGTCCCCAAGCAGCACACTGCACACAAGAGCTCTTTGGGGACAGCCTGCGCAGTGAGCAGCCTCTGCCCCCTCAGAGGAGCAAAGTCTCAGCCCCAAGAACTAATCTCAGCCCCTTCAGAGGCCCGCTAAGAAGCCACCTGACACACAGGACTTGAAAGCCGTGCATTATTCTGGAAGAGCAGAGATGAGGAAGAAAAGCAGGCTAGAAGCTGGGGCTCGGGGATCCTGGCTGCTCAAAAGAGGCAAATCCCCTAATTAATGTCTACAATAACAAATTCGTTGAGATGATGGTTCTAATAGAACACTAAACATCCTAGAAGCTTCTTCCAGACTCACTAAAATTAACAGGAGCCCCTAAAAGAATCGGCCATTACCTCACCGGCTTCCGACTTCTCCTTCAATCAACCCTGCATCTTTCCAATTGCGCATGTGGGTAGAGCAAATGCTTGTTTTTGGAACACACTGGTTTATTTTGTTGTTTGTGTGGCAACATGAGTGTGGAACTTTCGAAAAAAAAAAACAGCTTCTGTTTCTATAAGTTATAGAAACATGGCAGCTCACGGGAGCTGAATCTTTGTTTACAGTACACCATCCATACTTTAATGGAAAAGAGAGTTTTCCTGGAGTTTGCTTCCTGGCTAAAAAGAGGACATCTCAAAAACGCTTTTCAAAAAATAAAATCGCATTCAAATGTTATTTCGTTAATCCACTTCTTGAATTCTCAGTAACCATATAGCCCTCAATCACTTTAAATTTTACTAATGGCAAAAATCTACTTTATAGACCTAGAGGGAGAAAAATAGGCATATCTTCACTTTCGAAAGCGTGATGTATTTCACTTAATCCGAAAAGCAAGCTAATTGGGGGCCAGTGACTCCATTTACCAGGGGAGTTCACTTAACAAAACCTCCCTTCCATGGAGGCTTCCCAGAACCCCTTTTCCATAGAGCACCCTATTTGCCGTGCTCAAAGTTCCTTCATAGCTTCAATCAAACAGGGTATGATGATTCCTTAATGCAATTCGGGTTTGAATCCGGCGGCAGCTTCAAGAGCACAGATTCTTGAAGCCAAGACCCATGGCTAAAGCTCAGCTTCACCACATGCTAGCTGTGACCCTGGGTCAACTACTTACCCTTTCTTTGCCTTACCTGTAAATCGGACGTGATAACTAACAGCTACCTCGTCAGGTGGCTGGGAGGAAGTATCTGGCACAGCACCTGTCCTAGAGTAAGAGCTATGAAGCGTGCACTACCTTGTCACCCAGGAGACCATAACCCTGTGAGGGCAGGGACGATGTGTCTTGCTCCTGCTCTATCCCAGGTGCACAGAGCACAACCTTCAGTATTTGCTACAGAACCATATTCTGTTCCTACTCTGTGCCAGACACTGTCTTAAGTGCTGAAGATGCATCAGTCAACTAAACAGACCAGCATCCCCCTGTAGCCTCCATTCTAATTCAGGGAGGGGCAGCGTTATATATTAGAGCCAGATCTATGGGTAAAAAGCAGAGCAGCCGGGCGCGGTGGCTGAAGTCTGTAATCCCAGCACTTTGGGAGGCCAAGGCGGGTGGATCATCTGAGGTCAGGAGTTCAAGACCAGCCTGGCCAACATGATGAAACTCCAGCTCTACTAAAAACACAAAAAATTAGCCGGACGTGGTAGCGGGCACCTGTAGTCCCAGCTACTTGGGAGGCTGAGGCAGGAGAATTGCTTGAACACACCGGAGGCAGAGGTTGCAGTGAGCCAAGATCGCGCCATTGCTCTACAGCCTGGGCGACAGAGTGAGAGTCCGCCTCAAAAAAAAAAAAAAAAAAAGGCAGAGCAGAGTAGGGGGCAATCAGGAGTACTGACCAGGAGGAGCTATTATAAAGCAGTTGATCAGGGCCGGCCTCTCTGTAGGGTGGAGGAAGTGGGGACAGCCCCACGTTGTGTCTGGGAAGAAGGACCATGCAAAGCCCAGAGGCAGGCATGAAGGTGATGTGTTCTAGAAACTACCAGGGCCAGTGTGGCTCCGCAGAGGGGGCAGAGGGGGCAGAAAATGAAGAGGCCAGAGAACTGCCGGGAGCAGATCATACAGGCCTTTGGCAGGATCTTGCCTTTACCCTGGGTGTGCCAGGGAATCACTGTGAGGCTTTGAGCAGAGAAGCGACATGATCTGACTTCAGTTTTTTAAAAAGATAATTCTAGTGGCCTCGTAGAAATAGACTGAAGAGGGACAAGGGCAGAAGTGGGGAGACCAGGAAGAGAGCCCTGCACTAATCCAGGTGAGAGACGATGGTGGCTTGGACCAGGGTGGTGGCTGGGGAGAGGTGAGAAGTAGTAAGGTTCTGGGTTTACTTTGAAGGTTGAACCCACAGACTGGCAGATGGACTGGATATGAGGTTTGAGAGAGAGGAGTCAAGGAAGACCCACGGCTGGGTACAGTGGCTCATACCCAGATTCCTAGCACTTCAGCAGGCCAAGGCAGGAGGATTGCTTGAGGCCAGGAGTTCTCAAGACCAACCTGGGCAACACAGCGAGATCCCATCTCTACCCAAAAAAAAAAATGTTTTTATTAGATGAGTGTGATGGTACACATCTGTAGTCCCAGCTATTCAGGAGGTGGAGGCAGGAGGATTGCTTGAGCCCAAGAGGTCAAGGTGCAGTGAGCTGTGATCACACCACTGCATGCCAGAGACCCTGTCTCTTTTGGTTTTGGTTTTGTTTTATTAAAAAAAAAAAAAAGAAAAGGCTGGGTGTGGTAGCTCATGCCTGTAATCCTAGCACTTTGAGAGGCAGAGGCAGGTGGATCACTTGAGGCCAGTAGTTGAAGACCAGCCTGGTCAACATAGTGAAACCCCATCTCTACTAAAAATACAAAAATTAGCCAGGCATGATGGCACACGCCTGTAATCCCAGCTACTCGGGAGGCTGAGACAGGAGAATCACTTGAACCCAGTAGGCGGAGGCTGCAGTGAGCCGAGATCGCACCACTGCACCCCAGCCTGGGTGACACAGCAAGACTCAGTCTCAAAAAAAAAAACGAAACAGGAAGACCCAAAAGTTTTGGGTCTGATCACCTAAAAGGATGAAGCAGTCATGAACTGTGGTGAAGAAAACTGGCTAGAACCATTGGCAGAAGTAGTTTCTTGTTTTGTGGGTGTTTTTCCGGGGTGTTGAGGAGTTTTCTTTAAGTCATTGTGATCAATATGCTTCTTCCCTACATCTGGCTTCCGAAAGGAAAGATTTTTTTTCCCTCAAAACTCCAGGTTCCCATCTGCCCCTCCACACATGTCTCCCCCACAGGGCACAGGAGTGATTTCTCTCACTCAGGTGGTCTGCTCTTCTACCCAGAAGTTTTATGGGGGCTGCCGGCACCACTGCCACCACCTCCACCACCTGCCTCGACCCATGTGAGAAGGCCTCTGGGTACCCAAGGCTGCCCGTGACTGGCTGGGTACATCCACCTAATCTCAGCTTCATATCAGAAAGCTAATGCTGTCCCACAACTAAGCCGCATTCACCAAGCCTGTATTAGGAGTAAAGGTGACATTCTCATCTCCACCTTCTTTACACTGTGCCTCTCTTAAGTGGTTCCGAAATCTGAAATACAGGGTGCATTTAAACCCCAATAATAAGCACCTCAGGAACAACTAACGTTTACCCAGAGCTTTTATAGCTCACTGGAACTTTGTAACAGTCAGTTAATTAGCAAATGATGCCTAAGCACCTATCATTAAGCACTCACAGCTGTGTACCACACCAGGCAATGGGGGGCGGTCTGTATCATTAGCACCATTTTACAGTTGGGAAGGCAACCAGAGTCAGGCACTCCACAGCAGGCCACACCACCAGGACACAGCATGCAAGCGTGCCACCCAAGTCTTTTGACTCTAAAGTCCCTGCTCTTTTTATATTTATGAGCTGGGTGACCTTGGGCAAGTTACTTAACCTCTCTGTGCCTGAGTTTTGTTTTGTTTTGTTTTGTTCTGAGACGGAGCTTCGCTCTTGTCACCCAGACTGGAGTGCAACAGCACAATCTCGGGTCACTATAACCTCCTCCTCCTGGGTTCAAGTGATTCTCCTGCCTCAGCCTCCTGAGTAGCTGGGATTACAGGCATGCACCATCACACCCGGCTGATCTTTTTGTATTTTAGTAGAGACGGGGTTTCACCATTTTGGCCAGGCTAGTCTCAAGCTCTTGACCTCAGATGATCTGCCCACCTCGCCTCGCATAATCCCAAAGTGCTGGGATTATGGGCATGAGCCACCATGCCTGGCTGCCGAGTTTTATCATCTGTAAAACAGAGATTAGAATAGCACCTACCTTATCACTTTATTGTGAGGGTTACATGAGCTAAGTGATGCAAGTACTTGGAAGAATAGCTGAGGTGGTAAGCACTCGGTGAAACTGTCACCATCATCATTATTCATGCCATGCCAAACTGCAGCTCTAATAGTTAAGATAATAGCTACCATTACTAAACACTTACACTGTGGCAAGAACTGTATACTAAATGCTTTACATGCATCAACGCACTGAAACCTTAGAATAATCTTGAGTTTTTGTACCTATTTTACACTCAGGAATCTGATGCTCAGAGAGCAAGGTCAAGTGCACTGGCTATAGCTCACACAACTAAGAGGGATCAAAGCCAGGATTTGAACTCGAGTCTTATGGATTATCTGGCTGAAACATATTTACTGCATCAAGTAAAGCAATCTGTGTGCATCTAACTTCTATTCAGATGTTAAAAATGCATGCAGAACCAAGGGCACCTCCTTGATAAACAAAGCTCCTTTTGAGACACCTTCGCCCAAAAGTACAAAAGAGGGAAAAAGCTCCACAATTTGTGTTAACTTTATCCACAGTGTGTGATACTAATCATCCCAGACCACATCCTATACCCACCACAACCTGACCCACTTCCTCCCCAGAACACATCCCAGGGAGCACAGAAGTCAACATTCAGCTCCGGCTTCTCCGAGAACATCTTGTATATTGACCTACGCATGCCAGCAAGTAACCGAGCTGGAAAAAACATTCTCCCAAAGCCCGGAAAGGGATCAGAGTGCTTTGGGTTGAAATGCATCGCGTCTTCAACACTGCTTATTACTCCCAGCACTCGCAGAGCTGAGCCAAGCAAGCTAGCAGTGTCCTGCTGGATCCTGAGGTCTGCGACCAGGACCAGAGACAGGCTAGCCCAGTGGCCTTTTCTGGACCCAGCTTCAGGGACCTACCTTCCTCACCTGACCCTGAAGCCCCAGAGTGGAATGGGACCCTCATGCCCCCAGAACTGCACAGGGATATCTGTCAGCATGCCTTGGAAACTAGCCTGCCTTGAAGTATGGAACCTAGAGACCCTTCTGAGAATGTGGAGTATCATAAGACCAGCCCTCAAGGCTCCCAAGGCCAGAACTTACCAGAAATGTTGTAGAGAGGATGTGACTGTCACACTGGTGGGGGTGGGGAGGAAAGAGGCCAAGAATGAAAACCAAAAGGTTGACTGGATGTTAACCTCAGAGATCTGGCGGGAGATTTGGGGCCTTTCAGACCCCAAGGATTACTGTTGTATCAAAAGTTCCCATGCTTGCAGGCATACAGCCAGGCAAAAATGCAGCCTGCTGCCACCAAAAGAATCCATATTCCCTAAATGCATGGTGAGTCCTGGCCACTTTGAAGGGTCATCTTTTGAGGGCTTACCATGTGCCAGGCACCATGCTAGGGGCTTTATTTTATTTATTTTTTTTTTACTTAATTTATTTATTTACAGATGGGATCTCACTGTATCGCCCAAACTGGAGTGAAGTGGCGCCATCACGGCTCATTGCAGCCTCAACCTCCCTGGCTCAAGCAATCCTCCCACCTTAGCCACCCAACTAGCTGGGACTACAAGCACGCACCACTATGCCTGGCTAATTTTTGCAGGTTTTGTAGAGAAAGGGTTTCACCATGTTGCCCAGGCTGGTCTTGAACTCCTGGACTCAAGTAATCCACCTGCCTCACTCTCCCAAAGTGCTGAGATTACAGGCGTGAGTCACCATGCCTGGCCACTGGCGGCTTTATATACCCTCCTT
>NW_012119710.1:5282171-5284149 GCF_000951035.1 Colobus angolensis palliatus | reverse complement strand
TATATTTCCTGCTTCTGTTGGAGGGGAAAAAAAAAAAAACAGAAGATCTGGAAACACAAAGCCACATTCTCACATGATAGTAAGGGCGGGCGATGAGTGCTGGCCACCTTTCGGAGGGCATGACCCCTCCAACTCCACACCAGGGTCCTTAGCATGCTTCCCTCATCTCTGTGGCTGCCAGGCCCCTGGCAGCTGGTGGCTCACACATTGCACACTGAGGTGATGGAAAGGGCGCAGCTGCTCAGCCATTACTAGTTTCTCCATTTCTGATGAGTGTTGATTGCAGTGTAAGATTTTTAGTACTACTTCCCTGTTACCCAGGGATGCATGAAGGACATGTATTAATGGCGGTAAGGTAGGGTCAGCCCTCTTGGGCAAAAAAGCTTGACACTCTCCCAACCTCTTCTTTGTACCCTGGGTTTATCTGTCCCATCCTTTGAGATCTGGGTTCCCAGATTAAGATGCTCCCCTTAAAAGTATCAATGAAGAAACACAGACCCATGAGATCTCTGGCCTCGCCTGGCTTCAGAGGCACCCCCAACCACCCAGAGAGCCAAAGCCTTTGTCAAGCAAGATGGAAATGCCTGCCCTGCTTTCACAGCTCTGGCACTAACCCAAGGCTGGAAATGTTCAGGCCGTGCATTCCAGGTTGAGGCAAGGAGCGGGTGAGGCCACCCCTGGGCTCCAGAGGACGTCCAGGATCTCCTGAAGTCCTGGCAGGGAAAATATCTTGATTAACGAGAGAGAAGAAATGCCTGCTGCAAGGGAACCACACTCACACATTTCAAGAGCCTGAAAAGTGTCCATCTATGCTCCCAGCACACACTCACAGTTGAATCATGCCTCTACTACGTTCATAGACCAAACATACACACTGAGCTGGATGTCACTGTAGACGGGCTAGCTCACATCTTTCTAAAAATTCTAAATTTAGCCACATCCTGAGGGGATCCAGGGGCAAACCTACAGGCAATTCTAGACACTAGAAAGAGAGCGCAGAACAAGACAAAACTCTGCCCTCAAGAAGCTTAGACCTTCACCTTCATACTGGGTTAAGCACCATCGCCATCATCATCATCATCGATCTTTACTGTCACTATCATCACTGTTACCAAGGCACTAACGTTCACCAAGTGTTCACTGTGTCCTGGGTTGCATTTCATTCTCGTTACATTCAGATATGGCTATCATCTGCCTATGCAACACGAGAAACCTGAGGCTTAGCAAAATTAAAGCAATTTGCTCCAAGTCATAGAGGAAGCTAGGATTCAAACCCTGACTCCTGAACTCATGCTCAAAATGCCAGAGAAGCATCATTTTCTGATTTTCAGATGAGGGAACTGAGCCCCAACAAGTTTATGTAATTTATCTAAAAACTAGGGAGATGTCTCACTCCCAAGCCCACAGGGCTGATGTGAAGAGTAAAGGAGACCAGTTATGCAATGCCCTGAGGTCAATGGCTGGCTTACAGTAAGCAGTCAACGGCTCTTAGTTATCATTAACATAATGATTCTGATGTTCAGATGAGACCCACCCCACCGTGACCTGGAAAACCTCTCTGAACACCAGGAGTAGGTTTTTCCACATCACATTTACAGGTTTAGCACAATCAGCAAAAGAATCATTTTCCTATGCCATGGGTGGGGGGAAAAGCATGATCAAGTGACTTCCTCTAAATAAAAAACAGAAAACTCGGCCAGGCACAATGGCTCATGCCTGTAATGCCAGCACTTTGGCAGGCGGAGGCAGGCAGATCACTTGGGCCCAGGAGTTCGACACCAGCCTGAGCAAAATGGCAAAACCCTGTCTTTACCAAAAATACAAAAATTAGCCAGGTGTGGTGGTACACACCCGTAATCCCAGCTACTCGGGAGGCTGTGGCGGGAGGATCGCTTGAACCCAGGAGGTACAGGTTGCAGTGAGCCAAGATCGTACCAGCGGACTCCAGTCTAGGTGACAGAGTGAGACCCTGGCTTTT
>NW_012119710.1:5269704-5281124 GCF_000951035.1 Colobus angolensis palliatus | reverse complement strand
GTCATCAGTTAACTGGCTATCACCTCCGAAAAGTACTATATTAGTCCTAACTGGAGGACAGAAATATTCACCAGACGCCTTGGTAAAACTGCTGTTAGGGTTACCAAAACTGGCAAGTGAGCTATTTCCTAGAAACCAGCCACTCCCATGAGATGTATAAAACATAAGACCACTAGGACACCCCGCCTCAAAGGCTGCCTGCTACAGAAAGGGGCACAGTGCACCTCGGCTCAGATATGTGTCGCTGAAAAAGTGTGCCTAAAGGGGTGTTGTAAATTGAACCCAATTCATGACATAACAGGAGGGAGCTCTGTTTTACAGAATCTATGCAACGGAGTTATCTAATTTTGTCATCAGAAAAAAAAAAATCCCTAAATTTACTGTTCTATTTGAGGTTTTTTATAAATTGGATTTTCTAAGTACAAGACATCTCAGCAAACCGCATGCTCCAATGTTCAATGAACTCTCCAAATAAAGGCTCAGGGGCTTCGAATACAGTAGGCACTTAAGCGTTGAGGAACAAATGTGTGAAGAAATGTGTGAACAGGAACTATACATATCGAATTGAGGAAATCACAGTTACATGTCATCATACCTTGTCCAAACCCAGAGAATGTACAATGCTATGCATGGATCCTAACAGAAACTACAGACTTTGTGTGATAGTGATGTGTCGATGTACGTTCATTGATTTACCACTCTGGTGGGAGTGTTGCTAACGGGGGAGGCCGTGCATATGTGGGGGCCAGGGGATATGGGATATCGCTGCACCTTCTGCTCAATTTTGTTGCGAACCTAGAACAGCTCTAAATATAAAATTTATTTTAAGAAAGAAAAAAAATCACATTTGACAAAACGTGACAGGTTTACTAGTCCTGTGTATAAAAACAAACTCAGAGAGTCTGTGTGCATACACCAGAAAACACGCATTCTTAAACCATCTGACTGAAGAGGCTATGAAACCTGAAAGGCAGGTTCATCCACAGCTTTACGGAAAGCATAGGAATGTTCCGCTGACTGTATATTCTCCACGTGTCTATCAGCAGACTCAAAAGCGGCCCTTCTAGTTTTTCACCTGTGATTTTTCCCCCAAGCTTCCATTGCAGAAAGAAAATATTTTAAGGGGGTTTCATATAGGAGGGCTCCAAGAGGCCTGCAATGTAATTTAATTTTCATGATGAAAGGTTACCCCACATTAAGCCCATTGTCAATCTGTCTGCCCACACAGAGGGCTGCAGTTAAAGCAGCAGGGTGCTCCAGGTTTTCTAAGATAGTACCAATTTTTTTTTTTTTTTTTTTTTTTTTGAGACAGAGCTTCACTCTTGTTGCCCAGGCTGGAGTGCAATGGTGCAATCTCAGCTCACTGCAATCTCCACCTCCCAGGTTCAAGCGATTCTCCTGCCTCAGCCTCCCAAGTAGATGGAATTACAAAAGTGCACCACCACACCCAGCTAATTTTTGTGTGGTTTTTTGTTTTGTTTTGTTTTGTTTTTGTTTTTCGTAGAGACGTGGTTTCACCATGTTGGCCAGGCTGGTCTCGAACTCCTGACCTCAGGTGATCTGCCTGCCTCGGCCTCCCAAAATGCTGGGATTACAGGCATGAGCCACTGTGCCCAGCCGACAGTACCAATTCTAAATGTTCCACCTTTCTCCATCTCCATGTGCATCCCGGCTTAGGGTCTGAAACGGTTGCCATGACTCAGTGGTTCTCAATTAGGCAAAATTTTGTCCCCCAGGGGATATGTGGCAATGTCTGCAGACATTTTGGCTGTCACAACTGAGCAGAGTTGGGAGGGGAGTGCTACTGGCAGCCAGTAGACAGAGGCCAAGTATGCTCCAAACATCCTGCAATGCACAGGACAGTGCTCACAACAAAGAATCATCAGGCTCCAAATATCAGTAGTGCCGAGGCTGAGAAACTTTACCAGAACCTGGAAGCTTACTAGTGGGAAAGTTAAGGGAGTTTTAGAACCACCCTGCTCAAGACTGTAAGTGAAGGTTTATTCCAAGCAGCAACTGTGCTCTCTGGGTGCCACACAGTGCTCCAGCGTTGGATAAAGTGACTGACTTTATCTAAGCCTTAGATAGGCGTCAGCTATAAAGTGAGGATAACAGAAAAATCTGCCTTCCAAGATTGTGCAAGTGATGTGAGATTGTGCACATAAAGTATTTATGTTTATTTCTGATTTTATTTTTATTTTTGAGACGGAGTCTCGCTCTGTGCCTAGGCTGGAGTGCAGTGGCACAATCTCGGCTCACTGCAATCTCTGCCTCCCAGGTTCAGGAGATTCTCCTGCCTCAGCCTCCCTAGTAGCTGGGAATACAGGCACACGCCATCACACCCGGTTAATTTTTTTTTTTTTTAGTAGAGACGGGGTTTTGTCCTGTTGGCCAGGCTGGTGTCAAACTCCTGGGCTCAAGTGATCTGCCCACCTCAGCCTCCCAAAGTGCTGGGATTACAGGCAGGAGCCATGGCGCCCAGCCCATAACGTGTTTGGAGTGCTCCAGTGGCCGGCACACTGCAAACACAAAATGATGAAAAACAAACAGCCAACTGAAACGCCTTCCGCACTGCAGCAGAAGTCACGGCCGTAAGCTGTGCAGCAGCAGGCCTGAAGAAGCATCCAGCAGGGAGAGGGGCTTCCCAGCAGCGGGGCACAGCCACTTAGGAGGAAAGGAGAGCTGAGGCAGATCAGGTTCTGTGAAAAGGGGCATCAACAACTGAGCAGAGATGCTTGGGGTTACCTGTACCCCCAAAGATGTCCTGGATAAAGGCAATGACCTCCTAAGCAAAGGCAAGCGAAGGAGGGGCCCAGGTATCAGAGACTCTCGTGCAGCATTTGGTGGGAGGAGGGCAAACACCATCAAAGAAAAGGATTCAAAACAGCAGCAGACTAAACTGCAACCCCCTCCAATGTGTCCTTTAAATAACATGGACAACAACAACTGAAAATGCAGTGTTCAGGGGCCTCAAACAGGCTCCCAAAATGCCCCCTCAAAGCCATTAATGACCAGAACCCAATAAAGTTACTAATAACCAATCTGGGAAGTACACAGCCCCCACAAAAGCCCCACAAGAGGTGAAGGCTGCATGTGCAGTGGAACTTCTGTTTCCAAACAGAACCACCTGGCATCTGCCCCAGGCCACGTCAGCCCCACCCCGCCCCCGATCCCATGTCACACTCATGCTCACAAGGAACAGGAGGTCACCAGTGGCTCAACTTGAAATTTCCAGACTTCTGTTTTCTAAAACTTTGAGCAGGGTTTAAAAATTACCAGAGATTAGCCTGGGTGACATGGCAAAACCGTGTCTCCACCAAAAAGTGCAAAAATTAGCCGGGCATGGTGGCATGCGCCTGTAGTCCCAGCTACTTGGGGGGCTGAGGAGGAAAGATCGCTTGAACCCAGGAGGCAGAGGTTGCAGTGAGCTCAGATCCCGCCACTGCACTCCAGCGTGGGCAACAAAGTAAGACCCTGTCTCAAAATTAAAAAAAAGAAAAGAAAAAAAATTACCATAGATTAATATTGACAACAAATTTGAGAGGTTTATTTTAAAAAGCTTTTCACCCCAACCCTAACTGGGAGATCCCTGCAGCAGGCAGAGACCCTCACTCTGACCTTTAGACCAAGACAACTCACACTCCTCAGTCCAAATTACAACAGACACAGGACTTCACCTTTACTTGTTAGCAGCTCTCAACTTTTTAAAAAATGTGTTCTAGAGTTCACCAAAATGTTAACAGAAGGACTGATAATTCTTCCGCAAACTGCTAATTTTTAAACAATTTTTATGTAGGGCCTGGCACTGTGGCTCACACCTGTAATCCCAGCACTTTGGGAGGCCAAGGTGGGTGGATCACCTGAGGTCAGGAGTTCAAGACCAGCCTGGCCAACATGGTGAAACCCTATCTCTGGTAAAAATACAAAAATTAGCCAGGCGTGGTGGTGCACACCTGTAATCCCAGCTACTCAGGAGGCCGAGGCAGAAGAATCATTTGAACCCAGGAGGCAGAGGCTGCAGTAAGCCGAGATCACGTCATTGCACTCCAGCCTGGGTGACAGAACAAGACTCTGTCTCGGAAAAAAAAAAAAAATTTATGTAAACGTATTATTCATAGAAAGGCAGCATAGGGCAGAACTCAACCTAGGGTCTGTTCAAATTCAAGTCCTCTTCTGTGCAACCTGGGATAAGTTACCCAGCCTCTCTGAGCCTAAGTTTACACATAAGTAAACTGTAATAATCCACATAGGGTAGTGGGGAAGCACAGGAGAAAATGTAGTAACATGGTGCAATATAAAGCATTTGAGTAAAACGAGCTAAAATCCTAATTCTCTCTCCGGTCCCCAAACCCTAATCATCACCCTCTCCCCACAACACCACAAAAGAAACCATAATAAGGGATCTTTACCCCCAGACTCTCAACTCTATGAGAACAGGGAACTTGTCAGTCTCATCTACCAAAGCCAAGCTGAGGCCAGGCCCCAGCACAGAGTAGACACCTAGTAACTATTGTTGAATGAATAAATGAATAACAGCAACCCTTGGCAAGGAGCTCTTAGTCTCCATTTCCTTACCTATAAGACAGAAATATTACCCCGTTGTACCACGGTGAAGATTAAATGAACTAACTTGGCTGGGCATGGTGGCTCATACCTGTAATCTCAGCACTTTGCGAGGTGATTTGGAGACAAGAGGATCTCTTGAGGCCGGGAGTTCAAGACCAGCATGGGCAACATGGCAAAACCCCACTTCTACTAAAAATACAAAAAATTAGCCAGGCACAGTGGTACACAGCTGTAGTTCCAGCTACTCAGGAGGCTCAGGTGGGAGAATCACCTGAGCCTGGGAAGTCAAGGCTACAGCGACCCGTGATTGCACAACTGTACTCCACCCTGGGCCACGGGAGTGAGATCCTGTCTCAAAATAAATAAATGAGCTAATGTATGGAACTGTGCTCAGCCCGGGGCCTCAACCTAGGTGCTCTATAAGGTAGCAATTCACCCCTTATAAGGCACAGATGAGATCACAAACAGAAGAAAACTCTGAAATGGTTGTTCAATGGTTGAACATGATCAGGAAGTATTTTCATTTTGTCCTCCACTCACAGGAACATAAGTAGAACCAAACTTGTTCAGTACCAGGTGGCCAGGCCCTCATCCCTCCAGCAGGCAGCAGGGCAGGGCTGCAGCCTGCAGAAGTCAAACTATGAGGCCAAACAACCAGGCCACAACCACCTGCCCTGACCCAGCAAGGGTCTGGGAAGCCTCCTCCACACTCACTGCAGCAGAACTTCTCTACTCGAATACTGCACCAGTTCCCTTCCACCCGTCACTGCCCAGATAGCCAAGAGGGGCTCAAAACCACAGGCGGGCAGAGAAAAGGGAGGCGGAGAGAAGGGCAGAAAACCAAATTCCGGAAAGACAAACCCTTGATATCTGCAAGAGTCTGGAGTAAATGGTTTCCAGTTATTACTTGGACAAAGAGACACTCCCACCATCCTGAATTGAGACATTCTGCCACTCAGTTCCATGTGGCAGGAACCAAAGCAGCTTCAATCTCAAAGATGTCTCTGATCACTCTCGGGCCCACTTATAGTCCATATTCATAGTCCAGGATCACCCAATCAGATTAGGGCAGAGAAAGCCCTGCAGTGAAGGAGGAAGTTCAAGCCCAGCTCCGCCTCTGCTCACCTGGGGGCACCAGGTGCTTCCCAAAACCTGTCTTGGATCTAGTCTCCCAGTGAGGAGATTAAATAAAGAGGTTCTAAGGAGTCCCTTCCAAGGTCTACCTGCATCAGAAGCAAGTTCCAAATCCAGACCTTGAATTAACACATGGAGCCTAAAGTTGTCTCATTTTCCAACCCCAAATCCCATAACTACAGTGGGAAAAGAGGAACGGAATGGGTATCCCAAAGGTGCCGCTCAAAACCTGATCCTACTCCGGCAATAAGAAGTGTTACCCAGAGACAAGAAAAAAGGGAGTTGCAAAGAGAGGAATGAAATTGTGGAAGGTACTGAGCAAGTGAAAGAGGTCATCCCCAACACCAATATTCTTTCATTCACTCAGCAAACACTTATGAAGAACCTGCGATAGCCAGATGCTGTCAGCGGCCTGGCACGCAGCAGTGAACAAGACCAATGCCAACCGTGAAGGCTTCGACTCTGTCTGTGGTCACTGCTAAGTCCAGTCAGCCCTTCGTTCCCCTTCAGCTTTCATCACTTGACTTGGCCTGCATCCTCTCTCTGGCTTTAACAGCGTAGTGGGATGAATACCAGTCTTGGAAGAGTAGCTGCGGTCCAACTACCTTACAATCTGAAACAAATCTCCATTTTCTCACGTATGAAATGGGGTATACAGAAGCACCTGAGCCTGCCTGCCTATCTTACTTGTCTCTTGCGAAACCCAAAACCCAGTTGTTACATATGAAAAGTTAAGCAAATGAGTTATTCCCTCGTCCAACCTCACTAGCCAGCCAACCAGCTTTGCTGAAAATCACATGCAACAACCACTCTAGCCCCAGCCAGGTTCCAGGGTGATCCAATTCCTCTTAGGCCCTCGCCACCTGCCAGGCCTGACCTCAGAGCAGCTGTGAAGCTGCCCAACCGTACAGTGGCCCTCATGAGGTTATATTTCCCACCCCCGAGGCGGGACCCACTGAGGCAGTCAACCCTATGTCCAGCTGGGTGAGGAATGAGTTCAACCGCACGAAGCACATACGCCTCAAAACAAACACAAGTGAAAAACCCAATGGGGGACCTCACTATCCCAGAGACGGCTGTGTGGGCTAAGGCCAAAGCCCCCATAGTCCTGAGCATCAGAGGTTCCTCATGTCTTTCGCACGTGCCCAGTCCCTCCTGCAGGAGGAAAAATGCCCAGCGCCTCCTAAGCAAGCTGACCACCCAGTTTTGGAACATCCTAGAGTGTCAAAGCAACAGTGAAGGATTATGCCTCCCTTCAGAGGGAGGGGAGAGGGCTGCACACTGAGGACGTCAAAGGCTCTTCCAGCAGCAGCCTGTGTGGTTTCAAAGCCAATTAGAAGCTGTAAGATAGAGAGTCACTGGCTGCTGGCTCCCTTTAAACCCCGGCTTCCTCCACCTATAGAATGGTTTTGAGAAAGAAGCACAATGCCGGGCACAGGGCATGCATTCGGTAAATAGAGCCATTAGCCCACCATGGCTGAGCCCCTTCAGAGACCCCCACCCCACAGACCCCTCCCCAAGGATCCCACCGTCCATTTCACTGGACCTTGCCATTTTGAGACATCTCTCTGGGAGTGGGGAAGACTCAGGGTGGAGAAGGAACAAAAAACTCAAGAAAGGAAAAAAAGAATTATTCAATCATTTCCTTCCCTCTTCTGCTTTGACCGTCTGCTGTCTTATACAGGTGGCACTTGTTCTAGTCAACTGAACACTGAACTTCTCCTCAAGACAAAAAAACCACTGCTTTCCCCTCACTCACTGATGCTCAACTCCCACAGCCCTCTAGCCAAGAGGTTGCTGGTCTTGCTCTACCTAGGTCTTCCTGGCCTGAGGAGAATGGTTCTGTTCCTCCAGAAACGAAAAAGACCCAACTAGGAGCCAGGCAAGGTGGCTCCTGCCTGTAATCCCAGCTTCTCAGGGGGTTGAAATAGGAGGATGGCTTGTGCCCTTTTCGAAGCTGCAGTGAGCTATTATCATGGCACTGCACTCCAGCCTGGGCAACACAGCAAGATCTTGTCTCTCCTTAAAAATAAAAATAAAATATCTGACTAAATGTGACCCCATTTATAAATATGGAGCTAAAAGAGAAAGTTCCACCCAAAAGGAAAGTGATCAAAGATTGTGAAAACCATGGTCTACACTCGCACCAGGCTCCAGATCTCACAGGTCAAGGCCCACTCTGTGGGAGTTTATTTTCTTTCTCATAAAGCAGGCTACCAGCTACAATTCTATACTTTTCTAAGACTTTTCATATTATCAGAATCACAAATCAAAAGAAAACCTTTTATCAGAATTGAGTCTGATTCCAGGACTGGAAAATATGGTTATCTATGTTTCTTTGGGTCTTACATTTCAGGAAGTCCTGTTCTACTCTGTACAACAGCTTCCCAATCAATCATTCTTCCTTCCCAGCTCCAACCCCAGCTCTCTCTCTCTTTCTCTCTCTCTCTCCCCCCCCCTTTCTCTCTCTCTCTCCCTCCCTCTCTCTCTCTCTCTCTCTCATACACACACAGGCAAAAGAGAGTCAGAACCCAGGGCCATAGATTTATCCTTGTAAATGTCTCCAATGTTCTAAACCGCTGTACTCCAATACTGAATACCCACCCCTCTAGCTTCAGGACACAGCACTATTTTGGTTTAGAAGAGCGGAGGGGAGGAAGGGATTTCCAATGATTGGCAGAACATCAATTTCTAGTAAATTTCCTAAAATTAGTCATGTAATTAATCATGTAACTCAAAATATAATTTTCCAAACTCAGAAGACAGAAGGGAAAGAGAGAGAAAATACAAGACATGCTTTCCTTGTTACACAGGAGCACCAGAAAATCTTTACCTGGATTGCCCCAAAATGAAAAAGCCCATTGGTTCAAACATGAGAAAAATACACCACGTGCTGGCCCCAGTGGAGCAGCAATTCAGGACACAGAGTGTTCTATTCACGAGCAAAACATAAGGGAGATGTTTTCTTTGACTATTCAGAGCCTCAGTCATGTCCTACTGGGCAAATAAAATTCATATGACCAAAAAGACACTGAAGACGTAACTCCTCATTACTGCAACACCCTATCCAGCGGTCCTGTGTCCTTCACAAAAGATGAACTCAGTCTAACAGGGATATCAGATTCTGAACTATTCAAAGAGATTGTATCTTTATTGATTCAATAAACAAGTACACCTTGGCCTTCGTGTAAATGCAAACTATTTGAGAAGGAAAAGCCTTTCTCTCTCTCTCGCCCTCTCTCAGGAGTTGGACAACTGGGAACCTTTCAGGGCCCAAGCACCTAAAATTCTGTTTAAAATATTGTCAGGCTGGGTGCGGTGGCTCATGCCTGTAATCCCAACACTTTGAGAGGCTGAGTCAGGCCAATCGCTTGAGCTCAAGAATTTGAGACCACAGCAAAACCCCATCTCTACAAAAAATACAAAAATTAGCCAGGCGTGGTGGCATGTGCCTGTGGTCCCATCTACTCAGGAGGCTAAGGTGGGAGGATCGCTAGAACCCAGGAGGTTGAGGCTGCAGTGAGCCATGATTGCACCACTGCACTCCAGCCTGGGTGACAAAGCAAGACCCTGACTCAAAAAATATTAATTAAAACAAAATAAAAGATTGTCATATTTCCCTGAGTCTCAGGGATAAAGCCTTTCAGCTTGAAATCCTAAAAGTGCCTCCTAATGCTCAGAAGCCACAGTCAACTCTGGTGAGACTTCTCATCTGAGACACAAAGAGAAACAGGGCCCTGGTTTCTTTATTTTTGTGATGAAGTTTGTAATAACGCTACATGTCTGGGAGTTCTACATGGGTTAACAATAAATAAACTGTGCAACACACATTGAATGCATGCACACAGTAGGCCTTCAATGAGTAGCAGTGTGTATGAGAGTTATTAGTCAAACCCGGGAACGGTCAAGGAACAGAAACGCTCAGACTTCCATCTCCCTGCATTTTCACATGAATCCTTCACTTCACACACAGTATACGAACCCCTACTGCGCACTAAGCACTGAGCTGGGAGGTACAGAAATGAAGAACGCATGATGCCTGCCCTTAAGAGATGAATGATCAAGTTGAGAGGGAGACGGAGATAAAACCCAGCACAGTGAGCTCAGTGACACAGAAAAGAGGATGGACTCGGGGTGGACTGGACTGGCACAAATTTCCAAAAGTGGCCAACAGGAACTAGCCAGGTGGAGGAGGAGCAGGAGGGTGACACAGATGGAGGGTGCACCCAGCCTAAAAGGTCCATAAAAGGGCAGTGCATATGTACAGGACAACCTGGAGATCTCCATGGCTGCAGTGAACAGTAAGAGGGCGTGGTGGCTCACACCTGTAATCTCAACATTTTGGGAGGTCGAGGCCAGCCTGGCTGATATGGTGAAATTCCATCTCTACTCAAATTACAAAAACTAGCCGGGCATGGTGGCAGGTGCCTGTAATCCAAGCTACTTAGGAGGCTGAGGCAGCAGAACTGTTTGAACCCAGGAGGCGGAGGTTGCAGTAAGCCGAGATTGCACCATCGCATTCCAGCTTGGGAAGACTCCATCTCAACATCTCAAAAAGAAAGTAAGTAAGACAAGCTGGAGAGGTGAGCAGCCACCTGTCCTATCACCCTGAGGGCAACAAGGAGCCAAAAAATAATTTTCGACAGTGGAATGGCACAACCAGATCTGCACTTTGGAAACAACTCTGTTTAGTGGCAGTGGTATGGAAAATAAATTTGTGGAGGCTGCAAAAAAGCAAAGATGAGCAAAACATATGGAATCCCTGTCAAAGCTGTGTACATAAGGAGACTAGCCAAATTTGGGTTCTGGGTAAAGAATTTCTTTTACTCCCGGTAAATGTTTACATCTCACTCACTAGGTGCACACGCATGTGCGCGCGCACAGCATCCTGAGGGCCCTGTGATGGAGTTCCTGGTGCTGTGTTGTTTAGCAAAGCCTGTGCTATCTGGGAACTTCGGTGAGAAGTAACACCTACCTGCAGTTTGTCTCCAAAGAAAACAAATCTTGAGACTTGGAACTCAGAGGCGCTTGGGGACAGGATGCATTGGTGATGTCAAGAAAGGGCAAAAGCAGCCGGGCGGGGTGGCTCACACCTGTAATCCCAACACTCTGGGAGGCCAAAGCGGGCAAATCACTTGAGGTCAGGAGTTCGAGACCAGCCTGCCCAACATGGTGAAACCACATCTCTAATAAAATGCAAAAATTAGCCAGGCATGGTGGTGCACGCCTGTATTCCCAGCTACTCGGGAGGCTGAGGCAGGAGAATTGCTTGAATCCGTGGGGTGGAGGTTGCAGTGATCCAAGATCACGCCATTGCACTCCAACCTGGATGACAATAGCAAAACTCTGTCTCAAAAAAAAAAAAAAAAAGGAAAGGGCAAAAGGGAGACTGGGGGGACACTTACCTATTACTGTCAAACTTCACAGTGGGAGCCCTAAAGCCTCAGCCAGTGTCTCAATAAAACTTCAAAACTAAGAAGGGTGAGGGGAGAAACAGAATTAAGACACCTTAGCCACAGTGAAACCCACAGAGACCATGTCCAGCAGAGAGAAAGAAATGATGTTATTCAGAAAGAAAAAAGAGACAGGAAAGGAGCAGGGAAGATTCAGGATCAATTCAATAAGTCAATAAAGGCCACACACATGTGCATACACACACACTATAGTGTTCAATAAAGGCCACACACATGTGCATACACACACACTATAGTGTTCAATAA
>NW_012119710.1:5254901-5269654 GCF_000951035.1 Colobus angolensis palliatus | reverse complement strand
TAAAGGCCACACACATGTGCATACACACACACTATAGTGTTCAATAAAGGCCACACACATGTGCATACACACACACTATAGTGTTCAATAAAGGCTACACATATGCATACACACACACCATAGTGTTCCATAAAGGCCACACACGTGCATACACACACACACACCATACTGTTGTATTTGACAAAGTTATATGGTATATGAACTGCAGAACAAGACACACCTAAATGTAATCCCCAGCACTGCCATTTACTATATGACTTTGTTTAGGCCAGTTTGTTGTTTTTTTTAACCTCTCTAAGCCGCAGGTTTTGTCATTGCCTGAACAACAAAACCCTATCTCATGGGAAGATGTAAGGATTAGAGAAATAGTGTGCGTAAAGCAGTTAGCACTGTAGCAAGTGCTCAGAAAACTGAGGGCTGTTATCAGTAGTCTTTGTTTTTTTGTTGTTTTTTTTTTTTTTTGAGACAGAGTCTCGCTCTGTCACCCAGACTGGAGTGCAGTGGTATGATCTCAGCTTGCTGCAACCTCTGCCTCCCAGGTTCAGGCAATTCTTCTGTCTCAGTCCCCCAAGTAGCTGGAACTACAGGCGCCTGCCATCATGCCCAGCTAATTTTTGTATTTTTAGTAGAGAGAGGGTTTCACCATGTTGGCCAGGCTGGTCTCAAACTCCTTACCTCAAGTGATCCACCTGCCCTGGCTTCCCAAAGTGCTGGGATTACAAGCATGAGCCATGAGCCACCACACCTGGCCATTTTTTTTTTTTTAAGTGTAAAGTGATAGCAAGTTTATTAGGAAAGTAAAGGGATAAAGAATGGCTACTTCGCCAGGCGCGGTGGCTGACACCCATAATCCCAACACTTTGGGAGGCCGAGGCGGGTGGATCGCGAGGTCAAGAGTTGGAGAACAGCCTGGCCAATACGGTAAAGCCCTGTCTCTACTAAAAACACAAAAATTAGCCAGGCGTGGTGGCGTGCGCCTGTAGTCCCAGCTACTCGGGAGGCTGAGACAGAAGAATCAGTTGAATCTGGGAGGCGGAGGCTACAGTGAACCGAGATCATGCTACTGCACTCCAGCCTGGGTGAGAGAGGCTCCATCTCAAAAAAAAAAGAAAAAAAAAAACAAGAATGGCTACTCCATGGGTGCAGCTGCCTATTTTCAGTAGTCATAGATGAAACCATGATGTAACTGATCAGAAAAAAATCTCTGAAGTAAGGCTGTCCTCCCCAGTGATGCTGAATGGAGGGAAACGCAGATTCTGTGTCTCCTGCAGTAACCTAAGGTCAGAATAGAAATTGCTAAGGGGAACAACTTCATTGCCAACACTCTTGACAGGAACTCTCACCACTGGAAGTATTAAGTTACACCATGAACACTTGTTCACCAAGCATTTACTGGGCACTTACTACATGCAATGCAATGTGAGAGCCTACACTGCAGGAATGGCAGGCCAAGACCAGCTCTTGTCTTCAAGCAGATGAATCAAAAGACATGTACACAAATAACCAGATAGATAATAATACCAGATAGAAAGCGCTCCACACAACAGACACAGAGAGCAGCAGACCAAGAGGCCAAACCGTACAGAGTATATAAAATGATTAAGCAAAGAAGGATGATCTGAACTGAGCCTTGAAAAACGGATGGAATTGAGCAATGCTGAGGAAACAGAAAAGCACACCAAGGAGAGACGAGGGCACATGTGGACTCACAGAGGCCAGAAAAAACAGGGAGTGAATGAAAAGGAGATGGCAGGTACGGGGTCAGCCTGTATAGGGCTGAAAAACTAGGTGTGTGGATTTTTTTTTTTTTTTTGGAGACAGAGTTTTGCTGGTTTTGCCCAGGCTGGAGTGCGATGGCGCGATCTCGGCTCACTGCCCCCCGGATTTAAGCGATTCTCCTGCCTCAGCCTCCTGAGTAGCTGGGATTACAGATGCCCATCACCACACCCACCTAATTTTTGGTATTTTTAGTAGAGACAAGGTTTCACTGTGTTGGCCAGGCTGGTCTCGAACTCCTGGCCTCAAGTGATCCGCCCAACTCGGCCTTCCAAAATGCTGGGATTACAAGCGTGAGCCACTGCGCCTGGCCGTGTGTAGACTTTAATTCTAGCTCAGCAACATTCCATATGCTGCTTTTTCCACAGGATTCTCAGTAGGTATTCTGTGGGACACACTGGCTTCCAGACAGACTCAAACAGGCTTCCTGACCGCGGCGTTTCTCTGAGCCTTCAAATGCTGTAAGCACTTTGGGAATCTCATTATGAGGCTTTTCCCCACTTGGTCTGACCAAGGACCACCCCCCACCCACCTCCTATTAAATCCTGGTTCTGAGAGAATACAGAATTTGGAAAAGACTCTTGTGTCAATCAGAGTTCTGCTTCAGAAAGTCTCTTTTATATATCATAGATATAGAAAATACATTACTATACTGACTAAAACTGCTAACTGATATTTCCAAATAGGAACTCTGAGGCACGCTACAAAAGTTCTGAATCAGGTGGATTAAGTTACACTCAATATGGCCTCCAAACTATATTTTACACTTTCAAGTGTGATTTTCTTCAACAATGTGATATTGTTTAACATGTAGTATTTGCATGTGCAAAATATATGACAACCTGTGCTCACGTCAGGTAAAGCAGATGACTCTGATACAAGCTGACTTACCTGGTGCTGCCCCAGGGAATGGTTACCCACTGCCAAGTTAAAAAAAGAAAAAGCAGAAATACAATTCTGGAGCAAACCACCCTAGACTACCCAGGTGAGAAGCAGCTCACCAGTGTGGAGCAGTATCTGCCTGGTTTCTCTGGGAGAGTTCTAGAATTCTGCCAGGTAAAAAAGACAGGAGAGAGCACATCAGTAGAAAGAGTGCTGGATTTGAAGGCAGACAGATCTGGCTTTAAATCCTTACTTTCTCTTAAGCTCATATTCTCAGTGAACTCATTTCTAGGAATCTCTCCTAGACTCACTGCCAATATACATGCCTTACAACAGCAAAAGAAGAAAAAACTAGGATTCAACCTAAACATCCCAAAATGGTGAAGTAGTAATACGTAGATATAAGGCCACCACTAAAAAATCACTTTTCAAAAATGTTTAAATAATATTAACAATTACATTTACAACCCATGTAACACTGAAAGGGATAAAAAAATATATTTATGTGACTTTAGACCTGATACCAGTGACATGAAATTTACAGAAAAAGAAATGAGAGAAAGGAATGGCAAGAAGGTAACAGTCAGGAGCGAACCAAAAAGAGCAGAGCACTGGAAACTCTGCAATGAAAACAAAGCTGAGAAGTCAATGGCAGGCAACCCGAGACAGCCTGCCTGGGCTCTGGGACACACTCCGTTGGAGGCCGTGTTGGGAATGCCAACAAGGGGCAGAACAGAGATAGACTCTTCTATCTGTCTCAGCCGAGATATAGGTCAGTGTGTCATTTCTTCAAAGAGGTGAGTCAGGATCAGAGGAGACAAGAATTCAAAGGCATAAGAGACAAGAGCTAAATTAAAGACGCCCCTCTAGAGAGTCCAGCACTCCCCTAAGACTTCAATCTTCATGCTATTTTTTACCCAGCTATTGACTCAGAAGAATGCACTATTAAGTAGACCATGTCTCCCCCTCTCCTACTGTCCCATAAATTGGTCCTGTGTTTCCCAACCCCAAATGAGGTAGTAACTCATGGAGAACAAAATACCAGTAGTACAGATTTAGAACATGGGTTAAAAACCATTCTGATCAAACCCCCAGCAAGAACCCTGAAGAGGAAGACAGAGGGGGAAGCAAGCAATAGGCTTTCTCTCCCTACAACTTAATTCCATGCTCTAATTCAGAGCAGTATAATTAACCCCGAGTTTCACTGCTAACACTGAAGTTTTTCAGCCTGACGAGAATATCATTTAGTATCCTGCAATCGCCAATAATAGCAATATGACACAATGGTGCCTATTGAGGCTCTAATCAGGGCACATAGTCATTTACATAGAACATTTTCTGTGACTCTCTGTAATACAACGCCACAAAGACTCAATTGAGACACAAGTCTCCCTTTCCCATAAACCATAAAAAAAAAAAAAAAGAAAGAAAAAAGAAAAGAAAGAAACCACAATTTCCTTTCCAGGAGAGCACAGATGGTCTCCACCCATCCCGGGGGCTCACCAGGCCCAGGCTCTTCACTAGAAACAGCTTATCCTGACGCTGACAAGAAACTAGACACTTGCACATTACCGTGTGTATATACATCTGCCCAATCTCTTCTCACGAGAAAAGGAGATCTACGGTGCTTTAGGAAAGCCCTAGGCTTAAAACGGAGCAAGCGACGTGGAGGGGCTCAGCTGGATTCACAGGTTTCAAAGCCAAGCTCTGACTCTGCTGGCCTCCCTGGGGTGGCTCATGTCACCTCACAGTCAGGCCTGGAGAAATGGGAGCCACTGTCCTGTCACGACACAACTGGGTGCTATGGGCCACATAGTGAGTCCGAAAGGAGGTAACCAGGTGCTATGAGTCACCAGGGAAGGAACATGTGACAGCCTTGCAGGACAGCCGCCGTACTAAGGAAATAGCAGGATTCGGAAGCCAGACAAACTCGAGTTTGAATTCTGGCTCCACTCCTCAGCTTTGGACTTCCAGCAAGTTACTCAATTCCTCTGAGCCTTCTTTTCCTCCTCTGTAAAATGGGCTCTTAATATCTTGCAGGGATGAAGATTCTCATTCGTGCATCTGAAATACACGACACAGGGCGCAGCATATAAAACACAACAAGTACCAGTACGGCCATCGCCATTGTTCTTCAGTAAAGATTGATGGGAAAACCGACAGGCCTTGGAGTATAATGGTGAAGAACCTAGAACCTGGAGCCAGGCTCCCCAGTTCAAATCCTAGCTCTACTGCTTGTTAGTTGGGTGACCTTATTGAACCGTCTGTGCCTGTTTTCTTGCCTGCAAAATGAGCCAAATAATAGTACCTACCTCCTAGGGCTGCTGTGAGGAGTCATATGTACAAAGCTTTATACAGTATACGTACGTGAGTGCAATAGAGCACCAAACGCTATTCTAATGATTTATTACACCAAGAAAAATAAGATGAATCAATAAAGGACCTGGGAAATAGAGGTATCCTTGAACACAATCAAAGCAACATTTCCTAGTATCTATATTATGCTTTCACAGCCACTATGTTACTTAGTCTTCTAATGGAAACCCAAGAAAAACAGAATCCCATGATGTAAAACTGAGACCTAAATTCTAAGTAAGGCCTGAGAGCCCTCCTTTCTTAAAGGTTTCCTTTCAGATAAAAGAAAAAAAAAAAAAAGGGCCCGGTTAAAGGGAAGCACCGAATGAATAACCACTTGTTCTTTTTCTAGCTCAAGTCTTCGCCTATCCAGCCAAGTTCTTCTCCACACAGCACATCCTCCTCACACGTC
The DNA here is from genome assembly GCF_000951035.1 of Colobus angolensis palliatus. Taxonomy (NCBI): domain Eukaryota; kingdom Metazoa; phylum Chordata; class Mammalia; order Primates; family Cercopithecidae; genus Colobus; species Colobus angolensis. The sequence continues at coordinate 5,264,229 of NW_012119710.1, read as the reverse complement.
ATCTTGAGAAGATGGTCAGTGAAAAGGCCAGAGTCAACATTCAGCACCAGAATAGGATGGGCCAAAGGACAGGAAAAGGGAGACCTGGGCCAAGTTTATAGGTTACTCTCCGCCCAAGTGAGAAGGACTCCACTCAGCAACTGTTAACAGTGTCAGCACCCAGAGTTCAGAGTAGAAGCTCTTGTCAGTTCCTGTTCCTCACATACCCCAGTTTCCCTTGGAAAGAAGAAGCCTTTCAGGAAGTGAAGCGTCTGCTGAACAGTCAGCTGGTTACTACAGGTCAAATGCTCTGTATCCGCTAATCCAATCCAATCCCAAAAGATCCACAAAGACTTTGGGTAGGTGTCTTCCTTGTTCCCGCCTTGGACCACAGGTGGTCCAAACAGTTTCTCCTGGTCCTCCTTCACAATCTTCAAATCCCTTGAAGGGCCATCACCGTGGGTACCACCTACCATCACAGCTATCCAGGCCAGATCTCGAGTACAGGCTCACCAATCAGTGATCGACTATCTTCCTCTCCACTGCTCCCTGTCTCATCATTCTGAGGGATTCCCACACCTACACAGTTCATCCATCCCATAGCCAGGTTTGGAGCAGTTCAGTGGCTCGTCCTTGGTCACTCTGCCCGGATATAGATTAGACGCCAACAAGATGAACAGGTACTCGTATCCCAGGAACATCTGCTGGCACCACGTGGCCAGTCCCATCCTCTCACATGACGGTGATCTCACCCCGTCCCATGGCTTCCAAAAAGCTGATTTCTCTCAAACTTACAGTTCCAGCCTTCATGTCCTCCCTCAACTCCAGACTCCTGGGTCCCGTAGGCTGCTCAGCATCCCCAAGTAGGTATCTCAAAAGCTCAGACTCCAAAATCCACCCCACCCCACCCCCAGCTCATTCCATTTCCCACCGAGCTGATCCTTGTTATTCCAGAAAGATGCCAACAAGTCTTCCAGGCCTTTGCACCAGCTGTTTCCTATGGTCCCCACCAGGAGGGGCTTTCCTTGGAAAATAGCACCCATGTCCTCAACATGCTGTATTCCCTTACCCTACATCACTTCTTTCACAGTCCTAAAGTCCACCTGATGTTAGACTGTTGTTGTTGGTTTTTTTTAATAGAGACGGGGTCTCACTATGTTGCCCAAGCCGATCTTGAACTTCTGGGCTCAAGTGATCTCCCCACCTCGGCTTCCCAAAGTGCTAAGATTACAGGCGTGAGCCACTGCACCCAGCCTATACTTTTGTTTCTGTATTTGTCTCTCTTCCACCAAATGTAAACTCCATAAAACAGGGAACTTGGTCTGTTTGGGGCATATCTCCAGTGTTTGGAACAAAGTAAGTGTTGAATAAATTGTTCATGCTGAATGAATGAATTAGGTTTGGGGTTTTTTGTTGTTTTTTGTTTTGTTTTTTGAGACAGAGTTTTGCTCTTGTCGCCCAGGCTAGAGAGCAATGGGGTGATCTCAGCTCACCGCAACCTCCACCTCCTGGGTTTGAGCGATTCTCCTGCCTCAGCCTCCCGAGTAGCTGGGATTACAGGCATGCGCCACCACGCCCGGGTAATTCTGTATTTTTAGAGGAGATGGGGTTTTTCCATGTTGGTCAGGCTGGTCTTGAACTTCCGACCTCAGGTTATCTGCCCGCCTCGGCCTCCCAAAGTGCTGGGATTATAGGTGTGAGCCACCGCACCCGGCCTACATTTGTTAACTAAATAGAAGCCAAGGTAGCAAAGAGAAAGTCAGCAAACAAAATCACATCCGAGGCCTAGCTTGAAAGTTCTTAAGAAGTACTGAAGCCCAGCTGAGAAGTCCTCTGTAGCCGCTCAGCTGTCAGAGTTGGGTCAGGTTTCTCAGCTTCTCTCTTCTCCCTTCCCCCAGTGATGTTGTGTTTCACAAGGTTTTGAAACCAATGGTACACTGAAGTCCAGAGCTGAGGGATGAGCATTTCACAAAAAAAGGGAACTAGGCTAGGGGAAGCATCCCGGCAGGGGGCAGGAAAAGACACACTGACAACTGAGTCACCCTCTGCCACCAGCCCCATTTGGCTGGCTGAACGCAGCAGCAACAGCAGCAGCAAGGGTCACTCACTGGGCCTGGACAGAGCACTGCGCACTGGGCTGGACACTGCCTGCAGTTACTTCATTTCATCCTCATCCACCCTATGATACAGTCACAGGGACACTGCCTTTAATATGGTGCTAAGTTCTAACATTGACGGGGGTGGGGAGGGTGCCTAAGCAAAATAACCCTTAAAATGTACCAATACAAGCATTCATTGGCAAAGGACACACCATCCCCCAAGCCCCAACACTGGAACAAGTAAAATAACGGATTAGTGGCTTGCATTCAGGAGCCACGCTGTATGGAAATTACATGCTTAAGTCACACTCTGCATAGCAGGATAAGAATAAGTACACCGTGAGAGGCACCAGGAAACCAACAAGAAAGGCCAGATGCATGTTGCCAATCCTGCATTCCCTCTGAGCCAAATTTGTACACACAGCAGTAAGGAGCAGAGCCAGGATGCGACCCTGTGTGTAGAGCCAGACTCAGGCTGGACCACACAGGCCTTTCCGTCCAAGTGCTTCAGCCCACGATGTGATCCCACCCCATCTTACATGACCCCCATCTTACATGGGTGCTTCCCACGTGCCTGCTGGAAGCACCTCAGCCACACAAAGTATTCATCATCTCATCTGCGCCCCGTTTTGGAGTCCTGTAGGCCCTTCCACAGCACCATGTTGGCTGAGCCTCACTGCAGACCCATAAGGGCTGTCATTCCCCATCTTACTGATGTGGAAAGCTCAGAGAGCTAAGAGACTTTACTGAGTCCCAGGAGAGGACAGACCAGAGTTGACCCAGGTCTTCTGACACCAGGGTCTGGGCTCATTCTAAAAGCCAACAGAATTTACCTTCTGCTCCTGTGCTAGGTGACCTCTGACTGCTTTTCCAAGTTTCCTGAATCCTCATTCTACCATTTATTTTAAAAAAAAAATGAGGCTGGGAATCTATTCACCAAGAATCTAACAGGCCATGGTCACCACGCAGAACAATTAGGTGGCTCTTTGGTTAGAGGTGAGCAGAAGAGTAGAAAGGCAGCCAGTTTACAAAGTTCTACCGTCTGTTTCAGTACTTTGAAAACACTTCTTGCTGCCCATATCCATAACATCCAGTCTCTTCTTCCTCCTTAGTAAAAGGACCCTTGTTCTGAAATTTATACATATTGTATCTGGGACGAAGAGACTACACTTCTCAGCCTCCCTTGCAGCTCAGTGTGTGCATCTGACTAAGTTATGACCAATGAAATAAGCAGAAGTGTTCCATGGAACTTCCCAGGATCGCTGCTCAAAGACAGCTGATACAGCAGGAAAGTCCTTCTCTTTTTATTTTTTATTTTTTATTTTTTTTTGAGACAGAGTCTCGCGCTGTTGCACAGGCTGGAGTGCAGTGGCACAATCTCAGCTCACTGCAACCTCCACCTCCCAGGTTCAAGCGATCCTCCTGCCTGAGCCCCCCAGTAGCTAGCACACACCACCATGCCCGGCTAAATTTTATATTTTTAGTAGAGACGGGGTTTCGCCATGTTGGCCAGGCTGGTCTCAAACTCCTGACCTCAGGTGATCCACCGCACCCAGCTGAAAGGCTTCCTCTTGACCTGTGCCTTTCCTACTTCTGCCAACATATGGCTCAGAAAAGGGGGCTGGAGCCCCAGCAGCCATTATGGACTGCAAGGTGACTTAGATCCTGAAAGCCACGTGTAAGCAGGTAGAAGATGACAGCCTGGGGCCTCTAAGAGCCCTAAACTACTACCTCTAACTGATTTTTATGTGAGAGGGAAATAAAACTTTACATCACTTAAGCCTCTGTTAACTGACTATAAATCTGATTTGTTGCTGTTGTTATATGCAGCTAAAGTTAATCCTAAGTAACCTAAGCCCAAAGCAAAAATAAAATACCAACATGACCCTGCCCCCATTTCTTAATCCCAACCAACTCTATAAAAAACAAAACATCTGTCCAGATAAAAATCCAACATTCCTACAAATTAATCTGTTTTATATTTGAATGTCCAGAATTTCTTATACTATCTCTATCACTGGCTCCAGAGAATGTACAATCAGGATACTATGCCTTTTTCTAATTAAGATAAAAATTTCCCCCTGTCTTACAGGAGGCACTCCTCAGGGGCCTTTGTGAGTCCAGGGGTGCGAGGGTGTAGAAAGCAAGCTAAAGTTCCTACATGGAAGGGAGGGTGGGCCAAGTAGAACTTCAAGTAGAAAACAGTACTGTTCATCTTTACTATTTTCCTTCTTTCTCTTATGCAGCTAAACATATGCTTATCAAATACAAGCTGTGCCAACCCACTATAGCCTTCAGGTGGGAAAGGGATTCAGTCTATCCTCCTCAAAAACAACCCATAAATCTAACCTCAGTGCTTTTACTATAATTACAAAAGACCGCTAAAGAAATCCTGGATATACAAAAAAGAAGAAAAAAGCTCTATGAGCACCTCTTATATATGCATAGGATTTGGAGAATTTCATACCAACCCACTTAATCCACATTAGAGAAAAAATAACAATAATATAAGTTTTATTACTGTCCTGTAACATATAAGAGATGTGGGTTTGGAGAGGTTAAAGGATTTGTTGTAGATCACATGACTAGTGAGACATTCTTCCTGTTAAAGGAATTGGGAGGGGAAGAGAGAAAAGGGAACAAGTAATTTTCCCTGTTTTCCTTCTGCCTTTCTGTATAATATAAATTTTATGCAACATGTACATGCATTACTTTGATAATTTCGTTTTATCCCTCCAATAAAGTTATTTTTCATGGCTCTGAAAAGGGAAAAGTAATTGAACCAACATGCGGTGACATCAAAAGGGCTAAGCAACAAATACAGGTATAAGAGGCTCACCTGAGCCAAGAAGATGAGCCCACATCCTCCAGGCATGGGTATCAATGCCAAATGAGGCTGTGCAGGCAGGACCACGTCCACTGCACTCCTGGCAGCATCTGCAGCCCTCAGCAGAGGGCCTGCACCCCACACAGCAGGCCCTGGGCCAGTGCTGTGCTCAAAACCACCGCACAACACAGGGACAACCTGTGTCACACAGCACATACTACCAGAAAACGGTCTGAAACCACACAGTGACAATTTACTTTAGATTCACTTCCAAACCACCTTTCATTTTCAGGGGTCCTAACTTGTAGCTTTAACCTCCTTCTCCACTATGGATCTAAACTTCTGCAAACTGGTGGGCTACAGGCTGAATCAGGCTTGCAGATGTGTTTGGTTCACCCACACAAGGTTGGTTGGTTGGTTGGTTGGTTGGTTTGCTTTTGAGATGGAGTTTCACTCTTGTTGCCCAGGCTGGAGTGCAGTGGCACAATCTCTGCTCACTCCAACCCCCGGGTTCAAGCAATTCTCCTGCCTCAGCCTTGTAAGCAGCAGGGATTATGGGTGGCCGCCACCAGGCCTGGCTAATTTTTGTATTTTTAGTAGAGACGAGGTTTCACCACATTGGCCAGGCTGGTCTCAAACTCCTGACCTCAGGTGAGCCACCCACCTCAGCCTCCCAAAGTGCTGGGATTACAGGCGTGAGCCACTGCGCCCGGCCCACACAAGGTTTTAAAACAAATGTAAGCGTACTTTAGCAGTGACGAGATTTCCCACGAAATGCCAAGATTTCCGGATTAACTGCATGATGGGCTACATCGGGTCCACATTCTCAGGCTGGCCATGAGGACAGTGTGGATTAGAGGGGCAGGTAGTGCTCTCCAAGCCATGCCACTCTTCAGCCCTATGTCCCCACTGTCAGAGAAACATCTTTCACTGTCCATGCCTCTGTGAAAAGCACAAAGTAGAACAATAAACCAAGAGGACCTTATGTTTCAAGAAAGGTGAGACCACTTATGGCTCAGTAGTAGCAAAGAAGTTTCCTTTATATCTAACATGCAAGCCCCATGCAACTGGGAAGAAATACTATTAACACTGGATGCCTTTTTCTTTCACTAGAAGAGCCTCCTTCACTTCCACTCGCTGCCTGGACCCTGGATGCATGCAAACTTGGGACCTAAGAGCTCTCTGAAGAAGTTTTGTGAGGAAAAAGAAACAAACCTGACAATACCGCAGCCTTCCCTGGAGGGCAGGCAGCCCCTGCACTGAAGATTTTTTTTTTTTTTTTTTTTTTGAAACAGAGTCTCACTCTGTTGCCCAGGCCGGAGTACAGGGGTGTAATCTCTGCTCACTGCAACCTCTGCCTGCCAGGTTCAAACAATTCTCCTGCCTCAGCCTCCTGAGTAGCTAGGATCACAGGCACGCACCACCATGCCCATCTAATTTTTTGCATTTTTAGTAGAGACAGGGTTTCACCATGCTGGCAGGCTGGTCTCGAACTCCCAACCTCAGGTGATCCGCCTGCCTTGGTCTCCCAAAGTACTGGGATTACAGGCGTGAGCCACTGCACCCAGACAACACTGAAGTTTTATTGTGTTGGGGAACAGGGAAGGGATACGGTTCCACGTTATTAGCAACACTATGGAGATTCTAGCCCCATCCATATCAGGACCAAGTTGTTCATCTTGCATGGTGGCCCTCCCTTGAGGGACTCTATATCGTGGGTTCTTACCCATTCTCAGCCCGTTCTGGCTATGTTTTAAAGGTATTCCAAGACCCATCCAAATCAGGCCATTGTCGCGGAGCCTTATTTCAAACCTTGAAAAGGGCTCTTTAAAAAGTCTTCCCTCTCATGCAAAGGCATTAAGAATGACACAATGGACTCCGGGGACTCAGAGGGAAAGGGTGGGAAGCAGGTGAGGGATAAAAGGCCACAAACTGAGTTCAGTGTATACTGCTCAGGGGATGGGTGCACCAAAATCTCATAAATCACCACTAAAGAATTTACTCATGGCTGGGTGCGGTGGCTGACACCTGTAATCCCAGCACTTTGGGAGGCTGAGGCAGGTGGATCATGAGGTCAGGAGATGGAGACCATCCTGGCTAACATGGTGAAACCCTATCTCTACTAAAAATACAAAAATTAACTGGGTGTGGTGGCGGGCGCCTGTAATCCCAGCTACTCAGGAGGCGGAGGTTGCGGTGAGCCAAGATTGCACCATTGCACTCCAGCCTGGGCAACAAGAGCGAAACTTCGTCTCAAAAAAAGAAAAAAAAAAAAAGTCCTAGCATTCAAGTCAAGCCCCAGTGAGGCTCATAGCCAGAGCAGGAAGACAGCAGGATACTGCCTTCCCAAGTCAGAGATAGGGTTATAGGTATTGCCTTGGGCTGAAAGAGAGCTGGATCCAGTTTTACCTGCTCCCCTCACACCCTCTGTTCAAGCCAACTGCCCCTTTCCCAGGCTTACCAAAGACCTTAAGCACCTTCCTCGTGAGAATCAGTTTTCCATACTCTACCATCAAGTATCTAAGTCACTAAACCTCTGTTGACTATTGCCCTGAGCCAAATGCTATGGGGATATAGTAGTGAGTAAGACTCAAAACTTCCACAATGACCTTAACATCTACCAAAGAAGACAGACCTTTCTCAACAGCTATGTCATAAGGACTGTGGTGAAGATGCAGGGTGAGTGCTGCAGAAGCTGAAAGAAAGATGTGATTTATTCCAAATTTACAGAGTCGGGAGGGTAGCCGACTTTGGGGAGAATATGCCTTTTGTCCGGAGCTTTTTGACGGACGAGTGGGGAGTGGGATTTCCATAATTGGGGGGACAAGCATTCCAGGAAGAGGAGCAGCATGAGCAAATCAGGGAGGGAAGAAAGTGCAGCATGTCTTGGGAACACTTGGCTGTCTGAAGCAGATGCAGCCTGGAGGGTCTGGAGGGATTCAGGGCAAGGGAACACTGGACTGCTAAACTGAGGCCACACATAGGAGCTGAGGCCACACACAGGTGCCGAGGTGCCCTTTAGAGCACCTAAAGGACACCTGTAAGGAAGGCACGGAAGACCGTGAATTCCAGACAGGGAAATGTGGACTTTTGCTATAGGGAGCAGTGGAGAGTCCTTGGAGGTGCAGGAAGGGAAGGAGACAAGGAAGAGAAGGCTTTCTGGTGAGCAAAGAACTTGACCTTCACCTCCTTAATACCAACTTTTGGCACCTGCTCTGCATGTCATGTTCATTTCTGTGGCGATTCCAGTATCTGACCATCTGGACGGTGACTAACACCCACCTATTCTGACCCTATGGCAGGCGTTATGTCCCCTGGTGGCCTCTGGCATTCACCAGCCCTGCCTACTGCTCAGAGGCCAGCGGGCATGATATTATAGTTGAATTGGTTGCCAACTTTTAAAAATTAGGGGACATCACTTTAAAAACCTGGGTTTTCTGGGGCTGTACTTTCACATCTCAAGAAGCTAACTGGCAGCTGCCCCCTTTGGGTGGAACATGTAACCTACAGTTTCGAGGGGGGCACCTCTTTTTAATGTCTAGGACTGAGAATAAACAGCAACTGCCCATTTATCATTTCACCAGGCTGCCTGAAAGGCCTCTGAGTTTGCAAGCCACAGCCACATTTAGCTTAGATGTATGGCCCCACTAAATTCCAAGCCCCTCCAGGCCCAGGTGCTAACCCCTCTCCCAGATCCCATAGCCTGCCCACAAGATCCAGCACCCCGCTTATTCCCATACACTCTCAGGCCTGCCAGATGGCACTGCTGAAAGAAATCAGAAGGCCCCTTAGGGGATTAGGCAGCAAGCCTAGAAGAAATCTAATATACCTTTACCTTCTCTTCTATCACCCGAGAGTTCTGTAAACTCGACTCTTCCTGATTCCCTACTGTGTGGCAGGCCTTCTAAGCAGAGCTCAAGAAATGCAGCTGAATGAGACAAGATCCCTGCCTTTGCCAGGCCTGGGGAGCTGGAAAAACTCCAGGTAGCCCTGACGCAGATGCCACTCAGAATGAATGAAATGACAACACAGCTCATGCGTGAAACTCAGCAATCCACATACATTCTACAACCAAATGTTCAACACTCTCCAGCTAGTCAATGAGGCAGCAGGCACAGACTTTCCAATCAGGGCTGATGTACAGTGCCTGACATTCATTCCCATTAGCAATGGCTGCTTGGGGCAGATGCAAGGAAAGACAGAAAGAGAGAGAGAGAAAGAAAGAGAGAGAGAGAGAAAGAGAGAGAAGGAGGAGGAGGAGGAGGAGAAGGAGGAGGAGGGGAGGAGGAGGAGGAATAGGAGAGGGGAAGGGAGAGGAGAGGAGAGGAAATGTAAGTGTGGTGCCTATCTTCAATGAGCAAATAGTCTATTTGGGGAGCAGAACATGGAATCTTAGAGATTAATGAAGCCGCTAACTGTAAGT
>NW_012119710.1:5235617-5254645 GCF_000951035.1 Colobus angolensis palliatus | reverse complement strand
GGGTTTTCCAAGAGGATTTTTGGATGGTGAGGGACCCTAGGCTGCCAGGATGATCTTGATCTCCTGACCTCGTGATCCGCCCATCTCGGCCTCCCAAAGTGCTGGGATTACAGGCTTGAGCCACTGCGCCCGGCCTTTTTATATTTTTTTTTATCTTTTCACTTCCATCTCCTTTTCCTGGTAAGTGTGGGGTTTTCCAAGAGGATTTTTGGATGGTGAGGGAGCCTAGGACGGCACACATAATCAAAATTCTGGTTTTGACCAAAAACGTTGTGGATCTAATAAAAACTGGCATTGAAGAACTGATAGGAGACATTAAATTCCACTTTATTTATTTATTTATTTATTTTTGAGTCTGAGTCTCGCTCTGTTGCCTAGGCTGGAGTGCAATGACGTAATCTCGGCTCACCGCAACCTTTGCTTTCCAGGTTCAAGCAATTCTCCTACCTCAGCCTCCCGAGTAGCTGGGACTACGGGCATGCACCACCACGCCCAGCTAATTTTTCTATTTTTAGTAGAGATGGGGTTTCACCATATTGGCCAGGGTGGTCTCGAACTCCTGACCTCATGATCAGCCTGCCTTGGCCTCCCAAAGTGCTGGGATGACAGGCGTGAGCCCCCGCGCCCGGCCGGTAAATCCCCACTTTAATAAGAATGAAGTTCTAAAACCCAAGGAAAACTCTGACTCATAAAGCCAAAGATTCAGCCTGAGAATGGTTTTTCTACCTGGCAAGGCAGCTCTTCATCTCTAAGTGATCACACAAATGAATGAAGGGGTGTGCATGTCAGGGAAACTCATCCTGACTATTAGAATGGAAAGGAAAACAAGACAAGAGGAGGAAGTGGAAGCAAGAACATGAACCACCGGCAGGCACCCTCGGGTTTAAGTTCTGGCAAACCTAATAGCTGTTTTGTTCAGGCTGCAGAGACTTCCAGCAAATTGAATTTCTACGTCCTTAAGACACTCATTTTTCTCCTTGTTTTCTTCCTCTTAGTCTCTCCTCCACACTCTGGTCACCTTATCCAAATGAGGATCTTGACACTTTATAACACGAAGCCATTTGTACCTTCCTAATAAGTAAATCAGCCCACACCATTTGGACAAAATTGTAACAGCTTTTACCCACCGCCCTATCCCACCCTATATTGAGTCCCATCCCGCACCACGTGATTTGAGTCTTCAAACCCTTCCCCCCTGACCCCCTGTACATCCACCAGGCCTATCCCCACCAGCTTCCCCTCAGCTCACCTACTTCCTCCTGTATCTTCCCAGAAACAGTCCTTGGGCCATCTTAGTCAGCCACTTCCACACTTCTTTGTTTATGAGACACACACACACCAGCAAGAGAACCTTTTCTTCCCACAAACCAAAATCTATAAATGAAATGAACCCACGCTGCTCTGGCTGAAGCAAGGATGGAGGTCCAGAAGCCTCTCTGACTTGGTCTTGGCGCTACCCCCACAACCACCCCTTACCACAGTCTAAGAAAAGAACTGTGCAAGTCAAACTTCTTCATTTTACAGGTGTGAAGTCAGTACCCCCAGGGGAAAGAGCCTGGCCCAAGGACACACAGTGTTAGAAACAGGCCAGAAGCCAGGTTTCCAGACTCACCAGATCAGCGATCCTCCCATGGCCCCACGCTGTATCTTCGTCATCTTAATTTTTTTTTTTCTTTTTTTTTTTTGAGACGGAGTTTTGCTCTTGTTACCCCAGGCTGGAATGCAATGGCACAATCTCGGCTCACCACAACCTCTGCCTCCCAGGTTCAAGCCATTCTCCTGCCTCAGCCTCCCGAGTAACTGGGATTACAGACATGCACCACCAAGCCCGGCTAATTTTGTATTTTTAGCAGAGACGGCGTTTCTCCATGTTGGCAGGCTGGTCTCAAAGTCCTGACCTCAGGTGATCTGCCCGCCTCAGCCTCCCAAAGTACTAGGATTACAGGCATGAGCCACTGTGCCGGGCCCTCATCATCTTATATACAACCAACACTTACGTAAAACTTACCATGGGCCTGGCACCCCTCTTCGTAGACTAACATATTTAATTCCCACAATAATGTTATGACACAGGTTCTATTATTCTCTCCATTTTACAGAGTAGGAAATTGAGGCACAGAGATTAAGTAACTTGACCAAGGTCACCCAGGTGGTAAGCAGCAGAGCAGGGGTTTGAACTCAGGCAGCCCAGCTCCATGCCCATATTTCTTAAAGAGTTTGCCGGAAAGAGTCACTTGCTGCCTTTGGTCAGGAATGGGAATACTATGTTACCAACCATCTGACAAGTGAGATAATGAAATATATCATCCAGAGTTTCCCTTAAAAGGCAAAGCAAAGTCCAATAAAAATGAAAAAAAAAACAAAAAAAACAAAAAAAACCCACAACAATTGCACTGAAGATGACAATGAAAGGCTCAATGCACTAGACCCATATTAAAGCATCTTTGTCAGCTTTCTTTCTCAGGTGCTGCATGCTTGGGGGAGGAGGGGCAGGGTGCAGTGCTCCTTAATCTACACAATGGCTGAGGGGCAAGGTGCAGTGCTGGTTAATCAACACAATGGCTGAAATTTTACAGCCCATTCTCAATGCATCTGTCCTTTGGACACACCCATTTTTGGCTTCCTTTCCATCCCTGATGCCCCAAACCCTGGGGCTTCCATAATATCCATTAGAAATGGCCTGCTATAAACCTTAACCTCTTTTATTTATTTATTTATTTATTTTGAGTGGGAGTCTTACTCTTGCCTCCCAGGCTGGAGTGCAATGGCATGATCTCGGCTCACTGCAACTTCCGCCTCCTGGGTTCAAGCGATTCTCCTGCCTCAGCACCCCCAACCCCAGTAGCTGGGATTACAGGCAAATGCCGCCATGCCTGGCTAATTTTTATATGTTTAGCAGAGACGGGGTTTCACCATGTTGGCCAGGCTGGTTTCAAACTCCTGACCTCAGGTGATCCACCTGCCTCCGCCTCCCAAAGTGCTGAGATTACAGGTGTTAGCCACCCCGCCCAGCAGCTTAACCAACCTTTTGTTAAAGGTTCTGGGCTGGGCTGGGCTGTGGCCAGTCTACTCTCCTACCACAGAAGAGTAAAATGCCCTGCATTCTCTTAAAAAAAAAAAACTAAGAAAAATTAAAAATAAATCACTGGTAGCCAGCCTGCCCTTTTGGGGATCTTTCTCTGTCTCTATTTGGGAATCTCTTTCTTCACCCAACTGTGGCACATGCCCCTCAAAATAAAGTCAGATACTCTGAGGTGGACTGTCCAAATCCCTTGCTGTTTTTTGGTTTCATTCACTTGCCCACGGGTTGTTCTTAGTGCATTTGCCCATCCAAACCTGGGAGGGGCAGGAGGAAGAGTAGGGACGTCCAGCATTGGGACCCAACTCAGTCCGTGATACTTCCAGAAGCTCCATGCTGGAAGCTGGCAACTGTGGAATCAACAGGCAGATTGGCTTCAGAGGGTTTTGAGACCAGTACCTGCTCAGCTGCTGCCCCACCTAGGGTAACTGAGCCATGACTGGTTGCAGTCTGAGCCCTTCACTCTGCCCCCGGACTGCACCGCGCTCATTTACGAGATCTCCAAATGTGAGTTTAATGGAGGCAGATGTACAAGGGTTCTCACAAGCCAAGGGAACTCTAAACTTCTAGAAGGAAATGGGGCCACTCCAAAAAAGATGATGGGGCAATCAAGAGACACTCCCATAACAGCAAGGAACAAAGAGCATTTACGCCCCATACGCCAATGCCCTCCACCACCACCACTAAAAATTACCGCATTTCCTAACACCAGCTTAGATAACTGCCTCAAATCTGTCCACTTCCACATTTGCATACTGGGTTCTGACATTTGCCTACCGCTGAACAGTCACCAAGCAAGACACAAGGTGGAGACGTCCCCACAAAGCAGTATTTATTGTCTTTGGATCACCGCTAGCTAAAACCTCCTCAAGTTAAACCAAACTCAGCTCTGTCAAACAAAAGAAAAAGAACACCACTATAAATTACAGCCTCGCCAGGATCTCAGGACATGCCTGTACTTTGTATTTTATAAATTCCGTACAAATATTGGAACAGCACAGAAACAGGAATCTCAGAAATAACGCCATTTTGAAGGCCACAAGTCGAAACCCAACTATTCATTTCATTCTATGCTACTTCTTATCTCAAATACACAGTTCCTTTTTCCTTTAACGAAAATATCGCTCTTTTAAACAATATGTAATGCAAAGCAAATATAACAGGGTACGAACACAAATCTTTCCTGCCAAATTTATGGTTCCTCGCTTGTCCCCAGTTGCACCCAGAACCACTACCCCGGCCTATCGCTGTGTACACAACACGGGCTAGGAATTCTAAAGAACTGCCTTAATCTCTCAGTTGTGTGCAGTGCGATAGGGTATGCTTGGATGCCAGTTTTTAAAAAGCAAATCAACTTTCCTCAAATTATTAAGATAAATAATTAGAAGGGGAAAGCTGCCGGTATTCAGTACAATAGGGGGAAAACCAAAAAACTGAATGTTCCTGAGTCTCACGCAGGGTGATACCTTGGAACAGTTAACACAGTACCCTGGCAAAATGTCCATCACATTTTTTCACCCCTTAACCTGGGTCACTATATTGTACTTTCTAGATGTGAGCAAATGAGTTTGCTGAACAGGCAACACAGGGACTAGGGCCCCTTCCTGGAGGTTTCTCAGCACACTCTAACACAATTAACTCCTCTCGGGCTCAGAGAAAGGAGGTGGGGTTTGGGGGAAGGTGGGGTGGAGGGGCAGATTCTAGGGAAGTCAGAGGCCTGGAGAGGCTGTGGCGGTGAGGCCAGGTGGAAGGGAGGGAACCAGAAGGGCGAGATGCTTCCTCGTCACTGAAAATCCTCCTCTGTTGTTATAAAGGCCAAGTGCCCACCCAGCCCCTGCCACATCCATGTTCCTAAACAGAGAGAGGGCCTTCCACAGGCAAGAAAAGGGGACAGAGACCGGGAGGCAGCAACTTAAACTCCCAGCAGCCTAGAAGGGCAGGACCCACGGGCTCACTCCACCTACCCCGGCCTTTCCACAGGCCCTCCTGAGAGGGGTTCTCCACCCCGCAAGACACACACACACACACACACACACACACACGTGTACATGCACACATACACGAGAAGAAAGCGTGGAGAGAGGGTAACCCAACTCCCCTGCCCCCCTCCCCACCAGCCTGCAGAGGCGAGGGGTAGCGGGGAAGGAGGGCCTGTGCTCTATCCTCCCAGGTACCTAACCCTCCCTGGGCAGCTGTCAGCTTCCATTTGCATGAATGAAGACTGTGGTCAATTGGTACCTGGGAGAGAACAAAGCAGGAAATAAAAGGGGCTGTCACTTACTCAAATCCAAAGCTCCTCAAGTCTAACTAAAGGGAGTGCCACATTCTGTGCCTCCAGTTCAGAGACAGGGATTTGCTGGCCGGGCCCCGACGCCCCTCCCCCTCACTGATACTGACAAAGGATCTGGTTCTCACTGAACCTGCTTCTCTTGTGACTGTTTCTAGTCTCCAAAGGGACTGTATTTATATTTTTAATTATCTGCTTTTTACAGCAATTTTTTTAAGTATTATGATGACTTGCATTTGGTAAGAAAAAAAGAGCTAAACAAACAATGGAAAGCCTCCCCCCAAACCTCGGTCTCCTGGAATCCCAGTCGCTCAGCCATTCCAGGGGCTTCACTGTGGCCGGGAGCTTCACACCACTCACAGCCGTTCACTGCCCCCAGCCCCCAACTTCAGCAGAGCTGGCAAGCTCTCGTCTGCATTCAGCAGCATCCCGGGTGTATAGCTTGTGCTTGGCACTGTGCTAAGGCTTTGCAAAATGGACTTTCCACAAATTGGTTGAAAGAAAAAAAAATAAGCCATGTTGAACCATTTCCAGAATGTAAAGGGTTACAAAACCCTTTGCATACACCCAGAATTTAAAAAAAAAAAAAAAAAAACAGGAAGGAAATATACTAAAACATTAAATGATAAAACTACTTAGAAGGATTATGGATGACTTTTAGTTTCAATTTTACACTTTTCCTCTATTTTCCAAGTTTCACATAAATAAGCATAAAGTATTTTTATCATCAGAAATGAATCCATTCACGCATGCATACACATTCGTCTCCCCACCCAGCCTGGCAGGGCCATCACTTTTCGTGCATTTTGTCTTTGCAGGAACTGATTTACATTTTTAAGTGCTTTACAGCTGATAAAGTGCTTTGAAAACAGAAAAACTAACCAGGAGTCAATGATGCTCCTGAGACTAATCCTGGTGTCACTGCCCAAAGCTCTGTGAGAAACGGTGACACACTAAACTGTCCCTCACCCTGATCTCTGGTCCGTCACCCACCAGGCTTTCTGCAGCCAGCGGGCCCTTGCCCTCTGTAAGGTGCTTTCCCTGTCCTACTCAGAGCACTTCCACTAACACGGTGCACGCAGGCAGGAGAGCAGAGAGCATTCCCCTCACAGAAGAGGACGCTGCGGTCAGGCGTGTGGCTTGTTCAGTGTGGCTAGCACTCAGATGCTACTACTCTCAGGTGGGACACAAGCCAGTGCTACCTAGCAGCGGTGAGGTCACCATTCCAACTAATTTACATCTACGCTGCATTTTGTGGAATGCCATGTCCCTCTTACGACACAGACATTTTTATAGCAATGTGTAAGTATCTAGGCATCTCTTATTTTCTTTAATCCCACAAGGCACATTATTGTATCATCATCTTACAGGTGAGAAACCAAACCTCACAGACAAACTCAAAAACTCAGTGTCACAGGCTTGTTATCCGGCCAAGCCCCAGCTTGTATTGCTTCTCCAGCGCCAACCCCTACCCAGACCCAACTTCCTGCCCCCAGATGGCTCCTACCTACCAGAATGATGTGCACAGATGTCCTCAACCAACCCAAAAAGGTCCTAGACTTCTGCTATTTCCAATCTGATAGCAGTGATACCACAGTAGGGTCACTTGCTTGGGATCAAATCTGGGCTCTACTATCTAACATCTCTGCAACCTTAAGCAAATTACACAAACCTTTTTGAAGCCCCTGTTTCCACCTATAAAAATGGGAAAATACAGGCGGGTGAGGTGGTTCACGCCTGTGATCCTAGCACTTTGGGGAACTGAGGTGGGAGGATTGCTTGAGCCGAGTAGCTCAAGACCTGGGCCACAACATGAGACCCCGTCTCTACAAAGAATTTAAAAATAAAAATAAATGAGAAAATAATAGACGGTCCCTGCTCACCTGCTTGTTTTCTGCATTCATTAAGACAATATATGTAAAGTTTACCATGGTGACTATTATAGAAGGCAGTGTTCCTTAAATGTTCACCACTATTATTACTATTAATACCATCACCACCACCATTAGCACAATGCAGACAGAACCCAGCACACAGGCACATGTGGTTAATGCCAGACAAAAGGCTTCCATGTTCATCTTCTCATTCAGTTTCTCATGACAATCCTGTGAGGCTGGCAGGGCAGAAATTAGGGCCCACATTTTAAAGACCAGGCAGCTGAGGCTCAGAAAAGTGACTTCCCCATATGCACATAGTAGTGGCCAGGACTCAAGTCCACAGCATCCACCTCCCAAATCCTAGGCTCTTCCTGCTTCCCATGCCACCTTCTCTCCCACAGAAGGTACTGTGGGTTCACATTGGAACTGTCTGGCCTGAGAAACGCCAGTGAGATAGAGTGTTTTGCTGGGTTGCAGGCTCAGCCATCACCTGGTGGGCAGAGTCATTTCACCTTTGTAGGTCTCCGTTTCTTCATCAATATCACCTGCTCATCCTCTCCCTCTCTACCCAGGGCTACCATGAGGATAACGAGTAGGAAGTAGCTGTGAAGAACATAATAATGTTCATCTGATCTCACCCCTGCTTGAAACCTGATGGCCCACAAGCAAGAAGCAGAGGCCTGGGTTCTCTCCTGGACGAGGCTGAGCAGCCCTCACCAAGAAGGAATCCACAGTCCAGAGCCTTGCTTGAGCCACAAGTGACACTCAGATCAATCCAAACCACTCAACACCTCCAATCCAGCCAGCCCAGGTTCCACTGGAACCCATAACACAATGGCTGCAAAAGCCAAACAGACCTGGCTCCCACTGCAAAGGAACCTTGCAGTTGGATCCTAATCCAGAAAGACACTGAGCATGTTGGAAAGACGGTGGGGCCAGGAGAGCTGGGATTGGAGCCCAACTTCCCCACAGAGTAGCTGGGGGATCTTATGCAAGTCATCTTGCCATTTTTTTTTTTTTTTTTTTGATTTTTTTTTGTGAGACAGAGTCTCACTCCGTTGCCCAGTGGCATGATCTCGGCTCACTGCAACCTCCAACCTCCACCAGGTTCAAGTGATTCTCCTGCCTCGGCCTCCCGGGTAGCTGGGATTACAGGTGCACGCTACCATGCTCGGCTAATTTCACCATGCTGGCCACGCTGCTCTCGAACTCCTAACCTCAAGTGATCCACTTGCCTCGGCCTCCCAAAATGCTGGAATTACCACCATGCCTGGCCCTCATCATTATTTTTAAAATTTAGTTATACCCAGCTCCATCCCACCAAGTATAGAATAATACAAATAACACAAAAGAGTAAAACAAACCATCAAGAGAACCACGCAAGGCAAAAATGAGTATAGAGAAAATAATAAAGTGGGATGAGGGGTGGAGGGTTGGGGTAAGATCGTCACATAGAAATGTGTCCCTTCCTGCGGAAGTGTCAAGATGGGCCACAAATCTAGCTCTCAGGTGCTTAGTAACCAAAGCCAAAGGAAAACATGATGAGCCACATGCTTCTTGGTGCCCATAACACAGAAACAAACCAGTTGTTCCAGAGAAATACATCCTTCCCGGCCTGATTCAGAACCTCAGAGAAACTTCCCCATCGGGCCTTCATAAAGGGACACAGTGACAGAGCAGTGAAGGTCTGCAGTATCCCCACCGCAGACTCCAATTTCTCTTGCAGAAATTCCTTATTTCACCACCTCCCTTGCAATTTGATGACCTAATCCAAAAAGGACAATTCAGCCACCAAAGTGGCCAAGTTTCTTTACCCCTAGAGCTCAGTTACCTAATCTTTAAAATGGTCCATCTGGCCTGGGACAGTGGCTCACGCCTGTAATCCCACCACTTTGGGAGGCCAAGGCGGGCAGATCACCTGAGGTCAGGAGCTCGAGACCAGCCTGGCCAACATGGTGAAACCCCATCTCTACTAAAAATACAAAAAAATTAGCTGAGCATGGTGGCGCACGCCTGTAATCCCAGCTACTCAACAGGCTGAGGTAGGAGAATTGCTTGAACCTGATGGAGGCTGCAGGTTGCAGTGAGCCAAGATTGCACCACTGCACTCCAGCCTGGGTGACAAGAGTGAAACACTGTCATAAAATAAAATAGAATAAAATAAAATAGTCCATCTACTTCACCAGGCGGTTGTGAGGGTTAAAGCAGACAACGTGTGATAACTCACATGCCTAATACATAGTAGGTGCTCCATAAAAAGGAGTTCATCATTTCTGCTAGAACGGAAGTTCTTGAAAACAGGGATCATGGTTGGAGGTGGTCACTGCTGTATACCATGCACCTAGAGCAGTCACTAGCACATAACAGATGCTCAACAAATACTTTTTGAATACATGAATTTTCTACAGCAGGTTCCTAAAAACATTAGTCTCATGAGATGCTTCTTAAAAAGAGACAGCTGTAGAGTAAAACAAAATTCTAGGGAAAACAAGGGTTTTATATCCCATTCCCTCTGAAAGAGTTACCAACATATTTAAGTTTCTTCTAAGTCCTGCAGGAAAGACATCAATTTGATTTTGTTCAGGCCAGAGTTCTCCAAACTTGCTTAACCACAATACCTCCCCCTTTTTCTCACACAGAAGGAAGGACAGTCCCACATTCATTTTCATGATCCCAGGGGACTCGAAATGATCCTAAGAAGGAAAGGGGCCACTACCCCACAGAGAGATAGTCCCAAAACAGCAAAGGAACGAAGAGCATCCACACTCTTCACGTCAATCCCCTCCATCACCACCACCTACTAACTCTGGAACACATCATGTTTCTAAAAATCAAACAGATCCTTCAGACCTAAACAGCTGGCTTCGCCCGAACAGATGGACACTCTGGTTGCCCCTGCACATTCCAGAACCCACCTGCTCTGTCCAACTTCAGCAAAGCCAACTCCCAGCCTCCTAGTTCAGGGCCATGTGAAGACCCAAGTAAAGGCCAGATCCCAGAGGCTGGGGCCAGTGGAAGGTCCTCATCACCGCTGGGAGGGCAGCACTTTCTTTGAAGTGGGTAGGGGAGGAGGGATCTGGGTGCATGTCCCCGAGTCCCCGGGTGGCCGCCCACAGGGCGCATCACGTGGTTCTGCTTGGCTCACTAAGCCAGGAGGCTCCTGGCAACAGCTCCCTCGTTGTGCTCACTGCTTACTTACCCACGCAGCCGTGAGCTGCCCCACTGCCCCGCCTCTGCAGGTTGATGCCACCACCCCAACTCCCAGAGAGCCAGCAAGCAGGCAGGCGGTCAGGCCACCCAAATGACAAGCACCCACTGCCCCACGAGAAGCAAGGTTCTCCTGAGCATACCACAGAGCTTCCCTAGGCAGAAAATGTTTAACAAGTGTTTACTGAGCACTTCTGGGAGGCCAGGCCTCATCTCCCCGACTGGCCCTCAGATCCCAAAGCCCATTCAGTCATCTGAGTCTACCTAGTACCAGCACCGGCTCCTGCAGGGAGCAGGTTCTGACAGACCACTGGCCTTGACCTCTGACCCCTGTATGCTGCTGCATTCCAAGCCTGTGGTCCATGCCCGGTATGGCATCTACACAGCCACCAGATTCATGATCTTCCTAGTTCTAAATGTCCATTCCACGTGTTTGAAAGAAAATAAGGGGCCTGGGGGCGAACACGAGCCCAAATGGAATTGAACATCACCTGTCTGTTACCCTCAAGTTACCCTCAGTCCCATGGGGCTTGGCAACTTGAATGCAACTTTTTTTTTTTTTTTTTTTTTTTGGAGACCGAGTCTCACTCTGTTACCCAGGCTGGAGTGCAGCAACACAATTTCGGCTCACTGCAACCTCCTCCGCCACCCAGTTCAAGAAATTCTCCTGTCTCCACCTCCCAAGTAGCTGAAATTACAGGCACACACCACCACACCAGGCTAATTTTTGTATTTTTAGTACAGATGGGATTTCACGATGTTGGCCAGGCTGTCCTCAAACTCCTGCCTTCAGGTGATCCACCTGCCTCAGCCTCCCAAAGTGCTGGGATTACTGGCATGAGTCACCATGCCCAAATTTGAACTATATACTTTTTAAATGGGTGAATTTTACTATATGTGAATTATATCTCAGTAAAGCTGGTATTTTTTAAATTGCCATCAAAAATATGCAACATTTTAATGCCTGGGCTAAGTGCCAGGATATGAAGATGGATGAGAGCTCTGAAACCTCTCTCAAGGGGCTCATCCTAGAGGGCTCTTCTCCCAAGGCCCCTCCAGAAA
Organism: Colobus angolensis palliatus; assembly: GCF_000951035.1. Classification (NCBI taxonomy): domain Eukaryota; kingdom Metazoa; phylum Chordata; class Mammalia; order Primates; family Cercopithecidae; genus Colobus; species Colobus angolensis. The sequence continues at coordinate 5,243,133 of NW_012119710.1, read as the reverse complement.
CCCCTTTCCCTTCCCAGCTCCACCAGTCCCACCAGGGTTGCTCTTGCCTCCTGGAACATCGTTCCTCGAAGGTTACACTTGCTGTGTGAAAGACAGAGCAGGTGCCCCTCTCCTCCCCGACTAGATCATGAGTTCCTGGACTCTGGGGACACTGCCCTCCACACTTCCTCCCCTGGAGCTTAGCATGGGGCTTGGCACAGAGCAGGTGCTCAGGGAAATCCTGCTGAATGAACAGGCATGGCTGGCAGCACTTTGGATGGCTAGAATACGGTATAAGACCTTCTAACAAGGCCTCCCAAAAGGCAACCTTGAAAACATGACCTTGGGGCTGTGGCTCAATTCAATGAGCACCACTTAGAGGGAGGGTGTGGGTCAAAACGAGCTGATCTGCAAGGCTGCCACGAGCCAAGCACTCACAAAACAAAAGTGAGAAGAAAACTGGGGCAGTGACTAGCACGGCACTCACCCCAGAACACCCACTTCACAGGTCGCCCACATTGTGCCCCCAAGTGTGAACTCATAGGACTCCCCACAAAAAACCACCCGAACTATAAAATATGTGTAAATGGAAACCTCCATACTCCATCATGTCAATAGAGCAGACCTAAATCTTCCTCACTGCACTCTTCAGTGCTCTCTCCTTGAATACGTTTTTTTAAAAACTGAGGCAGGGCACAGTGGCTCACACCTATAATGTCAGCACTTTGGGAGACCAAGATGGGAGAATCACCTGAGCCCAGGAGTTCACAATCAGCCTGGCAATAGTGTGACCTCATCTCTACAAAAAAAAATTTTTTTAATTAGCCAGATGTGGTGACATGTGCCTGTGATCCCAGATACTTGGGAGGCTGAGGTGGGAGGATCACTTAAAGCCAGGGAGTTTGAGGCTGCAGTGGGTGTGGTGTGTTTGTGCTACTGCACCCCAGCCTGGGCAACAGAGCAAGATCCTGTCCCAAAAAGAAAAAATAAAAGAAAAAAGGGTGCCAGACACTTAGTGAGCATCACATGTGTGAATTTAAAAAGGAGGAAGAGGAGGCAGCATTCTCCTTCAAACAGGGCAGGTGTTCATGGTCTGCCAGAGTCCCCCAAACTCTCTACTGCCTTATTAACACCAATCACGTAAGAGTGGCCCATCATATTCTGAGCCACACCGCTGTTTAATAAGAATAAGGCAAGAGAAAACACTTGGGACACTCTGAGCCCCTGATCGGCATTACTTTCTTAAGTGACTCCACTCAAGAGTACCCATCTAGTAAGTGGTAAGCCCAGAAACAGAGCCCAGGCCACCTCCTGCCTCCAAGTCCAGCTCCTATCTTACCATCGGCACAACACAGCAGGCCTCGTGCACATACATTATTGCTGCACAGGCTTGATCTGGATGGATCTCTCTTATAAACAGGCATACAGAGCCCCGAGCTACGAAAGGTAGCAAAACTAATCAAGTCTTACAGATTAAATGTCTTACAAAGTGTGGTGACTCCTGCATGACAATGAAAGCTGAAAGGCAGATTGTGCCAATGTTTATCTCTGCCTTTGCCCAGGGTCCCTGGTCCCTGAACAGGCAGTAGGCACCACCACTGACCTCTGTCCTGCCCACCTCCTAGAACAGTGCACCCACCCTGCTCACCAAACCCCACTCTTTATTTAAAGACCCAACTTGCTGGGAGGGACAGTGTGTGCCTGTAATCACAGCTACTCAGTTGGCTGAAGCAGAAGGATCACTGGGGCTCAAGAGTTCAAGTCCAGCCTGAGCCACACAGAAAAACCCTGTCTCCAAAATAATAATAATAATGGACCAGGCATGGTGGCTCACACCTGTATGTCCAGCACTTTGGGAGGCCGAGGCAGGTGGATCACCTGAGGTCAGGAGTTCGAGACCATCCTGGTCAACATGGTGAAACCTCATCTCTACTAAAAATACAAAAATTACCTGGGTGTGGGTGGCATGCCTATAATCCCAGCTACTTGGGAAGCTAATACAGGAGAATTGCTTGAACCCAGGAGGCAGAGGTTGCAGTAAGCCTAGATCACACCACTGCACTCCCAGACTGGGTGACAGCAAGACTTTGCCTCAAAAAATAATAATAATAATAATAATAATAATAAAAGCCTAACTCAGGTCCCATGTCTTCAATTCATTCAACAAATTACTGAACACCTAATGGGCCATGCAGTGGTTCACACCTGCAGTCCCAGCACTTTGGGAGGCTGAGACGGGTGGATCACTTGAGGTCAGGAGTTTGAGACCAACCTGGCCAACATGGCGAAACCCTATCTCTACTAAAAATATAAAAAATTAGCCAGGCGTGGTGGCACGTGCCTGTAATCCCAGTTACTTGGGAGGCTGAGGCAGGAGGACTGCTTGAACCTGGGAGTGGGAGGCTGCAGTGAGCCGAGATCGTGCCACTGCACTCCAGCCTGGGTGACAGAGCTAGACTCTGTCTCAAAAAAAAAAAAAAAAATTACTGAGCACCTACTGGGTTGCCAGGCCCTATGACACAATGTCCTCAGGGAACCCAGTCTATTTAGGGAGACAGAGGAACAAGAGTTACTCCATCACATGCAAGGGCCTAGCAGCAAGAAAGGGTGTGGCACACCGGAGCGACTGTAAGACATTTGGGATGGGGAGTCCCTAGCGTATGTATGTCCAGAAACGCTGCGCTACATGCCAACCCAAATAACTCAACAGTATCCAACAGCTATGGGGGGCCTTGATGGCACAGAGCAGTAGATAATTTGGTTGGTCTGATCAGAGCCACAGCACCTGACGCCCAGAGATCTCATTTAATTCTCACAACAACCCAAAGAGATAAGGTACTAGTCCTACTTAACAGCGGGGAAGCCTGAACTTGGAAAGATCCAGTGACTTGCCCAGGGGCACACAGCAGTTATGTGGCAGAGCCCAGACTTGGCCCAGCTCTGCCTAAATTGCTTTTCAAGCACCACATTATAGTGCACCACATATCCATGTAAAGCATGGCTTCAAGTCTGAGGTCTGTTTGTTTGACCAATTTTTTTTTTTGAGATAGAGTCTCGCTCTATCGCCCAGGTTGGAGTGCAGTGGCACAATCTCAGCTCACTACACCCTCCGCCTCTCAGGTTCAAGTGATTCTCCTGGCTCAGCCCCCTGAGTAGCTGGGATTACAGGCATGAACCACCACACCCAGCTAGTTTTTGTATGTTTAGTAGAGATGGGGTCTCGCCATACTGGCGAGACTTATCTCGAATTCCTGACCTCCAACGATCCACCTGCCTCGGCCTCCCAAAGTGCTGGGATTACAGGTGTGAGCCACTGTGCCCAGCCTGTTTGACTGAATTAAGTTTATACTTTACTTTGAAGCTCACATCTTTAAATTTCTTATATCATAAACATCCTGGCATATCATGGAACATTTTTTTCAATGCATTGGTAATGACTAAATAGCAGTCCACAATTTCAGCAATCCTCACCGCTCAATACTTAGGTTGTTTCCAACACATGGCTTCTTGTTTTTCTCTAACAGACCATCCCACACATGGTTCATCCCATTGTGTCCTCACAGGGGGAAACCCTGCAACGCTGATACCACCCATTGTGAGACTTATCTTATGCAAGGATGAGTAAGACAATGACTTTCAACGAAATATCAGCAAGTTTTATTATAGAAGGCTACTTTCCTTTCCCAACCCACTCCCCAGTTCTGCTAACAATAATTCATTTGGTTACTGGGTTTATTTCTCTATTAGACGCAAACGCAATAAACTACGGTGTGGCCAGGTGTGGTGGCTCACGACTGTAATCCTAGCACTTTGGGAAGCTGAGGTGGGTGGATCACCTGACGTCAGGAGTTCTAGACCAGCCTGGCCAACATGGCGAAACCATACCTCTTCTAAAAATACAAAAATTAGCCGGGTGTGGTGGCGCATGCCTGTAATCCCAGCTATCGGGAGACTGAGGCAAGGAGAATCGCTTGAACCTGGGAGGCAGAGGTTGCAGTGAGCCGAGACTGTGCCATTGCACTCTAGCCTGGGCAACAAGAGCAAAACTTCAACTCAAAAAAAATAAAAAATAAATAAATAAATTGGGGTGAAAGGTGTGGAACATCTGACAGCAAATATCCCCAAGGGTCCAGGCATGGGCTCAGCTTCCCCTCAAAACATTCCAGAGTTCCACCTTCAACTCTTCCCCAGAAGTAACAGATTTTCCTCCAGCAGATCACCCGGTACATGTCAGAACTCAACCCTAGAAGCCCAATTCAGCCTCCATTAAAAACAGGTCAAAAATAGGTATGTTACTGAATATCCTGTGAGCTCACCACCGGATCTTTAGTGTCGGGAAGAAGAGGGCAGAAAGAACAAGGAACTGGAGCCAGGAACCTGGGCTCACAGTGATACTAGCTGTGTGGTCTTGGGCAAGTCACTTCCCCTCTCTGGGCCTTGGTTTCAACATCTCTAAAGTAACTGGTTTGCATTCGATGACCCTCAATGACCCTTCCTGCTCTGGGCCTGACCAGTTTTATAAGTGACCAGTGACCGTACATCATGATGTCAACTCACAAGTGCAGCCCCTACCAGCTTGCTGCTGCCTGGAGGGAAGACAGTGGGAACCCACAGAAGAAAAAGGCCTCGACCGGGCGCAGTGGCTCACACCTGTAATCCCAGCACTCTGGGAGGCGGGCAGATCACTTGAGGTCTGGAGTTCAAGATCACCCTGGCCAACATGGCGAAACCCCATCTCTGCTCAAAATACAAAAATTAGCCAGGTGTGGTGGCACACGCTTGTAATCCCAGGAGCCAGGTGTGATGGCGCACGCTTGTAATCCCAGGAGGCTGAGGCACAAGAATCACTTGAACCTGGGAGGCGGAGGTTGCGCCAAGATTGCACCACTGCACTACAGCCTGGGCGACAGAGTGAGAAAAAAGAAAAGAAAAAGGCCTTACACCCAGGTCCCCTACGGAGCCATCGGTCAGAGTAAAGGGGGACACATCAGACGGCTAATTTGGGAATATGGGTAGAATTCTGATTTCATATTTGAAAAATCATCTAACCTTTATCACATACTCCTAGCTTCATATTAAGACAAAGGTATTCATTTCATTAAAAAAAAAAATGACTGATTCATAACAAGCCAGCAAAATAGAGTCAGAACAAGAGCAAGTCATCAAGATACCAATGCCAAAGGGGAGGTTTCTGTCTTTATTTTCTAACTGGCAATGACATGCTTTTTACAAAACCCAGGCAAGCTGCAAGTCAGTGATAAAGGGGACAGTCGGCCTTGCCACTTGAACAGAGACAGGCCCAGATAGGCAAGGACACTGGGTGACCTCTAAGACCCAGAAAGGCCTCACTGGTTTTAAGGTAATGCCCAGCAGGAATGAGGGAGGGGTGTGCCACGGGATGGAAGGGGGCCGCTGACGCTGTGTGGGTGAACACCAGACTCTTCTCAGAAACAAAGGCTCAAGTTTAAATATGTACTAGGAAAACCTGACAGTCTCTGGATTACAACCAGCTCATCGGCCTCCAGGTGGGAGTTTTTGCATGGTTCAGAGCTCCCCTTAATGGGCAGGGATGTCCATCCAGATGATCAGGCTACCTCCTCCCACACCTGCCTGCACCTGCTGCGTATCCTTCCCTGCTCCTAGATTATGAGCTCTGCAGGTTCTAGCAGGTTCTGCCCTCCTTTCCCACTCCACCTCTCTCACCCCCATCCTCTCCCTCTCTCTCTCTCTCTCCCCCTCTTCCTCCCCAATCACCCTCGAGAGAGGCAGGAAGCCAGAAGAGCCCCAGGTTCCAGGTGAGGAAAGTGATGCTCAAAAGAGATAAGATCAGCCCAAGGTCACACAGGCCGCACCAAGAGTCCAACCCACTTTCCTAACTCCAAGTCTTCTTTCTCCCATCACATCTTCACAGCGGTCCTGTGGGTGCTGCCTCCGAAACATCTCCTCTTATCCCACAACCACTCACCCTATCCCATCCAGGTCCAGCCTGCTGCCTCTCTCCAGCACCACACAGCCTCTGGGCCCCTCCCAGCCAAGACCACTGCAATCGCCTGGCCCAGCAGCGGCAGGTGGCTGCAAGCTGGCTAAGAGCCGGACAGGGCTGTGATCTGCCATTGCCTAGCTGTGCAGCTTACTGAACCTCACTGAGCCTAAGTGCCCTCATCTGTAAAAAGGGGATAATAACCCTGTCTCAGAGAGTCCCTTAAAAGAAAGGAAGCAGATAAAGCTTGCTCTAAACCAGGCCCAGTAAGGGCAGACACACATACAGGCTCCTCACAGCCCACCCCACCCAAAGGCTCCAAACACCACTCCCCAGTTCAAAATCCTCCCACACTGAAAACCCGTGGCCACACAAACACTGGTAGACAAATGTTCATAGCAGTGTCACTCACAATAGCTATAAAGTAGAAATGACCCAAATGACCATCAACTCATAAAAGGATAAACATACATGGCATCTGTGATGAAATATCATTCAGCCATAAAAAAAGAACAAAGCAGTGATACCTGCCCCAATATGGACGGACCTTGAAAACATTATGCTAGGTGAAATAGCCAGAATCAAAAGGACACACAGTGAATGATTCTACTCACATGAAACACACAGAACAGGTAAAACCACAGAAACAGAAAGCAAATTGGTGGTTGCCAGGAGATGGGGGAGGGAGAAAACAGGAGTGAGCACTCGTGGGCATGGGGTTTCTTTTGTGAGTAATGAAAATATTCTGGAACTAGACAGCAGTGATGGTTGCATAATTCTGAATACACTAAAAACAACTGAACTGTATGTTTTTGTTTTTTTTTTAATATGGAGTCTCACTCTGTCGTCCAGGCTGGAGTGCAGTGGCCTGAACTCTGCTCACTGCAACCTCCACCTCCCAGACTCAAGCGATTCTCCAGCCACAGCCTCCCAAGCAGGTGGGATTACAGCCATGTGCCACCACGGCCAGCTAATTTTTGTATTTTTAGTAGAGATGGGGTTTCACCATGTTGGCCATGCTGATCTTGAACTCCTGACTTCAAGTGATCCACCCTTCAGCCTCCCAAAGTGCTGGGATTACAGGCATAAGCCACTGCACCTAACTTTGAACTGTATACTTTTTAAATGGGTGAATTTTACTGTATGGGAATTATGTATCAACAAAGCTGGTATTTTTTATATTGCCATCAAAAATACAACAAAACAATAAAATGATTAATATTTACAACATGAAAAGAAAATCCTTCCATGAAACCTCATTCTCTACAAGATAGAGTATCCTCAGGCATCCTCCAAGTCCAGCCCCAGCCTACCTTGCCACAAACACCCTGCATTTGCCCAGCAAGACCCCTCACTGTACCCCAAATGAGTCTTCCCTACTGCAGGCCTGGGCTCCTAACATTCACCCCCAGAGCAGCAACAGTTACTCACTTGTCTCAAGTCCTGGTTGTTCCTTTGAGGCCTGCACTGCCTATGACTTGAAACTCTCTGACCAGCCCTTCTATCTCCCCAACTAAGCTGGAGCCCCCTTTGAGGAAAGATACCTGGATGGGCCGG
>NW_012119710.1:5231736-5233616 GCF_000951035.1 Colobus angolensis palliatus | reverse complement strand
CCCGTCTCGGCCTCCCAAAGTGCTGGGATTACAGGCTTGAGCCACCGCGCCCGGCCTCTACATTTCTTTTAATGTTGTTATACCACTGAAATGACCAAGCTCATTTTAAAGCTGCTCAGTGTCACATAAACACTGAGGCCTGCCTGCCCCAACTAAAGCAGCCACGTGAAATGCAGCTCCGGCTGCTTATTCTTCTGTTTATCAAAACAGGGCAAAGCTGCCCAGAAAACTCACCTCAGCAAGGTGACCTGACCTCAGGCCCATCACAGTCACAAATCTGCATTTCCAATAAAAAAAAAAATCCCAAAGAACACAAGCACCCAGGTAACCAGTTATGGAAAAGCAAAGGATTGATGAGTTAGGGGTGAAAGGACAGTGAATTGCTGTTTTTGTTTTTTTGTTTTCTTGGGGTTTTTGTACTGACCATAGTCACAATGCCTAGCACAAAGTAAGTGCTCAATAAGGATTTCAAGCAGAAAATGTTTTAAATGGGAAAATGCACTCATTTATCCATTTTAAAAATTTAAGGGAGTGAGTCCAGGCATGGTAGCTCATGCCTGTAAACCCAGCATTTTGGGAGGCTGAGGTGGGCAGATCACTTGAGGTCAGGAGTTCCAGACCATCCTGGCCAACATGGTGAAACCCCCTACTAAAATATAAAAATTAGCCAGGTGTGGCAGCAGGCTCCTGTAATCCCAGCTCCTTGGGAGGCTGAGGCACGAGAATCACTTGAACCTGAGAAGCACAGGTTGCGGTGAGCCGAGATGGTGCCACCACACTCCAGCCTGGGTAACAGATCAAGACTCCATCTCAATAAAATAAAAATTAAAAAAAAAAAAACATTTTAAATGGGAAAATGTACTCATTTGCCCATTAAAAAAATTTAAGGGAGTGCCCACACTTCCTGAGCACCAAGGCCCAAAACACCATGCACACCTCTGGCCTAAAAGTTGTACTCCCTTATTTCTCATCAACAGAAGCTGTGTTTGGAAGTGAGCAGGCAGGAAATTGGTACTTTTGTCACCAACTTGAACAACAAAAGTCAGAAAACTTAAATGTCACCAGGACAGTAAATGTCAAAGGGGGAGGGGTAACTAACGGTTTACCAAGTATCTCTGTACCACTCCCTGTTCCGGCGCCTGTGGGCATGATTTCATAAAGTCCTACCAACCACTCTGACTCTAGCACCAAGCTGCCTAGGCTTGAACTCTGACTCTCAACTGATTGGCTGTGTGGCCTCAGGCTGGTTGCTTAGCTTCTCTGCATCTCATTTTCCTCTCCTGTAAAATGAAAGCAAAAAGAGAAGAGACCTACCTCATTAGGGTGTTATGAGGATTCACTCAGCCAATACACACAAAGCACTAGGTACAGTGTCCGGCACAAGCACAGCATCTGTCACTTACTTATTAATATTGTGCTCACATTTCACAGCCAAGAAAAACAACCTCACAGAGCTTAGTAACGTCCCAAGATCACACAGCTTAGTAAGAAGCAATGCTGTGATTCAAACCCAAATCAAAGGATCTGTGCTCTTTTTATCAGAGCAAGCTAAACCCCACCTGCAGGATTATTATGATCTCCACCCCAAACACACACACACACACACAATTTATGGCTGTCACTGCAGAAGGTAAGAATATTATGAGATAAGAAGTGATATGGGGCCAGGTACAATGGCTCTCACCTGTAATCCCACCACTTTGGGATTACAGGCAGGCAGATCACTTAAGTCCAGGAGTTCAAGACCAGCCTGGCAAATAAGGCGAAACCTCGTTTCTACAAAAACACAAAAATTAGCTAGGTGTAATGGCACGCGCCTGTAGTCCCAGCTACTGGGGAGGCTGAGGCACGAGAACTGCTTGAACCCGGGAGGCAGAGGT
>NW_012119710.1:5230582-5231281 GCF_000951035.1 Colobus angolensis palliatus | reverse complement strand
AAAAAAAAAAAAAAAAAAAAAAGTGATACGGGACTGGAAGAGGAAGTCCAGTCCGTTGTAACCTGTGGGTAATACCAGCTCCCTGCACATAATACCAGCTCCATGTCAGGAAGGTTCTTTCAATTCATTCACTAAGCAAGCATGCTTTTGAGGCACGCTCTGTCCTACACATGAGGATATCTGACATACAGGGTCCCATCCCCCTGAACTCATAATCCAAGAGGTGGGGAGACAGACAGAAACGAGTAGGTGATAAGGATGGGAGGAAATGAAGGATGATGGGATAGAGGGGCCTAAGTGATAAGAAGGAGCCAGGAGGATAGTACCAGGCCCCAGGGAGAGGGGCGGGGTAGTTCAAGTGTCTGTTGTACTAGAGCCAGGTGACTACAGTCTGTGAACAGGGAGTGGGTAGCCAGGATGAGATCAGAGGGTGGAGGGGAGGAAGGGGTCTGATCATCCTGATCTAAGGTTCAGAGTCTTGCAGGCCACTATTTGGGTTTATACTAAGAGCGATATGAAGCCATGTAGGCTTTTAAGCAGTGGAATAACACAACTCAATTTACGGGAAAGAAGCAAGCCAGGAGAGGTGGCTTGCACCGATAATCCTAGCACTTTGGGAGGCCAAGGCGGGAGAATCGCTTGAGCCCAGGAGTTGGAGACCAGCTTTGGCAACAAAGTGAGACCTCCATCTCTACAAAA
>NW_012119710.1:5220234-5229590 GCF_000951035.1 Colobus angolensis palliatus | reverse complement strand
CCCAAAAGACATTTTTGTGGTTTAATGACTTGGGTGATCGTCCAGTGAGCAAGCAAGTCTTGGTCCTCAGTGTCCTCAGCTGCAGCCAAAGACAGCAAATAAACAGCGTATGTGCCACTCCTTGCCTCTCTTGCGGCCATGGCAGACATCACTAATTGATCCCAGCATAGCCTTCTGCTGAGCCAGGACATCCCAAGTGATCTGAGAATCCCTTCTACACAGGGCCCAAGCAGTCACTCACTATCAATCACCTGAAGATGGACACAGACTGGAACCCATTTGTCTTTCCTAGCCTAATGTCCCTAAGGTATTTTCCAACTCTGACATTCTTTGAGGGGATGATCCTTTTAAACTTCTTACTAGCAATCATTAACTACCAAGTTGCACAGCAATGAGCTCAGCTGGCTTGAGGCTAGTCAGACCATAAGATCACATGTTTCATCCCAGAGGAAGGCTCTTGCTGTATTTCCTGAACTTCAGACTCTTTGTCCTCTCTAGGTAACATCCCTCCCTTCCCTGGCAGCTGCACCTCCAACATGTATTTACCGAATAGGGCCTGAGATAGATTACTCAATTAGATCAGGGCAGACCTGTCCATATTCCTGGAAAAGCTCATCCAAGCAGGCGTCCTTTATGATCACTGGTAGCTGAAACAATAATAATGACAGCAGCTGGTGTGTACAGAGCACTTTCTGTATGCCAGGCACCTTGCCGGGGGCACTGCATACATTTTTTCATGGAATCTTGATCACAATCCTCTAAGGTATTTATTATCCCCATTTGGCACACCAGAAAATTCAAGCTTTGAAAGCTACTAAGTTGCTGCTCAACACAAAGCAATAGAAGCGAGATTACAGGAGAGCCACATACCTGGCCCTGGGCAAGTCCCTCCACCTCTCTGTGCCTCATCTCTAAAATGGGCATGATAATTTTTTCAAGAACACAGTTTTGGGGCACATGTGGTAATTTAATACATTCACACAATTTGTAAAGATCAAATCAATGTACTTGGGATACGTATCACCGTAAATATTTGTCTTTGCTTTATGCTAGAACCAAATCGTTCTCTTCTAGCTATTTTGAAATATACAGATTACTGTAAACTACAGTCACCTTACTGCTGTAGCTAACATCATATCTTTAAAACGAACATAATAATTGTAAGGATAAAATGAGAGCCCAGCACACAGTATATGACAGTCCAGTGGATGTCTCAGAAAAACCTGATGAAATCTGGGTTACAAAAAAAAAAAAAAATCAAGGATTGAAGTTCTGACCAAGTCTACTCTACACTGTGCTAGGAGCTGTATTTTGGCCTCACAAAGTGAAGTATTCTTGATAAGTTATGTGCACATTCCAGTTTTCAAAAAGCAAATCCTACCTCGCTCCACTCACCCTTGGCTGGCATCACCCTTGAGGTCAGTTTCTTCTCCTGCCTCTTTCCTGCTATTCTCAATGTCACTGGCTGGAAGGCATTCTCTCTCGTTTTACACCCTGAGGCCTCTAAACACTCTAAAAGCTGAAAATTGCTCCAGGGAGCTGGTGGGAGGGGGAACTTGGCAGTGAATCTCTTTGTAACGGGATCTCCCTTTGACAGGGCATATCTCTTGTGTGGAAGGAACTTGGCCTCAAAGCTCCTAATAAAAATGTAAGCCTTTCCCTCAACTTCACATCCCTTGCAGCAGAGCTTAGCACCACCCCATCAAAAACATTAACACGGGGTTCCTTTCCCACCTAGACAGGAAAAGTATCAGTTACTCCCATTTTACAGAGTAGGGCTGAGGAGGAAGATGAGGCTGAAAACACTAGGAAGGAACTCAACACCTAGGTGCCCAGACTGCAGCACAAACTCTGCCACAGCATCCCAAAAAAGGACTCAGTGAATGAGAGGGGAGTCAATGTGAACCCTCTTTTGAGCTCTGGCAACCTGGATGTTTGTCACATGTGTAAACCTTGTTAGTTCAGACCTACAGTCTCACGGGGAGGAAATCAACTACCAGCATAAGGCTGATTCCATGAGAATGAGAGGACAGCCAGTCCCATCTAGTGAGACTGCCAGGGCATAGGCCATCCGCATCAGTACTTCAAAGCAAGTATTACCTACAGCAAGGGCAGTTTGCTCTTTAGGGGACATCTGCCAATATCTGGAGACATTTTTGTCTACGGGGGAAGGGCGCTACTGGCACCTAGCAGGCAGAGGCCAGGGAGGCTGCAGGACATCGTATGGTGCACATAGGACAACCTCCCAAAACAGCAAGTTATCCAGCCCAAAATGTCAATAGGGCTGAGATGGAGAGACCATGTTCTGGAGGAAAAGAAGTTGTCCTCACTCACCCCAACCACATGGTGGGATAGGTGCAAGGCCTAAGTCAAATTCCAGGGAAGAGCAAAGGCTAAGCATTCTATGTGCACCTTCCAAAAGACATCAAAAGGCTGCTCCCAAACTCTCCCGCCAGATAGAAGCTGAGGGTCCGAGTCTTACTCCACAACACGTCCTCTTAAATAAGAGCTTCCACCCCCGCACCCCCATCTCCGACGATTTCTCTTCACACCATAGGATTTGGCGACTGCTCTACGCAACAATAGTCCCTGGCACTGAGGCTGACAGAAGTTGTTTGAACACCTTCAGGACAGGTCTCCCTGCACCCTGGGCACATGGCAACACTGGCCAGTGCTCTGCATCACTCTGCAGCCCCAAAGTCAGGAGATGTCGTGTTAACAAGGAGGGCTGAGGTGGGAGCAAATGTGCTCAGGCCTACTAAGTGCCGTGATCTGGACTGAGTGCCTTACATGCCTTCCCCCATTTAAACCTAGTAACACAATGTCCTGGTTGTTACCACCCATTTTCCAGATGCAGTAACAGATTCTGAGAGGCTCAAGTCAAGGCAGATAGCAGGGTCACACAGCTATAGGGGAAGAGCATGGAACTGGACACATGCTTCTGATGACACCAAAGCACATGCTCTTTCCCATGTTCCTCTTTTTTTTTTTTTTTTTGAGACGGAGTTTCATTCTTATTGCCCAGGCTGGAATGCAATGGCGCGATCTCGGCTCACCACAACCTCTGCCTCCCGGGCTCAACGGCTTCTCCCGCCTCAGCCTCCCAAGTAGCTGGGATTACAGGCGTGCACCACCACACCCTGTTAATTTTTGCATTTTTAGTAGAGACGGGTTTCACCATGTTAGTTAGGCTGGTCCCGAACCCCTGACCTCATGATCCGCTCACTTCAGCCTCCTTTCAAAGTGCTGGGACTACAAGCATGAGCCACTGCGCCCGGCCCCCATGTTCCTCTTCTAATGGGACATCCTGAAGTCATGTCATCCACATGTGACTTCAATCTCTGTGAAATCCCAAATAATTTACAACAGGAGGGCCCACACCCCAACATGATACCATGATATCACTTAATCTGGGTCAGACAGCCTTCTTACCACCTTACAGCGCCAGGATCTAAAATCCAAGACAAAGATACTCGTTTTCTGTGACTGTGGGAATCATTTCACTCCTGCTGCATTAGGGCTCTGAGCATCAAAGGTCAACAAGTCACCCGTCCTCACAGGAAGATGGCCTTCCCACCTGTGAGACTGGCCCAAGTCCAGCTGTCCTTCCTGGAGACTCAGACACTCCCCGGCCTATGCAGACCCTCCCATCCAGCTCCCTTGTGCCTCAAAGGAAGCCCACAACTAGCTGGCAGAGGTTCTGAGCCTCAGTTTCCTTCCCTGTATCTACGTCACAGGATTAAATGAGTTAACATGTACGATGTGCTGACAACAGTTCATGATAAATATTCAACTGACGGTAGCTACTGTTGTTACTTTTATTATTCAATTTATCTTAAGGCAATCACCAGATTATGTGTTCAGAAATCTAATCACAAAGTCAACTGAATAGGGCCTATCATGGCAAAAAAAAAAATTTGGAAACAAACTAGAAGACTAATCACAGGACTTATTAGATAAATTAAGGTACCTCCACATAATGGAACGGATGCAACAGCTAACAGTTATACAAAAGAAGAATATTTACTGACAAGGGGAAATGTTTGTAATATACTGTCAGTCCTTCACAGATTGCCATATACTGACCCTGAGAATAGCAAGGAGCGCTCTCACACCCCCAGAGGGTCTGCGGGGTGGAGATTTCTTTGTTGCTTACTATACTGGTTGAAAAAAAATCCTGATGCAAATGTGGTATCTAGTCCATAATATGTCCATGTTTGTTTGCTTTCAAAAAACATTACAAAATAATTTCTACTGAGTAACAGTGACCCTCCAGCAAGATGCCTCCTTTTTATCCTGTGGCTTCCTGGGGTACCCCTAGGGAGACATCCACCTCAATTGTTTTTTTTAATTTTATTTATTTATTTATTTATTTAGAGACAGAATCTCACTCTACAGCCCAAGCTGAAGTTCAGTGGCACAATCTCGGTTCACTCCGTCTCCAGGACTCAAGCAATCTCTGCCTCCAGGGCTCAAGCGATTCTCGTGCCTCAGCCTCCCAAGTAGCTGGGACTACAGGCGTGTGCCACCACTGATTTCTTGTATTTTAGTAGAGACAGGGTTTCACCATGTTGCCCAGGGTGGTCTCTAACTCCTGAGCTCAGGTGATCCGCCTGCCTCAGCCTCCCAAGGTGCTGAGGTTACAGGTATGAGCCACCACGCCCAGCCCACCTCAACTGTTAAAAAATAAAAGATGTGAGTTACAAAGCACATGTAGGAAGTTATCCTATTGTAGTATAAACAGACAGACAGAACATGCATTTAAAAAGACAAGGATCTCCCACCAAAAAGGTACGAGGAGTTAACTTGGGCTAGTGGAGATTACAGGTAATTTTGCTTTATTTTATTTATCTGTATTTTCAATCTTATATTTTAAAAAAATGGCCGGGTGCAGTGGCTCACGCCTGTAATCCCAGCACTTTGGGAGGCTAAGGCGGGCAGACTGCCTGAGCTCAGGAGTTGGCGACCAGCCTGGACAACATGGTGAAACCCCGTTTCTACTAAAATACAAAAAATTAGCCGCGTGTGGCAGCCTGCGCCAATAGTCCCAGCTACTTGGGAGGCAGAGGCAGAACTGCTTGAACCCAGGGGGCCGAGATCTCTTCACTGCTCTCCAGCCTGGGCAATAGAGCAAGACTCCCTCTCAAAAACAAACAAACAAACAAAAAAAAAAGATGAACTGATTCATGGCAGTTGAATTAACCTGGGAATCAGGATCCTTCAGCCAGTTGGGCTAACAATCTCCAGAAGGCTCATTCAGGCCCATGCAAATCAGTGTTGGAGCCTAGAGACAGCAGAGCCTAGAGGTCAGGCAGGGCTAAGCTGAGTCACCCACTGTTCAGACCTCCCTCTCAGAGCCTCAGCTACTGGATGGTGGTCATTAAGTTCTCATTTAAACTATAGATGCAGGCCGGAAACAGTGGCTCACCCCTATAACCCCAGTACTTTGGGAGGCCAAAGTGGGAGGATCACTTGAGGTCAGGAGTTCGAGACCAGCCTGGCCAACATGATGAAACCCCGTCTCCACTAAAAATACAAAAACTAGCTGGGTGTGGTGGTGCACATCTGTAATCCCAGCTTCTCGGGAGGCTGAAGCAGGAGAATCACTTGAACCTGGGAGGTGGAGGCTGCAGGGAGCCGATATCACAACACTGCACTCCAGCCTGGGTGACAGAGTGAGACTCGTCTCAAAAAGAAAACAAATAAACTACAAATGCAGTAGTGCTAGCTCTCTGCCAAACCCATTTACCAAAGGAAAACACAACTCTGACCCATAGCTTGTTCACTAGGCTGGTCGCCTGAAGTTTCCAGAAAAGCAGCTATTTAAAGGCAGGCCTCCAAAGCTTTCAGCCGGCCCACTTCCCTTCCTGAAGTACCTCTCGAGAATGGTTCTTCCTGCACCACCTGCTGCAGGATGGTTTCCAGCTACATATAGAGACACTGACAATGCATAACTAGGGACTTTATACAGGTGTTTTTTACTGTCTCTGGAAACAATCCACCTCCATCCCCCACCAGGCATTTTCCACCATTCCCTTCCCTGGAACAGTGACTTCCAGTGTTTTCTGGCAACAGCTGAACCCATGATAAGAAATTCATTTTATATGCAATTTAGTACATACACACACCACACACACGCGCGCACATATACAACTGAAACGAGTTTTATGACACAATACTCACCAGCAAACTCTGATATTTTTACAATACTTACCAGCAAACTCTGATATTCTACCATTTTCTTAACACTGGTCATAACTCACTAAATGGATTTTACATCCCACAGTTTCAAATACACCGCCTTATAGTGTGTACGTCTATGATTTGGTCTTCCAAACTTCACTTTCAGTGTGTACTTTCTGGAACACATTAGATTGGAACCATATACAAATACTAATATTCACAGGACCAAAAACAGTGATTTTATATGGTTCAACCTAATAATTATGTGTGAACCAAACTGGAGGACTCCACTGATTCGCCTCTTATAAGCTAACTCTGAGTAATTCTTAAAAGTGGCCTACACTTGGGCACGGTGGCTCATGCCTGTAATCCCAGCACTTTGGGAGGCCGAGGCGGGCAGACCACAAGGTCAGGAGTTCCAGACCAGCCTGGCCAACATGGTGAAACCCCATCTCTACTAAAAATACAAAAATTAGCCAGGCGTGGTGGGCGGGCACCTGTAATGCCACTTACTCAGGAGGCTGAGGCACAAGAATAGCTTGAACCCAGAGGGCGGAGGTTCAGTGAGCTGAGATCACACCACTGCACTTTAGCCTGAGCGACAGGGTGAGACTCTGTCTAAAAAAAAAAAAAAAAAAAGAGGTGGCCTATAGTATGAATGTACACTATTATTATTGTGCAAAAGTCAGATGACACCTGAATTGGACAAGTCAATTATAGCCACTCTGAGTCATACCTTTTTTAACAGGAATAACAATGACAAACTCACGGATGCTGTGAGGATTGCACAAGCTCATATATGTGAAAGGGCCTTGTAAACTATAGTATAAGGTTAAAATTTTTTTTTAATTTTTTAAATTGTAAATTATGCCAGTGTCTCAGCAAAACAAGATAATAAAACAGCAGCCAATATCTGTTGAGGGTTTTTTTTCATGCTAAGCATTTGTCATGCAGATCCATTTACTCTTCCATAGCAATCCTATAAAGTAGGTATTCTTGTTGTCCCCATTAAACAGATGAAGATAGAAGAGACTCCAAGCATTAGAAGGACTGGCCCAAAGTCACACAGGTAGGTGGAGAAGCTGCGTCTGACTCCAAAGCCCGTGCATAAAGCACTGGCCAGCAATTTCCCTTCACACCCAGAACAATCTCCCCATAGTTCTCCATGTCCTGGCCACAGGAACACGACCACGAGCATGGTGTGCTCTCAGTGAGACAGGAAAACTTCCCCATGACACAATGACACGAAAATGCACTGGCCCCTGGGCCAGCAGCAGGAAATGCACAATCACCTTGCTGCCGTGGAAACAGGTGGCAAGTCGGCACAGTCTCTCAGCCTCCCATCTCCCGCAATTACAGCCAAGGATTATGTCTTTAAACTTTCCCATTGGTGGCTTAAAATAACTCCTCTTGACCCCACAGAAAATGTACTGAGAGACAGGAGGCAGCCATAACCAGAGCTGGCCAGGTCACAAGATAAAGAGAAATGCTCAAACCAATGCAAACAGAGCTCTATGGTATTTTTTTTTAAAGGGACACAGTCAATATCCCGGTGCTCCTTTGGGGCTAGGAATAGCCACTGGCCACTCTCCAGTCACATCTGGTGGTCACTTAATTTATTCAACTATGAACATTTGTCAAAAAGGAAATATTTAAATTGCGCTATCAGGGAAGTTCCACTGCTTCCTATTATATATTTTAATACATTTGCGTGTGTCTGTGTGTGTATATATAATACACACAATCCATCGTGGATTTAATCCCAAACCCAATTTAAGAGGTTTCATGGGGCTGGGTGCGGTGGCTCATGCCTGTAATCCCAACACTTTGGGAGGCCAAGGCAGGCAGATCACTTGAGGTCAGGAGTTCGAGACCAGCCTGGCCAACATAATGAAACCCTGTCTCTACTAAAACTATAAAAATTAGCCAGGCATGGTGGCACACGCTTGTAATCCCAGGCTGAGGCAGGAGAATCGCTTGAACCTCAGAGGCAAAGGTTGCAGTGAACCAAGATCATGCCACTGCAATCCAGCCTGGGTGACAGAGCGAGACTCCATCTCAAAAAAAAGAGGTTTCATGGCATAATTTTGACAATTCACAATTATTGATAATTATGATATTATGGCCTTTGCCCTAATTCTTTAGTAAATGGAATATCTCTCTCTTCTGATACACAAGTATCTATATTCACCTTTTTTTGTTACTTTAAAGGTAACATTATATATACATTGTTCTCTACATAGCCTTTTAATTTATTCAGATATCTTGGAGAGTATTTCCCGCCTGCACCTACAGCTGTAACTCATTCTTATAAATGACTGGCTAGTGTTTTTTTGTTTTTTTGGGTTTTTTTTGAGATGGAGTCTCACTCTGTTGCCCAGGCTGGAATGCAGTGGCACGATCAGAAATACTCTTCTGATCTAACTCTTCAGTAAAGGGAATACCTCGTGGTATTTTGTAAAATGCTGTCTTTATGTTTCCATATCCATTTACAAGGAATTTTAGCATAATATGATCACACTTAACTTCTCCAACTACCCTGTGTCAGAGGTACTCCTATTATTAGCATTTTTGGAATATGAACAGCAAGGATCAGAAAGGTCAAGATACCTGCCCACGATCACACAGCTAATGAGGTGGTAGAGTCAAGACTCCAACCAAGGAGTTCTGTTCCAAATTCTATGCTCTCTTCACCATCCTAGGGTCTTATTTATCTCTGAGTTCCTGAGGAACAAGGGCTACATCTAAAATAATCGGGAGGGGAAATGTGTTTGCAATACAAATGACAATCAAAGGACTAATTTCCAAAGAACTTATACAAATTAATAACAAAGATTATATCTATATCTATCCATCTATAGATACAGTTTTTTGTTTTTTGTTTTTTTTTAATGAACAGGGAATTAACCAAAAAACAAAAAATGAGGCCGGGCACAGTGGCTCACGCCTGTAATCTTGGCACTTTGGGAGGCCGAGGCAGGTGGGTCACCTGAGATCAGGAGTTCAAGACCAGCCTGGCCAACATGGTTCCTAAGGAACAAATCCCATCTCTACTAAAAATACAAATTAGCTGGGCGTATCAGAGAAATGCAAATCAAAACCACAATGAGATACCATCTCACACCAGTTAGAATGGCAATCATTAAAAAATCAGGAAACAACAGGTGTTGGAG
>NW_012119710.1:5210771-5219184 GCF_000951035.1 Colobus angolensis palliatus | reverse complement strand
CAAGATACAATTTTTCACCTTTCAGACTAGCACACATGTAAAAATTCTCATTTCAGGTGAGAAGGTATGGAGAAACAGACACTCCCCAAACCTACGGATGCAGGTACAAACTGAGGCGACACTTCGGGAGGACAACCTGACAACGGCAATTACACTTGTAAATGCATGCATCTTCCAATCCTGTAATCCTGAAACTAGAAATTTACTCTACAGATACACTTGTGAAGGTTACAAGAAATATCAACCAGAGACATGAGGAAGTATGATTTGTGACAGGACAGGGAGGTGTACTAAAACAACTAAAGTGTCTATCGATAGGAGAATGGTCAAATAAATTGTAGTAAATCCACACATCAAAATACTAGTCATGGTCAGCCATGGTGACTCACATCTGTAATCCCAGCACTTTGGGAGGCCGAGGCAGGTGGATCACTTGAGGTCAGGAGTTTGAGACCAGCCTGGCCAACATGGTGAAACCCCGTCTCTACTAAAAATGCAAAAATTAGCCGGGTGTGGTGACACGTACCTGTAATCCCAGCTACTCAGGAGGTTGAGGCAGAATTCCTTGAACCCGAGAGACAGAGGTTGCAGTGAGCCAAGATC
Source organism: Colobus angolensis palliatus (assembly GCF_000951035.1). Taxonomy (NCBI): domain Eukaryota; kingdom Metazoa; phylum Chordata; class Mammalia; order Primates; family Cercopithecidae; genus Colobus; species Colobus angolensis. The sequence continues at coordinate 5,218,581 of NW_012119710.1, read as the reverse complement.
GTGCCACTGCACTCCAGCCTGGGAGACAGAGTGAGACTCCATCTCAAAAAAAAAGAAAAAAACTAGCCAGTCATTTACAAGAATAAGGCATAGCTATAGGTACAGGCAGGAAATACTCTCCAAGACATCTGAATAAATTAAAACGCTATGTAGAGAACAATGCATATATAATGCTACCTTTAAAGTAACAAACAAAAGGTGAATATAGATATTTGTGTGTATCACCTAGAAATTTTCTTTTTTTTTTTTTTTCCTGGAAAGAAACCAAGGATACCCACGGTGGTTCTCTTTGAAGAGGACCGGTAATTTTCTAACCTTATACAATTTCGGATTGGAGATTTTTAACGTGGGCTTCATGGATTATTTTAAAGAGTCTATGAGGCTGGGCACAGTGGCTCACGCCTGTAATCCTAGCACTTTAGAAGGCCAAGGTGAGTGGATTGCTTGACCTCAGGAGGTCGAGACCCAGCCTGGGTAACATGGTGAAACCTCATTTCTACAAAAAATATGAAAATTAGCTGGGCATGGTGGCTCATGCCTGTAGTCCCAGCTACTTGGAGGGCTGAGGTGGGAGGATCACTTGAGCCCAGGAGGCGGAGGCAGCAGTGAGCCGAGATCCAAGATCACATCACTGCACTCCACGCTGGGGTACAAACTGAGACCATGTCTCAAAAAACAAAAACCTCCTGAAACTGGATGCAATATTGGAAGTATGTGCATTCCCTTCTGGGGAAGGATTCTTCCCTTTCACACACTCTCTACACTCTCTAAGAGTCTTGTACCTCTTCTTTTTCCCTCAAGAAAGATTCAGAACCACTGTGTTATAGGCTCCATATTGATGTGAAGTTTGAATATTCACTCATTCGTTTACTCAGAAACCATGAGATAACACTGGGCTAGGCCCTGGCACAGGCATCCAGGAAAATATCACCCAACTCCTGCCCTGGAGACGCAGGTCGTTTGTAACACAGTAACGACATTGTCCGCCCAAGTTTCAGAAATGGCAACAGGGGACAGCTTCCCTCTAACAGGAAGAAGGAAAAGTGGAACTGAAAATTATTTGCATGTTTAAAATTAGACCTTCTGTGGGAGCTGACACTGCTTCGTTTTCAAAATGCCCCCCACCCCCATCTGCTTACCCCCAGCCCTCATCCTGGCATTTACATGCCAGGGAAATTCTGAGACAATAGGATGACTGCAGCTATCACTAATAAGGAAGTAATAACAAACTTCCTACAGCCCCTATCCTCCGAGGGGTCACCAGTAAAGCCACTGGAAAACCAGCCATACAAGGTGGTAACAAAATTGCTCTGGGCTTCTCTGGTCTGAGATATTCACCACTTCCAGGGATCTCCACTTAGGGACTGGCTGTCCCTCGCATCACCATTCCTTCTCTGGCAAGTGGCAGCCCTTTCTCTGAAGGGGGCAGCAGGGATGTCGTTCACAGTCACATTCCACATCACAGCTGTGACTGGTTGGTTGGTGTGATCTGAGTTGTATTGCCCAGTGGCCAGTAGGAGCCATGAAGACAGGCTCCTGTTCCCCACCACGGCCCCTGCTCAGTGCCTGTCCCCCAGACTTCAGCAACTGATCATCTTTACAATCTGGTCATAACCACATCATACTAACATAATTATTTACTCAATGTTTTTCTTTAGACCACCTTTTTATCATATTTAAACAAATTTATCATGATACCACATTTCACCTCATTTGAACTATAAAATCATGGACTTTTAGGGGGTCTTTAGTAAGACCCCCTAAAAGAAATCATTTTTTATTTCTTTTTGAGACAGGGTATCACTCTGTTGCCCGGGATGGAGTACAGTGGCACTATCAACGTTCACTGCAGCTTCAACCTCCCAGGGCTCAAGCCATCCTCCCAACTCAGCCTCTCAAGTAGCTGGGATCACAGGTCCACACCACCATGCCCAGCTAATTTTTTTTATAGACAAGATCTCACTTTGTTGTCCAGGCTGGTCTCAAACTCCTGGGCTCACCTGATCCTCCCACCTCTGCCTTCCAAAGTTGAGATTACAGGAATGAGCCACCCTGCCCAGCCAATAATTCTTAACATTAGAAAAAAAAAAGTATCGTGACTGAGCTCAGTTCATCTTGCACACACCCAGGGTTATTCCACACCACTCTGTGGAAAACACTTCATAAATATTTGTCATATGGGCCAGGCGTGGTGGCTCAGACTGTAATCCCAGCACTTCGGGAGGCCAAGGCAGGTGAATCGCCAGAGGTCAGGAAAAGACCAGCCTGGCCAATGTGGTGAAACCCCATCTCTACTAAAGTACAAAAATTAGCCAGACATGATGGCGCGTGCGTGTAGTCCCAGCTACTCGGGAGACTGAGGCAGGAGAATTGCTTGAACCCGGGAGGTGGAGGTTACAGAGAGCGGAGATCGTGCCATGCACTCCAGCCTGAGCAACAGAGTGAGACTCTGTCTTAAAAAAATAAAAAATAAAAAAAGTGATATGAACTAATGATCTGGGGCCTCATTTCTTCTCTCCAAGTAACAGCAGCAGCCACAACTAGCAGTTGGGCCTTGCTTTAGGTGTTACGTAGCAATTCCTCTTCTATCTCATTTGATCCTCTCAACCACCCAGTGAAGCAGGAAGTGTTAGTCCCATTTTCCAGATAAGGAAATGAGAAGTCACAGAGGTTAAATGACTTGCTGAGTTTATGCAGCTACTAAGTGACTGAGAAAAGACCCAAACCCAAGTCTTTCCATCCCAGACCCCAATCTGTCTCCACAAAGGCAGACTTGCCTCGTAAACTGAGGCCCCAAAGAAATATAAGCAGGAAAGAGGCACCTGGGTTCTCTGTGTTACAAATGGAGCAGATTATACAGGGTTTAGGACACAAAGAACCCAAAATAAAGGTAGCATGTCCTTGTAGTCCTGGCTACTTGGGAGGCTGAGGTGGGAGGATCAACTGAGCCCAAGAGTTCGAGTCCAGCCTGGGCAACACAGCAAGACTGTCTAAAAAATATCTGGGACAGGTGCAGTGGCTCAGGCCTGTAATCCCACTTTGGGAGGCCGAGGTGGGCGGATCACCTGAGGTTGGGAGTTCAAGACCAGCCTGGCCAACATGGTGAAACCTCATCTCTACTAAAAATACAAAAATTAGCTGTGCATGGTGGTGCACATCTGTAATTCCAGCTACTCGGGAGGCTGAGGCAGGAGAATCACTTGAAATCAGGAGGTGAAGGTTGCAGTGAGCTAAGATCGCGCCACAGCACCCCAGACCAGGCAATAGAATGAGACTTTGTCTCAATAAATACATAAATAAATAAATACATGTCTGTCGCCTCCTCTCTTTTTTTTTTTTTTTTTTTGAGACGGAGTCTCACTCTGTTGCCCAGGCTGTAGTGCAGAGGCTGGATCTCAGCTCACTGCAAGCTCTGCCTCCCTGGTTTACGTCATTCTCCTGCCTCAGCCTCCCGAGTAGCTAGGACTGCAGGCGCCCACCACCTAATAGAGACAGGGTTTCACTGTGTTAGCCAGGATCGTCTCGATCTCCTGACCTTGTGATCCGCCCGTCCTGGCCTCCCAAAGTGCTGGGATTACAGGCTTGAGCCACCGCGCCCAGCCGTCGCCTCATCTCTTAGCTGCACACAGAAAACCTTCTCCATGACTTTTTACAACACAGGACGGTAAATTGGGGCAGTGGAGACATCAGCCCTGGCTCTGCCATGTAGTAGTAATGCATCTACAGTAAATTATTTTTGTCTTTTTTTTAATTTCTCTGTGAAGATTCCAGAAGTATACAATTAAGTTCTGAACCTCAGTCTTCTCTCAGATAAAATAAAAATATGGCTGAGTGCAGTGGCTCATGCCTGTAATCCTAACACTTTGGGAAGCCGAGACAGGCAGATCACTTGAGCCCAGGAGTTCAAGACCAGACTGGGCAACATAGCGAGACACCATCTCTATAAAAAAAAAAATTAGCCAGGAATGGTAGCACACGCCTTTAGTCCCAGCTTGAGAGGCTAAAACGAGAGAAGCCCTTGAGCCCAAGTCATTGGGGTTGCAGTGAGTTATGTTTGCACCACTGCACTCCAGCCTGGGTGACAAAGCAAGACTCTGTCTCTTAAAAACAAAACTAGGCCGGGCGCGGTGGCTGACGATTGTAATCCCAGCACTTTCGGAGGCCGAGGTGGGTGGATCATGAGGTCAGGAGATCAAGACCATCCTGGCGAACATGTTGAAACCCTGTCTCTAATAAAAATCCAAAAATTAACTGGGCTTGGCGGCACATGCCTGTAATCCCAGCTACTTGGGAGGCTGAGGCAGGAGAGTCCCTGGAACCCGTAAGGCAGAGGTTGCAATGAACTGAGATCACGCCACCATACTCCAGCCTGGCAACAGAGCTAGACTCCATCTCAAAAAAAAAAGCTGGGCACAGTGACTCATGTCTGTAATCCCAGCACTTTTGGGAGGCCAAGGCAGGCAGATCACCTATGGTCAGGAGTTCAAGACCAGCCTGGCCAACATGGTGAAACACTGTCTCTGCTAAAAATACAAAAAGTAGCCAGGTGTGGTGGCACATGCCTGTAATCCCAGCTACTCAGGAGACTGAGGGAAGAGAATCAACTGAACCCAGGAGGTGGAGGTTGTGGTGAGCCAAGACTGCACCACTGCACCCAGCCTGGGTGACAGAGTGAGACTCCCTCTCAAACAAAAAACAAAAACAAAAAAAACAAAAAAACAACAGCACCTACCTCTTGGTATTTCTGAAATGGCCAAATGAGATAATGCATTAAAACCCTTAGCACAGTGCCTGTCATGCATAATGTTACCTATTAATTATAATATCATCAGTGGCATTATATTAGAAGGGAAATACACAGAAAATTGCCTCTTATCCTGCACTCAAAATAATTCCCTAGCCCAAGAAGTGAATGAACTAAGAAGTAATTACTGATGATCCTCTGGCTACACCCAGGCCTACGGCCGTTCAGCCACTCTGCCTCAGCCCCAACCCCAAGCAAAAATTACTTTTAGGAGCTAAATAACCCCTTTCCTGACCAAAATTGCTCATTCGGAAGCCAGGATCCTCACTGCTTAGGAAAGCTTGGGTATTCCACGGTTATCTTTATCCTGGGGCCGAACTTGAAGTCAGCTCAAAGTCACGGTCTAACCATAAACCAATTTGCTCTGTTTTCATAAACTGTCTGCAAACAAAACATAATCATCTGGTTTTCCCGTTGTTCTGAAGCAAAACAAAAATATTTAAAGTCACTCATATGAGAATCTAACAAGCAGTTTAAAGAGGAGTCAAAACATATTTTGTACTCTGGATGGAACAGGTAAGGAATCAGGCTTAAGGATTAGCCATGATAGATAATAAACCCAGTTATTATTCACCAGGAAACAAGAAAGTGAAGATAAAACAAAACCAAAACACTACAAGACCAATAAAACAGCTATTAGTCACCAGCTTTTTTTTCATTTATTCTTTTAAAATCAGCCCACATCAAGCTGATTTCTTAAAGAATCTGTCAGGATTAAATTTCTCAAGAGAAGGAAGCAGGAGGAAATCTGCTTTGTCACATTGCCTAAAACATACCCACAAACCAAAACTAGTGTGCAAAACTGCTATGAGAATGGGAGGAGTCAGACACTGCAACTAGCAAAGTCCTCATGTTGGAATCATCTCTGACGGTCCTTCCTGTCTTAGAAAAGGGGAATGAGATGCTAGTTCAAAAATTGCTTTTCCGGGCCTCCTGAGTACTTAGCCTACCAGCATCTCAGCTTTCCAGCTTTCACACCCACCCTTATTAATATCCAAACAGAGCTGTGTCTTTTCCATGACTTGTCCATTTGTTTAAACTGGTATAGTTGATTCCATTTTATAACACACACACGAGCACATGCACACACAATCCAGGCCTCAGAAAACCAGTCGGCTTTTAGGAAGGTAGTCACATACTCTTGTTTCCTAAACAAACTTCAGAAATATCTCAAATTTGATTCGACTTTGAAAAATTCCATTCACACCCACCGTTTTGAGAAGACACAGTGATATGTCCCTATCATTAAAAGTAAGATCAAAGTGAAAACACAGGAAAAAAAAAAAAACAGCACTTTGAAAATACAAGGCCCAGGCAGGTGACTCAGGTTCCCATCCTGTCTTCTCTAATACTTTGCTGGGTGACTTCTGCCTGCTCCCTGTCTTCTCTGGACCTCAATATCCTCATCTAAGAGCTTTGAGGGGTTTCAGCTATCCTGAAAGTCTGGTCCAACTCAAAAATGCACTGATTCCCTGAAATATCCATTATCAAAATGAACTGCTGAATGTGGATTTTGAAGATGCTTCTTCCGAGAGCCTTTTAGATTTCTTATTTCATAATGTATCCAAAAAAAAAGAAGACAGTCCTTTTGACGTTCTACAGAACAAACCATACAGGAAGGAAATATTAAAATACAGGACAAGTGTAGAGTGGCAATATGCTAATGAAATACAAGGAAGGATTGAGCAAGCAATAAATTTACCCAAGAAACTTTTCGCTGATTGAAAGCACAGCTAGCAACCACTATGGCTGGAGCAAAACCAAAAAAAATTATATTTATAATTTAAAAATTTTTTTGCTGAAGCGAAAAAATAAATTACATATATATTTAAAAAGAAATGAAGCTTTAGGTTTGGGGGTTTTCTGTTTTTTGTTTTTTGGGGTTTTTGTTTGTTTTAGCATAAACTTTGATACAAGAAATCTTCAAATGCAAGGCTTTTTTAACTTCAGACACTGCTTCCCTGCATTTCCTTGCATGGTCAGGGAGAAGACAGCCACCCCACACACTGTACCTTAATATTGAGAATCCCATCTGGAAACCCTTAATATTTACAAAGCTCTTTTAGACATTGGCCAGTGGAAGCCCCTCAAACAATTCCATCGGGAAGGGGGTGCTACACCCATTCTACAGATGCTGTTAACTGAGGGTAGAGGAGCCTGAAGAGGAAGTCCAGCCCTGCGGCCTGGACCTGGAGCCAGTCTCCTGACATCTACTCCAAGGTTCTCTGCAGGAGGTCACATTGCCTTCCGGGCCCCAGGAAAGCCTGTGCAGAACCTGCTGAGGAAACTGCGAGGAGAGACCGTTGGATGCCGAGGGTCACGCAGCCCCTAGGCCCCAGCCCCTTTCTCCTACTGCCTGCTGGGCGGCATTGCTGCCCCAAGGAGATGCTTCTGCTCTCTCCTGTATTCGAGCTGGAGAAGTTTTCCCTGAAACCAGGTTCCATCCCCAGTCAATAACTCATTTCCTCAGAGATGGTGTCTGTATAAAACAAGCAAGATGGTCATTTGCAGAAACGCACAGCAGGGCAGCCCCAGGCCACTTCCCCTGCGGGTTCAAACCCCAACAGGCTCCAGAGACTGAGAGAACGTGCCCGCTGGCTCAGCTCCCATGGCACAGGCTGGGTGCTCCGCTCTTTCACTTCTCTTCCTCAGTTCCCCATCTGTGAAATGGGAATGCCCCTCAGCTGCACTGCCTCACCCCCTATGGAAATGCCAGGAAGGGGAAAGGTCGGTCACCAAAACGCCAGGGACAGCATTATCCGAAAAGTGAAGCAAGAAAAGAGGGCGGGGGTGGGGTGGGGGGGGGTGGGGACGGGGAGCCGGCGCCCACAAAGCACGAATTAAACACCCATGAAATCAAGCACGACGCCAAAAGGGCCGGCTACCTTGAGAAAAGCCAGCGTTCGGCCACCTTTTCCCCGGCCTGGGAACTTTCCCCAGAAACAGCGCCCTCGGCCCCGAGTCCCGTGCCTCGCCCAGGGCCCCACTGCCCAGCGCCTGGCCCTG
>NW_012119710.1:5200445-5209561 GCF_000951035.1 Colobus angolensis palliatus | reverse complement strand
TTCGGGTAGGCAGAGGTTGACCGAGACCCCTGCTGAGAGCGCAGCCAAGCTTGATTGTAGACAGCAGCCCGGCGAAGGCGTGCTTGACCTGTCCCTGGGTGGGCTTGGGGGTACGTGAACCCCGAAATTGTAGGAGGCACGCTGTACATTGTGTTCTGTCCCCCAGCCCCCAAGCGCCGGCCAGGGAGGCAAAGAGCCCAGTAGAAGCCAGTTCAGGGATTAGAACCCCAGCGGTGGCATATGGTGGACCGGGCTCTGCTGGCAGTACCAGCCCTGTGAACTCTGGAGACGCATTTCTCCTCTCTGGCCGCCCCCACACCCACCTGTTCTCCCGTGTGAAATAAAGATCGTACTAGGACCTGTGGAGAGAGCGGTCCACTGCACTCGCGATTAGACCAGACAGTGGTTAGTGAAGTCCTAAACACGTAGCCTGACACATCGTGGGACTCCACATATGTTAGCTCTTCTGGAAGCTTTCATCATGTTGTTAAAGAGGTCCATGAACTGACAGGAGTTAAAAATCACAGCACATATTACTCCTGTGCCCATGCACAGAGGAAGACACTGGGATCAGGGAGGCTAACCCACTGGCCCAGGAGAAACCGAGAGAGAAAGGGCCAAACCAGAGAGTGCTAAGGAGGAAGAGGTTAATTCTAACCAGGAAAGAGGTGACACCTGAGCTGGGCTTTGAAGGATGGGTTGAGTTTCACTAGGCCAGTAGAGGGGAGAAGTGTCTCAGGAGGTGGGGCCAACTTGGCAGAAACGAGGCAGCAGATGCTTCAAGCTTGGCCTTCGGAGAAACAGGAATAGGAGGCTGGGGGATTCATACAGGGAGAGACTTCAAAGGCCAGGATAATGAGTCTAGGCTGGATTCTGTGTGCAGCAAGATGCAGACCACCAGGTGTCCAACGCTACCTCCAGACACCCCTTGGGCCTCAGGTTACCATCTAAGATGGAAACACACATTCACGTACAGGGTCTAAGTGGCTCCCACCAGACGACACACCCAGAGAAGCACTAAGGATGAAGAAACTTGGCAGAGTCTCAAGATGGCTAACGCCTGTAATCCCAGCACTTTGGGAGGCCAAGGTGAGTGGACCACCTGAGCTCAGGAGTTCAAAACCAGCCTGAACAACAGAGTGAAACCCAGTTTCTACAAAAAATACAAAAATTAGCCGGGTGTGGTGGCACACGGCTGTAGACTAAGCTACCTGGGAGGCCGATGCAAGGATGGCTTGAACCTAGGCTGCAGTGAACCAAGATGGCGACATTGCACTCCAGCCTGGGGAATAAGGTGAGACCCTGTCTCAAAAAAAAAAAAAAAAAAAAGCCGGGAGCGGTGGCTCAAGCCTGTAATCCCAGCACTTTGGGAGGCCGAGACGGGTGGATCACGAGGTCAGGAGATCGAGACCATCCTGGCTAACATGGTGAAACCCCGTGTCTACTAAAAAATACAAAAAGCTAGCCGGGCGAGGTGGCGGACTACTGGGGAGGCTGAGGCAGGAGAATGGTGTAAACCCGGGAGGCGGAGCTTGCAGTGAGCTGAGATCGGGCCACTGCACTCCAGCCTGGGGACACAAGCTGGGTGTGGTGGCTCACGCCACGCCTGTAACCCCAGCACTTTAAGAGGCCAGGCAGGCAGCTCATTTGAAGTGAGTTCGAGACCAGCCTGGTCAACATGGTGAAAACCCATCTCTACTAAAAATACAAAAATCAGCTGGGTGTGATGGCGTGCCTGTAATCTCAGCTACTTGGGAGGCTGAGGCAGGAGAATCGCTTGAACCCGGGAGGCAGAGGTTGCAGTGAGCCAAGATTGCGCCACTGCACTCCAGCCTGGGTGACAGAGTGAGATTCCATCTCAAACAAAAAAAAAAGAAACCTTACCTATGGGCTTACACACCTTGCCACCTTTCATTTAAACACTATGTAATTATCATAATTCACAAGGATTTTTGTTCCTCCATGCCTCCTCCCCTCTTAAGGCAGAGACATAAAAGGTGTTCATGTCCATGATACCCAGAGGGAAGGAAAGCTTGATTTAAGATGCTACCAGGGGGCTGGGCGCAGTGGCTCACGCCTGTAATCCCAGCACTTTGGGAGGCCAAGGCGGGCGGATCACCTGAGGTCGAGAGTTCGAGACCAGCCTCACCAACATGGAGAAACCCTGTCTCTACTGAAAATACAAAATGAGCTGGGCGTGGTGGTGCATGCCTGTAATCCCAGCTACTTGGGAGGCTGAGGCAGGAGAATCACTTGAACCCAGGAGGCAGAGGTTGCAGTGAGCGGAGATCGTGCCATTGCACTCCAGCCTGGGCCACAAGAGTGAAACTCCATCTCAAAAAAAAAAAAAAAAGATGCTATTAGGTAGCCACAGATGATTGCCAATTATGCAAAAGAAAATAAGAAGATGCTAGTAGGTCTGCAGGCTGCCTCAGATCCTCACAGACCCTACAGAGCCTACAAACCCTGAAGACTGGCCCAGGTCTCCACAGATTCATGACTTGGGTCGGCAAACAGCCCTGTGAACTCCTGCACGCCCTTCAGTTTTCTCCTGGGTAAAATGTATGCCCAGCTTAAGTATTGGTTGGAACTGGATTTTGCCACTGCACGGTGATGAAACAGAATAAACAGCCTTTGCAGGAAAGGGAGCGAAGACCTGAATAATAAACTACCTCTTCAGCCATAAACAGATCACACTGGATTAATGACCTCTGAGAGAAATGAAATTAATCCTGGGTAGGTGTGTTACATCAACTCCTTGAGGACAGGGGTTGGGCCCTCCTCACCTTGGTAGCCCTGCAACGTCCGACTCAGTGCCTTGCCCGTAGCAGGAACTGAATATTTGTGCAGATGCATGGCTGCATAAATGTATCCAGGGGTACCATGATGTGAAAGTTCATTTTTCCATGAAGGTAAGTCGGGGAATGATCATTCCCTTTGCAATGGATTTGAGACTATATTCCAGTCTATAGGTTTCTCCCTCAGATGTCACTTCGCCTAGAAATTCCAAGATGCCCCAGCATTGAGTTGGGTGCACTTCCTCCGCCATCCACCATAGCTCCCTGTGCTTAACCTTATCCAACCACAGTTTTGTAATTGCCTGTTTATTTGACCATCTTCTTCGCTGGATTCTAAGGCCCTTGAAGATGGGGCCTGCATCTTGTTTATCGTTGTATCCCCAGCAAATAGCAGTCACTCAGATAATATTGATTTAAATTAAATAGCAAACTAAGGTATTACGTATATGCCTGTTCTCTCACGCACAAAACAAATTCCATCTGCAAACAGCTTTTCAGGAATAAATTCTACTATGCAAAGTTCAGGACACATTCGCCTTGAGAATATACAATATTTGACCTTCTAATCATGTCTCCTTCAAACAAACCTAAAGCTTTCCTGAACAGAAGGCCAGATAAGTAGAGGACCAAAAGGCCAAACCAAGAACCTGGAGTGGAGGGTTCCTGGATGCAGTACAAAACTGCCTTATAGAAGCCCCCCAGTTGCAGCTCACACCTGCACTTTGGGAAGGCCAAGGTGGGCAGATCACAAGGTCAGGGGTTTGAGACCAGCCTGACCAACATGATGAAACCCCATCTCTACTAAAAAATACAAAAATTAGCCGGGGGTGGTGGCACACACCTGTAATCCCAGCTACTCTGGAGGCTGAGGCAGGAGAATCGCTTGAACCCGGGAGACGGAGGTTGCAGTGAGCCAAGATCATGCCATTGCACTCTAACCTAGGCAACAGAGCAAGACTCTGTCTCAAAAAATAAAGAAAGAAAAAGAAAAAGCCACCCAATGGCTTGTTATAATATAGATTCCCATGCCTTTCCATAGACTGTAGAGGGTGAAGCCTGGGAATCTGTATTTTATTTTTTTTTTAGACAGAGTCTTGTTCTGTCACCCAGGCTGGAGTGCAGTAGCGCAATCTCGGCTTACTGCAACCTCTGCCTCCTGGGTTCAAGTGATTCTCCTGGCCTAGTATCTAGGATTACAGGTGACTGCCACCATGCCTGGCTAATTTTTGTATTTTTAGTAGAGATGGGGTTTCTCCGTATTGTCCGGGCTGGTCTCGAACTCCTGACATCAAGTGATCCATGCCTGCCTTGGCCTCCCAAACTGCTGGGATTACAGGCATGAGCCACCACACCTGGCCAAGGAATCCGTATTTGTAACTAGCCCTTGGAAAATTCTTACTGTCAGGCATGATTAGAAAACACTGTTTGTCTGCTGGGTGCCTGTAGTCCCAGCAACTCAGGAGGCTGAGGCAGGAGGATCACCTTAGCCCAGGAGTTCCATGCTATAGTGCACCACAATCGTTGCCTGTGAATAGCCAGTGCACTTCAGTCTGGCAAACACAGCAAGACCCTGTTCTCTAAAAGGAAAAATTTTACAGCTGGGTGTGGTGGCTCATACCTATAATCCCAGCACTTTAGGAGGCCGTGTCAGGCGAATCACTTGAGCTCAGGAGTTTGAGACCAGCCTGGGCAATATGGCTAAACCCCATCTCTACAAAACAATACAAAAAGTAACCAGGCATAGTGGTGGGAGCTTTCTCAGCTACTTGGGGGGCTAAGGTGGGAGGATCACTTGAGCCCGGGAGGCAGAGGTTGCAATGAGCCGAGATTGCACCACTGCACTCCAGCCTGGGTGATGGAGTGAGACTCTCTCAAAAAAAGGAAAGAAGGCAGGGCACGGTGGCTCATGCCTGTCATCCCAGCACTTTGGAGGCCGAGGCAGGTGTGGATCACCTGAGGTCAGGAGCTTGAGACCAGCCTGGCCAACATGGCAAAAACCTGTCTCTACTGAAAATACAAAAACACGCTGGGCATGGAGGTGCATGCCTGTAATCCCAGCCACTCAGGAGGCTGAGGTAGGAGAAACACTTGAACCCAGGAGGCAGAAGTTGCAGTGAGCCAAGATCATGCCATTGCACTCCAGTCTTGGCTACAGAGTGAGACTTCATCTCAAAAATAAATAAATAAATAAATAATACAGACCATTTATCAGGTACCCACTGGATGCCAGCACTCACCTAGGTACTTTACATCCATCATTTCTACTCCTTACAACAATGCTGTATAATAGGCATCATCATCAAATTTTTACAAATAAGGAAACTGAGTCTCGGGCTTGCTTACTTACACAAGGTCACATAGTTTCAGACTGGCAAAAACCAGGATCTGAAACTATGTCTTTCTTGCCACTCTGCTATGAGGTTCCTCCCCTTGACATTTGTAGACAAGTTAACATAAGGTGATCTGTGTGTTGGCTCTTATTTCTTATATTATTACTCTCTGGGGCCTCAGTTGCCCCAATTTTAGAATGGGAAGGGACAGAGTACAAGACTTTCTGCTTCATCCCCCAAAAACAGGGAATAGGTGAGGCAACTATGCTTAACAACAAGTCCAGTGACCCACCAGGAGGCAGCTCTGCTGAGCACCAGCCTAGAACCAGGTCACCAGCCCCGCAGGGAGCTCATTCAGCCTGGCAACCCTTGGTGTATTTTAAAAGCCACCATGAGCAAAGCATTCTCCAAAGCCCTCCTAAGCGGAATGGAATGTGTCTTGGGAGTCTGATTAGCTAATGTTGCAGGCATGGCTGCCCTGAGACCTTCCTGCCTCACAGACTGAATTGAATCAGAATGGAAAGGAAGACTTTTAGAAAATTATTTAAAAAAAAAAAGTAGCACTTCATCTTTATAATAGTAACAGGATGTTTCCTGTGGACTAATAACTGGGCTGCGGTTAGAACTCCATGTTTGTCCACCAGACCTCAGTTCCTCTCTAAACACTGTCTTAGTCACCTGCCCGTGCACAGAGCTCGGGAGTGCCTTGGCAGTCCTGTTCCGGTTTCTCACTTCAAGCATTTGCAACATTAAGCATTTTCCCAATTCTTTTCTAGTGTGTGTGTACATGTGCATGTATGTGTGTGTATGTGTGTGTGTATGTTGAGATAAGAAACAAAGTTTGACTTCCAAAGAGATAGTTGCATGCCAAACCCCAAAAACAAGAGACTAGAATGCAACCCAGTCAGAACCCAAAAATCATATTTTAACCATAAATTTCCCCAGATTTTCAATGCAGGCGAATAAAAGCCTATAATGTCTGGGAGAGCAGAAACAGGGCCGTTGCTGTCAAGGGTCCCCACCCTGTCCCCATGTCAGATACCTGCAGTGATGAGCCCACTGGCCTCTGTGCCCCAGCCCACCTCCAGAGCTGTTAGGATCTGAGTCAAACCCCCAGTGCCTGCATGTCTGGCAGGACAGATCCAGGACTCAGAGTTTCAGGATATCTGAAAACACAGGGAGTGTGTGTGACAAGGAGAGTCGAGGCCTAGAGGACAAGGAGCTTTTGTCCAGGGCTTGAGAACAACTTCTGTACAAAGCCCAGAAGTGAGGTGGGCACAGTGGCTCACGCCTGTAATCCCAGCACTTTGGGAGGCTAAGGCAGATGGATCACCTGAGGTCAGGAGTTTGAGACTAGCCTGGCCAACATGGTGAGACCCCATCTCTAGTAAAAATACAAAATTAGTCAGGCATGGCGGCACATCACTGTAATCCTAGCTACTCAGGAGGCAAGGCTGGAGAATCGCTTGAACCCAGGAGGCAGAGGTTGCAGTGAGCTGAGATTGCACCACTGCACTCCAGCCTGGGCTACAGGAGTGAAACTCCATTTCAAAAAAAAAAAAAAAAAACACAAAGCCCAGAAGTGGCAAGCAGTGGGCAGGAGGCAGTCAAGCCTGCAGTGGAATCATCACCTCAAGCAAAGAAAGGACTGAGAGGTACAAAGACAAGAAGGGCACAAGGCCAGAGGCCCACAGCTCTACATCTGGGTCCTCCAGGCTTGTTAGAAATAAATTAATTTTTTTCCAGGCTTAAAAAGAATGTTCTTTTTTTTCAGGCTGAAAAAAATTCTTAATCACGTTGTGCTGGCTGCATAGAACACCTTGGTCCCTAAATTAACTTGGACCAATTGTGTCATGTGGAAAAGTACCCTACAATCTAAATAAGCAAATAAAAATTATATATGGTAGCCAGGCACGGTGACTCGTGTCTGCAATCCCAGCACCTTGGGAAATCGAAGTGGGCAGATCACTTGAGGTCAGGAGTTCTAGACTAGCCTGGCCAATATGGTGAAAACCCATCTCTACTAAAAATACAAAAAAATTAGCCAGGTGCGGTGGTGCGTGCCTGTAATCTCAGCTACTCGGGAGGCTGGGGCAGGAGAATCGCTTGAACCCTGGGAGGCGGAGGTTGTGGTGAGGCGACATTGTGTCATTGCACTCCAGCCCAGGTGACAGAGCGAGATTCCATCTCAAAAAAATTTAAAAATAAATAAAAAAATTTAAAAATAAACTCATTCTTTCTTTTTTTCTTTTCTTTCTTTCTTTTTTTTTTTTTGAGACAGAGTCTTGCTCTGTCGCCCAGGCTGGAGTGCAATGGCATGATCTCGGCTTACCGCAACCTCCACCTCCTGGGTTCAAGCGATTTTCCTGCCTCAGCCTCCCAATTAGCTGGGATTACAGGCATGTGACACCGTGCGCAGCTAATTTTGTACTTTTAGTAGAGACAGAGTTTCTCCATGTTGGTCAGGCTGGTCTCAAACTCCCGACCTCAGGTGATTTGCCTACCTCAGCCTCCCAAAGTGCTGGGATTACAGGCGAGAGCCACCGCACCTGGCCCATGACTTTTGACCTCAAAGAGCTGTAAAGAGAAAAGGAAATGACACATATAAAGTTCCTGGTACATTTTCTGGGAGACCCAAGTGGTAAAGACAGTAACTGATGGAAAGGAGATTGGAAGTCAGAGCCCTGAGACTTCATTAAGCAGGTATCAGAGCACAGACAAGTTACTCCTCCTGGGCTTAGTTTCTTCTTTTATAAAATGTGGGTTAGATTGGCGTATCAGTCAGAATGGGCTAGGTTATGCTAGAGTCACAAACAACCCTCCCAGATCTCAATGACTTAAGACAACAAAGCTGTATGTCTTGTTCTCACTACATGTCCATCACAGGTCAGCACAGGGCTGTGCTCCATGCCATCCTCACTCTAGGGCCTCTCTGCTGGAGCAGACACTGAAACACTGCCAGTTGCCATGGCAAAGGGAAAGAGACCTCGAAAGGATCTGGAACCAGCAATTAACTGTCCAGTCCTGGGAGTGACATGCCTCTCTTGTTCACAGCTCATTAGCCAGAACAAGTCACTTGGCCCCCCCAACACACAGGGCTGGGAAGTATAATCCTATCATATGTCAGAAAGCAGGGCAAGAAATGTCTGCTAAACAGCATTAATAACCACCACAATCAGAGGTTCTCTAAAATGTTGCTATTAAGAATGTAATCACCAGGCGTGGTGGCTCACGCCTGTAATCCCAGCACTTTGGGAGGCCGAGGCACACTGATCACGAGGTCAGGAGATTGAGACCATCCTGGCTAACACGGTGAAACCCCATCTCTACTAAAAATAAAAAAAATTAGCCGGGCGTGATGGCACACGCCTATAGTCCCAGCTACTCGGGAGGGCGAGACGGGAGAATCACTCGGACCCAGGAAGCGGAGGTTGCTGAGATCGCACCACTGCATTCCATCTTGGGCGACAGAGCAAGACTTGGTCTCAAAAAAAAATGTAATCTACAGGCCAGGCGCAGTGGCTCATGACTGTAATCCCAACACTTTGGGAGGTTGAGGTGGGTGGATCACTTGAACTCAGGAGTTCAAGACCAGCCTGGCCAACATGGTGAAACCCCGTCTCCACCCCTGTGTGTGGCAGTGCACGCCTGTAATCCCAGCTTCTCGAGAGGCTAAGGCACAAGAATGGCTTGAACTTGGGAGGCAGAGGTTGCAGTGAGCCGAGATCTGCTCTCCAGCCTGGGCAACTGAGTAAGACTCCATCTCAAAATAAAAACAACAACAACAAAAATAATAATAATAAAAATGGAGTCCACAGACAGCAGCATGGCCACCACCTGGGAGCTGGTTGAAAATGCAGAATTTCTGGCCCTACACCAAACCTGCTGAATCAGAATCTACATTTTTTTTTTTTTTTTTGAGACAGAGTCTCACTCTGTTGCCCAGGATGGAATGCAGTGGCGCCATCTCGGCTCACTGCAACCTCCG
>NW_012119710.1:5198792-5199820 GCF_000951035.1 Colobus angolensis palliatus | reverse complement strand
CAGGCTGGAGTGCAGTGGTGCGATCTCCATTCACTGTAACTTCCGCCTCCCAGGATCAGGCAATTCTCCTGCCTTAGCCTCCTGAGTAGCTGGGACCACAGGCATGCACCACCATACCCAGGTAATTTTTAAATTTTTTGTAGAGACAGGGTCTCATTATGCTGCCCAGGCTGGCCTGGAAATCCTGGGCTCAAGTGATCCTCCTGCCTCAGCCTCCCAAGTAGTTGGGACTACAGGTACATGTCACCACACCTGGCTAAGTTTATTTCTAAATTTTTTGTAGAGACTTAATTTTTAAGTTTATTTCTTAATTTTTTGTCTCGTTTTGTTGCCCAGGCTAGTCTCAAATTCCTGGACTCAGGTCTTGGTCACCAAAAGTGCTGGATTACGGGCATGAGCCACGAAGCCCCATCTGGATTTTTATTTTTCTGTGATGCAAAAAGAATGTTAAAAGGCCTAGACTACCACATCTAAGCAGAATAGCATAGAGAGTTTCCCTTTACTTGCTTGGAAACTATAACCCAAGATAAGGAGAGGGCAAAAACCATTACTGACAGCTAACTACGTACCCAGGTCTGGGTAGGCTATCGGAATACACTTTATCTCATTTACCCCTTACCACCACTCTGTACCACAGGCACTAGCATGATCTCCATTTTATGGCTGCGGAAACTAAAGCATGTGCAGTTTAAGTAACCTGCTCAATGACACACAGCAGGCCAAGCCCAAGCTTGTGGTAACCACTACATAATCTGCTTTTCAGGACAGACATCCCTAGCCTAAGGAGGGCGCTCTGCGGAATTCCTCTGCCCTGGGCAGTCTCCTACACGGTCCTTTAACTTCCAGCTTGCTGGAAAGGGCAGCGTGTTAGATACCTCTGACTTCACTGAATGCACATCATAAATGAACCATTTCCAGACAAGGACATACAAATTCCTCATCTCCCTTGATTCTTATTCATCAGCTGCCTTCATTTTCCTCTGTCATTGACATTTTCTTTTTTTATTATTTATTTATTTATTTTATAT
>NW_012119710.1:5196091-5198427 GCF_000951035.1 Colobus angolensis palliatus | reverse complement strand
TGAGCCACCATGCCTGACCTCTTCTTTATTTTTTATTTTTTGAGATGGAGTCTCACGCTGACACGATCTCGACTCACTGCAACCTCCACTTCCTGGGTTCAAGTGATTCTCCTGCCTCAGCCTCCCAAGTAGCTGGGACTACAGGCACCTTCTACCACACCCGGTTACTTTTTATATTTTTAGTAGAAATGAGGTTTCACCATTTTGGCAAGGCTGGTCTCGAACTCCTGGCCTCAGGCGATCTCCCAAAGTGCTGGGATTACAGGTGTGAGCCACCACGCCCCGCTAACAATTTCATCAGGCATTTTTTCTTAGCCTTGCATCCACTCTACTAAAAGCTGCTGCTGCCACGCTTGAAGTTTATTGCTCCGAGGTTCAGAGAGTTGTGACATGTAACACATGACAAAGAACCTTGGAGAAATCCAGTCCAACCTGCTCATTCCACAGATGAACAAATTGAGGCTCAGAGAGGTTAAGTAACTTGCAAATGGTAACACGGCTGGTCTAGAAATCGGCAGCACTTTAGCCATGAGGCTTCTGTCCTGTCATCTTCTTTGACATGGCTTATTCTCCTCTGTGTGACTGGCAGAGAAGAAAATGAGATCTTCCTCATTCTGGGCCTCCAGCCTTCTGAATTGACCTCCATTAATTTCTGGGCTGTTAAGAAATGTCAGCCAGGCTCTGTGGCTCATGCCTGTAGTCCCAGCGCTTTGGGAGGCTGAGATGGGTGGGTGGATCGCTTGAGCTCAGGAGTTCAAGACTAGCCTGGGCAACAAGGCAAAACGCCTATGTCTACAAAAAATACAAAAATTAGCCGGGCATGGTGGTATGTACCTGTAGTTCCAGCTACCTAGGAGACTGAGATGGGAGGATGGCTTGAAACCAGGAGGTAGAAGTTGCAGTGAGCAGAGATCACACCACTGCACTCCAGCCTGGGTGACAGAGCCAGACCTTGTCTCAAAAAGAGAAAAAGAAAAAGAAAAAGAAGAAACAAAGAAATGTCAATATGCTTGAATGCTTGATTTAGCCAAGTCTTGAAGTTTGCAGTCACCAAAGATGTAGAGAATGTGAAGCATTTTTGCCTTGGGCTTCTGGACCCTAGGAAATCAGGCTGGGCTTAGCTCATCCTGGACCTGGTTCTAACCTGGCCATTGTCCAATCATGATCCTGGTGTAGATGAGGCTACAGCAGGCGTCCCAGGTGTCCTGGATTTCCTAGCAAAGTTAAACTTGCCTTACTCTTGTCCCCACTGACACAATGACAACCTGGAGGATCTTTCTTTCTTTTTTTTTTTTTTTTTTCTCAGACAGAGTTTTGCTCTTGTTGCCCAGGCTGGAGTGCAGTGGTGCGATCTCCATTCACTGTAACTTCCGCCTCCCAGGATCAGGCAATTCTCCTGCCTTAGCCTCCTGAGTAGCTGGGATTACAGGCACTTGCCACCATGTCTGGCTAATTTTTTGGTATTTTTAGTAGAGATGGGGTTTCATCATGTTGGCCAGGCTGGTCTTGAACTCCTGACCTCGGGTGATCCACCTGCCTTGGCCTCCCAAAGTGCTGGGATTACAGGCATGAGCCACTGCACCTGACCTGGAGGATCATTTTAATTTTTTGTTGTTGCTGTTGTTTGCAGTGTGGTGGGGTTTGAGACACAGTCTCACTCTGGAGTGCAGTGACACTATTTCGGCTCACTGCAACCTCCACCTCCTGGTTCAAGCAATTCTCTAACCTCAGCCTCCCAAGTAGCTGGGGATACAGGTGTGCGCCACCATGCCTGGCTAATTTTTGTATTTTTAGCAGAGACAGAGGTCTCACCATGTTGCCCATGCTGGTCTCAAACTCCTGAGCTCAAGCAATCCACCCACCTTGGCCTCGCAAAGTTCTGGGATTACAGGCATGAGCCACCACGCCTGGCCCAGCCTGAAGGATCATTATGCCTGGAGTAAAACATCCACTTTGCAGAATTATAAACCTAAACAAAGGAGAACAGTGAAGGGATCCTGCCTTACTCCCCCAGTCACCCTGGAGTTTGTTATCTGGGAGGATCCCTGGCTCCCTGCTTCCTGGCCTTAGGGCCGTTAGCACCAACCAGAGGTAGATATGCTTCCTGCACGCCTGGGCCATATCCAAGTGTTAGCCAACCAAACCAACTTTTGGCTGTCACCTGGAACAGAGTTTAGAAGTCATGCATTTAACCCCTGATTTCCTGATAATTAGCAAAGGCCCAAAGAGCCTGGGCACAGTGGCTCAAGCCTGTAATTCCAGCACTCTGGGAGGCCAAGGCAGGCGGATCATGAGGTCAGAGTTCAAGACTAGCCTGACCAACATGGCGAAACCCC
>NW_012119710.1:5193378-5195061 GCF_000951035.1 Colobus angolensis palliatus | reverse complement strand
TAATCCCAGCACTTTGGGAGGCCGAGGCAGGCACATCACTTGAGGTCAGGAGTTCGAGACCAGCCTGGCCAACATGGCAAAACCCCATCTCTACTAAAACTACAAAAATTAAACAGGTGTGATGGTATGCGCCTGTAATCCCAGCTACTCAGGAGGCTGTGGCAGGAGAATTGCTGGAACCAGGGAGGCAGAGGTTGCAGTGAGCTGAGGTCACACCATTGCACTACAGCCTGGGTGACAAAAGCAAGACTCCGTCTCAAAGAAAAAAAAGATTATTTTGAGAGAGAGAGACCACACTCAAGTATCTTTTATTAAAGTTTATTGTTATAATTGCACTATTGTTAATGCTGTTAATCTCTTACTGTGCCTAATTTATAACTAAAACTTTATCATAAGTATGGATGTATTGAAAAACCATAGTGTATGCTGGGCGCAGTGGCTCATGCCTGTAATCCCATCACCTTGGGAGGCTAAGGTGGGAGGATTGCTTGAGCCCGGGAGTTTGAAACCAGCCTGGGCAACATGGCAAAACCCTGTCTCTACAAAAAATTAGCTGGGTGTGGTGGTGCACACCTGTAGTGCCAACTACTCGGGAGGCTGAGATGGGAGGATCACCTGAGCCCGGGAGGTTGAGGCTGCAGTGGGCTGAGCAGTGATCGAGCCACTGCACTCCAACCTGGGTGACAGAGCAAGACCCCGTCTCAAAACCAAAACCAAAAACAAAAAACGTAGTGTGTGTGGTGTTTGGTACTATCCACTGCTTCGTGTATCCATTGGGGGTCTTTGAACGTGTCCCCCATAGATAAGCAGGGGCTGCTGTCTATAAAGTATAGACATGCATGCACACACACAAACACACACAATTTTATACCACGTTAAAGTTTACGAAGTTCTTTCACATATGATCAGGAGTAATACTCAAACTATTTTAGCCAGTCGGGCACAGGTTCTGATGAATCAGGATGAGCATCGGTTTGCAGCCCAACAAACATTAATACATTTGGCATCTCACCAACCCTGAGAAATGGGCACTGTTACTATTCCCATCTGATATCGTTTGGATCTTCGTCCCTGCCAAATCTCATGCTGAAATGTAATCCCCAGTGTTGGAGGTGAGCCTGGTAGGAGCTGGTTGGATCATGAGAGTGGATTTCTCATAAATGGGTTAGCACCATCTTTGAGGGCTGTCCTCACGATAGTGAATAATTTCTCGGGAGATCTGGTTGTTTAAAAGTGTGTAGTGCCAGGCACGGTGCCTCACGCCTGTAATCCCAGCACTTTGGAAGGCCAAGGTGGGCAGATCATTTGAGGTCAGGAGTTTGAGACCAGCCTGGCCAACATGGTGAAATCCCGTCTCTACTAAAAATACAAAAATTAGCTGAGCATGGTAGTGGGCACCGGTAATCCCAGCCACTTGGAAGGCTGAGGCAGGAGAATCGCTTGAACCTGGGAGACGGAGGTTGCAATGAGCCGAGATCGTGCCACGCCTGGATGACAGAACGAGACTCTGTCTCAAAAAAAAAAAAAATTAGCCTGGTGTGGTGGCGTGAGTCTGTAGTCCCAGCTACTTGGGAGGTTGAGGCAGGAGAATCACTTGAACCCTGGAGGCGGAGGTTGCAGGGAGCCGAGATTACACCACTGCACTCCAGCCTGGGCAACAGAGCAAGACTCTGTCTCAAAAAA
>NW_012119710.1:5184745-5186508 GCF_000951035.1 Colobus angolensis palliatus | reverse complement strand
AAAAAAAAAAAAAAAAAAAAAGCTTGAAGGTGGGTGCCTACTTCCTTTAAGCGGGAGCTGCAGGGAAAAAATGAAATAAAAATGTTAAAAGGCTACCAAGACCAGGTGCAGTGGCTCATGCCTGTAATCCCAGCACTTTGGGAGGCCAAGGCAGGTGGATCACGAGGTCAGAAGTTCGAGACCAACCTGACCAACATGGTGAAATCCCGTCTCTACTAAAAATACAAAAATTAGCCAGGCATGGTGGCATGCACCTGTAATTCCCAGCTACTCAGGAAGCTGAGGCAGGAGAATGGCATGAACCCAGGAGGCAGAGGTTACAGCAAGCCAAGATCACACCACGGCACTCCCGCCTGGGCGACAGAGCAAGACTCTGTCTCAAACACACACACAGAAAAGGCTACCAAAGAGCACCTCCACTGGAAAGCAGATGCACAGTTGGGGGTAGCATTGAGCTGAGCAAATGCCCCAAAGGTTATCTACTATGGTCACAGAGGACATGCAGAATCAGGGTTCCAACCCCGTGTCCAGGCTCTCAGAACAGAATGCTCTTTCCATAGGATCACTGATACCCCTGTTCCCACCATCCAAATGCATGCCTTCTCACACCACACTAATCCTTAGAAGCCAAGGGATATCCCTGCAGCCCTAGAAGGACGTGGGCCAAGGGCTAAGATTCAATTTCAGCTGTGGCTAGGCCTCCTACCCAGATAAAGGAAGATCCCCTGATTGGTTCCTGACAGTATTGATGAAACTGAACAGGAAAGTAGAAGAAAGATAAAAACCTGCCTTCAGTCATGAAGCCCCAGACTCCAGCCTGCTTCTTGCCCTCTGGTTGTCTAAGGCCTCCACTTGGGGGCCACTGAGTCAGGGGTTGATCCTGTGGGAAGCACTGCATGGTGCCATGGTAAATGGCAGGAAGATCTGCAGGGAACTTCAAAACCAAAGGCCTGCTCAGAGCAAGCGGGAAGCTGGAGTCAAGGAGCCAGAGATGAGCGGCACCAAAGGCTGCAGGGCTGAAAAGCCAGGGCTGACACTGAAAGACAAGGTGTGTAGCCAGTGAGAGAACCCAGAAGGAGGGGCAGAGAGAGTGAGCAGGAAATAGATGTGGACGCACTGCTGGACACCTCCCTCCAGAGGCTGCCTGGACCTGACTTTTAAGGACAGTGGTGGGAGGGGGCACAGGAGGC
Source organism: Colobus angolensis palliatus (assembly GCF_000951035.1). NCBI lineage: Eukaryota > Metazoa > Chordata > Mammalia > Primates > Cercopithecidae > Colobus > Colobus angolensis. Next base: position 5,185,318 of record NW_012119710.1, on the reverse strand, counting down.
TCACACATTGCAGGTGGGAATAGAAACCAATCCAGTCTCTCTTGAGGCAGTTTGGCAGTATGTATTAAAAGCCAGTGTGGCTGGGAGCGGTGGCTCACACCTGTAATCCCAGCACTTTGGGAGGCCGAGGCGGGTGGATCACCTGAGGTCAGGAGTTCGAGACCAGCCTGGCCAACATAGTGAAACTCAGTCCCTACTAAAAATACAAAAAATTAGCAGGGTGTGGTGGCGGGCGCCTGTAATCCCAGCTACTTAGGAGGCTGAAGCACTTAAACCTGGGAGGTAGAGATTGTAGTGAGCTGAGATCATGCCACTGCACTCCAGCCTGGGCAACAGAGCAAGACTCTGTCTCAAAAAACAAAACAAAATAAAACAAATCCCAGTTCCCAGAGGGAATCCAATTGGCCCAGCTTGGATCCCATGTCCACCCCTGGTCCCACCAATGTGGCTAAAGGGACAGGGTCATATGGTGTAAAAATGGCTACCACCTGGTGTAGTGATGCACACCTGCAATGCCTGCTACTCAGGAGGCTGAGAGGGGAGGACTGCTTGAGGCCAGGAATTTGATACCAG
>NW_012119710.1:5175346-5176460 GCF_000951035.1 Colobus angolensis palliatus | reverse complement strand
GCTTGAATCCGGGGGACAGAGGTTGCAGTGAGTCGAGATTGCACCACTGCACTCCAGCCTGGGCGACAGAGTGAGACTCCGTCTAAAAAAAAATAATAAGAGAAAAGAAATTAATATATGAAAACTTTTCTCATCAAGAAAGAGAGAAGTGGGCCAGGCGCAGTGGTTCACAGCTGCAATCCTAGCACTCCGGGAGGCAGAGGTGAGAGGATTGCCTGAACCCAAAAGTTCAAGATCAGCCTAGCGATACCTCATCTCTAAAAAAATTTTAAAAATACAAAATACAACAACTAGCCAAGCATTGTGGTGCACGCCTGTAGTCCCAGCGACTTGGGAGGCTGAGGGGGGAGGATCACTTAAGCCCAAGAGTTTGGTGCTGCAGCAAACCATAATCATGCCACTGCACTCCAGACTGGGTGACAGAGCAAGACTCTCTCTCTCTCTTTTTTTTTTTTTTTAATATTTTCTCTTAAGATTCTGTCTCAAATTAAAAGAGAGAGAGAGAGAGACAGAAGTGGGACCATGAGGAGGATGGGGACAGGTGATCAATCAAGGAATGATTTCTGAGCACCAGTTGTGTATGGCGCCAAGTGATTCAGCAACTCCCAAGCAGTCAACAGTGTGATAGCAGCAAGTCACCAGGCGGGCAGGAGACAGCTGCAGGCTACTGCTGAGACTGTGGGGGCACCTGGACCACCAGCAGCCTTTTACTTCTTGCCTAACTGGACCTGTGACCAGAGATAGATTAAGACAAGGCAGGCTAGGGCTGTGGGCAACAGAAGCTGAAGAAACAGAAATGCAGCCAGAACCAGGGAGAACGAAAAGGCCAGCTATGATGGATGAGAGCCAACTACATCAGTGAGAATTTAATTTAGCAGAAAAAAATAAAAATAAAACACTTAACTTCATACTATCCACTGTGATAGGTGCTAAGGATGGAGTTAACCAAAACAGGCAAGGTCGGCTGGGTACAATGGTTCATGCCTGTGATCCCAGCATTTTGGGGGATAGTTTGACCTCAGGGGCTCAAGATCAGCTTGGGCAACATGGCAAAACCTCATCTCTACTAAAAATTTTTTTTTTTTTTTGAGACGGAGTCTCGCTCTGTCGCCCG
>NW_012119710.1:5166683-5170251 GCF_000951035.1 Colobus angolensis palliatus | reverse complement strand
GGGAGGCGGAGCTTGCAGTGAGCTGAGATCCGGCCACTGCACTCCAGCCTGGGCGACAGAGCGAGACTCGGTCTCAAAAATAATAATTAATAATAATAATAATAACCAAGTGTTATGGCACTTGCCTGTAGTCCCACTGAAGTGCGGTTCCTCAGGAGGCTGAGGCAGGAGGATTGAACCCTGGAGGCTGAGGTTGCAGTGAGCTATGATGGCACCACCGCACTTCAGCCTGGGTGACAGAGGAAAAACCTATCTCAAAAAAAACAAACAAAACTAGCAAGGTCCCTGTTTTCAGGGAGTTACAGTCAGATTAGGGGGCAGGCAGAGAAAATGTATCAATCAATAAATAAACTTATATAAGAAGAAAAACATCAGATAGTGATAAGTGCTATCCATTTTTAAGCTTCATCCAAATATCCTCACTGTCTTACTTCAAAAAGCAAATGTCATAAGGAAGAATAATATCATAAACATCCAGCCAGGCATTGTGGTTCATGTCTGTAATCCTAAGCACTTTGGGAGGCTGAGGCGGGCAGACCACTTGAAGCTAGGAGTTCGAGTCTAGCCTGGGCAACATAGTGAGACCCCCCTGCCTCCCGCCATCTCTATAAAAAATTTGGCGGGGTGCAGTGGCTCACATCTGTAATCCCAGCACTTTGGGAAGCTAAGGCGGGCACATCACTTGAGGCCAGGAGTTCAAGATCAGCCATGGTCAACAGGGCAAAACCCGTTGCTGCTAAAAATACAAAAGTTAGCCAGGTGTGGTGGTGCAGGCCCGTAATCCCAGCTATTTGGGAGGCAGAGGCTCAAGAATCACTTGAGCCCAGAAGGCAGAGATTGCAGTGAGCTGAGATCACGCCACTGTGCTCCAGCTTGGGTGACGCTACCTATATACATATGTAATATGTAATATATATACATATTATATGTATTATATATGTAATATATGGTATATATTACATATACATAACATATATGTAAATATATAATTATATATAATTAACCTTTCATATATTACATATAATTAAACCTTTTATGTTTATATATATAATTATATATATATGTATGTATGTATGTATTTATTTATCAAGACCGGGTCTGGCTCTCTTGCCCAGGCTGAAGTGCAGTGGCACATTCTCAGCTCACTGCAGCCTCTGCCTCCCAGGCTTAAGGCATCCTCTCACCTCGGCCTCCCAAGTAGCTGGAACTGCAGGTACATGCCACCACACCCATCTAATTTTTGTATTTTTTGTGGAGACAGGGTTTCACTGTGTTGCCCTGATGGTCTCAAATTCCTGAGCTCAAGTGATCTGCCCACCTCAGCCTCCCAAAGTGGTCGGATAACAGGCGTAAGTCACTGCGCCTACCCCCAAAATACTTTTTACTGCTGTTTTTTTTTTTTTTTTTCAAACTAGGATCCAATCCTGTATTTGGTTGTTTTTACTTCTAAGTATCTTTTTTATCTATATCTCATCTACATCTATATCTACATGTATATCTATAGATATAACTCCATTGTTCAAATGACTATTCCCAAATGTCACGTACCCAGAAAAAGGACGCATCCTAGCCAGATGCACCCAGATGAAACCGAGGCTATTTGTGGGTAGCAAATGCTGTAGCCTGGTCCTCCCCTATCCACTGGTAAGAGATGACTGATTACGGGTAAAATCCATGACCTTGGAGAAAACCAAAGGAAACCCTATATGTGGATCAGCCTCATAGGAAAAGGACTATAGATACGTAGTTTCTCTCTCCCTCCACCTTTCTTGTATAATTCAAAGAGGCAAATGGGTGTAATGAGAAGAACACAGGCAGATAAGACTTTAGCTCCATGACTGTAAAGCTATATGACCTCGGGCAAGTCTTTCACCTCTTTGAGTTTCAGTTTCTTTATCTGTAAAGTGAGGACAATGCCCATTTGAAGTGTTATTGTGAGGGCAAAATGAATTAATTTATACAGAATGCTCATCACAGTCCTTTAATTCTCTATAAAGCTTAGAGCAGATATTGCTACCTGGTTACTACATCCATTTCCTTTTCTTCCTGGGGACCCAGCTAGACTACATTTCCCAGATTCCCTTGCAGATAGATGTTGCCCAGTGCTCAAGCTCTAGCGGTGAAATGTGAGCAAAAGTGTGCTTTGCAAGCTATTTTCAGGCTTAGCCCATAAAACCTTTTATGCTTATAGGCCCAGGGCAACCCTTCAAATGACCTGGTGAAACTGACAGAATCTCTGTGTGTCTGGATCCCTGAATGACAATGTGGAGTACAGCTCTTGTTGTCAATAAGAGACATCTGATTTGGACTCTACGTGAGCAAGAAACAAACCTTTATAGCATTAACCGATGAGGTTTTAGCTGTTACAGCAGTTAGAATTGCCTTAACCAACACAAAGCTCAATGTGACAGATGAAGTCATTACTAAAAAGGAAAACCTGCTGGGTGCGGGGGCTTATAGCTGTAATCCCAACACTTTGGGAGGCCCAGGCAGGCAAATCACTTGAGGTCGGAAGTTTGAAACCAGCCTGGCCAGCATGGTGAAACCCCGTATCTACTAAAAGTACAAAACTTAGCCGGGCATGGTAGCACACGTCTGTGGTCCCAGCTAATCGGGAGGCTGAGGTAGGAGAATCCTTTGAACCCAGGAGGCGGAGGATGCAGTGAATAGAGATCACGCCAACGCACTCCAGCCTGGATGACAGAGCAAGACTCTGTCTCATAAATAGGTGGCTTTGGGAAAACCATATAGGGAACCATACAATTGTTAGGGGGGATATTCACATTTTAATATTATATTTCATCAATTTGCAACACTGTTTTTTTTCACATTTTTACACCAATGTGTAAATTGACATGCAATGGATGGCATCTCAAATTGCTGATGAATTGCCAACAGCCGGGTCATAGTCATTGCCTACACGTGCACAGGGCTGGTCACAGCTCTTCCTCTTGCCATCCTTTCCCTTAAGCTATGTGCACTATTCGCACTATAGGTATTGAGTTTAATCACTACTTACAATGTCTTCAAAAACATTCCACACTGATTTGGCACTGAAATGAAAAATTATTGTATGCTAAAAAGGGTAAGGAAACAAGCAGCTTGATATACGATAAAAATCTATGTCTAAGTAAGACTTAAAAGAGCTCTTTTAATATGCATAAAATGAAAATTTTAAGTGATAGGAAAGCTTCGTGTCATGGTTTCTCTATTTCTTAGAAACGCATCAGTAAGGGTGTGGGTTACAATTGATGATGACTTAGATTTGGTGAAATTGCCAATAATGTAGACATGTCAGTGATTTTAACCCAGGAAGGAATCCAGTGTAAATAATAATAACAAAAAAAAAATTCACATATGTTGAGAGCCAAATATATACAAAATTCATGCTTTACTCATATCTTATTATTTATCCATCATAATAACCAATAACCCCATCAGATGGTTACTTTTTTTTTTTTTAGAGACAGAGTCTTGCTCTGTCACCCAAACTGGAGGGCAGTGGCATGATCTCCGCTCACTGCAACCTCCGCCTCCCAGGTTCAAGCAGTTCTCCTGCCTTAGCCTC
>NW_012119710.1:5156468-5160953 GCF_000951035.1 Colobus angolensis palliatus | reverse complement strand
ACCTAAGGTGATCCACCTGCCTTGGCCTCGCAAAGTCCTGAGATTACAGACATGAGCCACCCTGCCCAGACCCTACCAATTTGTGTTTTTTAAGAGTAGAGCCAGGGTTTCACTATGTTGGCCAGGCTGGTCTCAAACTCCTAACCTCAGGCAATCCACCTGCCTCGCCACCTCCCACAGTGCTGGGATTACAGGTGTGAGCCACCACATCCAGCCTCTTTTTCTTTTTTTTTTTTTTTGAGATGGGTCTTGCTCTGTTGCGCAGGCTGGAGTGCAGTGGCACAATCTCAGCTCACTGCAGCCTCAACTTCCCAGGCTCAAGCAATCCTCCTACCTCAGCCTACCAAGGAGCTGGGACTACAGGCGTGCACCAGCACACCCAGTTAATTTTTGTATTTTTTGTAGAGACGGGGTATCACTACATTGCCTAGCTGGTCTCAAACTCCTGAGATCAAGCAATCCTCCTGCCTTGGCCTCCCAGAGTGCTACGATTACAGGCGTGAGCCACCGTGCCCAGCAAAACTGGTATTTCTTTAGCCAGGAAGGAGGGAGACTGCATTGGGTAGATCACTAAAGGTGTTTACCACAAGAAAATATTGTGAGGCAACCTCACCAGATCTCGTTTTTGCTTTTTTGAGACTGAATCTCACTTTGTTGCCCAGGCAGGAGTGCACTGGCATGATCTTGACTCACTGCAACATCCGCAGGTTGAATCATCCCAGGTTCAAGCGATTCTCCTGCATCAGCCTCCTGAGTAGCTGGGATTACAGGTGCCTCCAGCACACCTGGCTAATTTTTTTGTATTTTCATTAGAGACAGGGTTTTACCATGTTGGCCAGGCTGGTCTCGAACTCCTGACCTCAGGTGATCCACCTGCCTTGGCCTCCCAAAGTGCTAGGATTACAGGCGTGAGCCACCGCCCCCGGCCTGTTTGTTGTTTTCAGAGATCGTCTCTCTCTGTCACCCAGGCGGGAGTGCAGTGGTGCAATCAAAGCTCACCGCAGCGTCTACCTCCGGGGCTCAAGTCATCCTCCTGCCTTAGCCTCCTGAGTAGCTGGAATTACAGGCGTGTGCCACCACACCTGGGTAATTATTGTATTTTTACTAGAGATGGGGTTTCACCATATTGGTCAAGCTGGTCTTGAACTCTGACCTCATGATCCGCCCGCCTCGGCCTCCCAAAGTGCTGGGATTACAGGCATGAGCGATGGTGCCCGGCCCGATGTTTACTCTTATATGATTGCAAATTGTCCTAAGTACTATGAGAGTGAATAACAGGGAAGGAAAACGTAATTAAGATTAGGAGGAGAGGCCTCCCTAAGGAAGTGACGAGACTGGAAAGTTTACAGTAGGCAGCATTTACTGAGCACTTACTATGGACCAGATACGATTCTAAGTTTATCATGTTGACTCACTCAATCCTCCCCAAAACCCTAAGAAGATTATTATCAGCTCCACTTTACACAAAAGAAAGTCAAGACAGGAGTAGAGAAGTTACACAACTTGCTCAAAATAACTCAGGTTACACATTACGGAAGATAAGCCTAGAATTGGAACCATGGCAGTCCAGCTCCAAAATCCGTGCATTTTACCACTTCACCATCATCTCTCAGTAGAGATAGATGAACAGTATCACATGAGTGAGGCATCCCCCTCTTTATCAATCAGGGTGTCAGTAAATGATCTGGCTGCAAGCAAAGACTTCAGAGATCGACGTTCAAAGTCAGGCTCTGCAACTGCTCAGCAAGGTATTTTAATCTTTCTATGCCTCAGTTTCCCCATTTGTTGTGATTAAATGAGGATTAATGAGTTGATACACATATAGAACTTAGCTCATAACCAGAAGATAAACGTTAAGTGGTCTTACTATCTTCATACAACGCTCATCACAACCCAAAGGAAACAGAGCCAGAGAGGTTTAGGAATTTGTCTAAAATCACACATTTCAAGAAAGCAATCGGGATTTGAACCTAAGTCTGTTCACCCAGAAGCCCTTTCTTTATACATTACCCATGAAGCTTTCCATTAAAAATGAGTCAATGGAGCTGGGTCGGTGGCTCATGCCTGCAATCCCAGCACTTTGGGAGGCCGAGATGAGAGGATCTCTTGAGCCCAGGAGTTCGAGACCAGTCTGGGCAACTTGGTGAGATCGCCACCCCGCACCCCGCCCCCCACCACCCTGCCATCTCTATGGAAAAATAATCAATTAATTAATTAAAAAATGAGCCAAAGGTTTAGGTCTTCATTCCTAAAGATTTCCATTTAGAAAGGAGATCCTAAATCCCAAGGTGACACCTCATTTTAACATCCTGAGTCTTAACAGTAAGGCTCTCTCATTGCAAATCTAGTTTTCAACTGTTTTATTTTTGAAGCCATTTTCTCCTTGAGAAGCCCGAAGGAAGAGAGAAACTCACCAGTTTCTTTCTTTTCTACCCTTCATATTACATATTTCCCATTTCCCAACCTACGTTAAGAAGGCTGGGACATTTTAGAGTCAAGCGCAAAGTAGGTGCTGGGTGTGGTGGCTTTCACCTGGAATCCCAGCACTTTAGGAGGCCAAGGCGGGCGGATCACCTGACATTAGGAGTTCAAGACCAGCCTGACCAACATGGAGAAACCCCGTCTCTACTCAAAATACAAAATTAGCCAGGAGTGGTGGCACATGCCTGTAATCCCAGCTACTCCAGAGGCTGAGGCAAAAGAATCGCTTGAACCCGGGAGGCAGAGGTTGCAGTGAACCGAGACTGCGCCACTGCACTGCAGCCTGGGCAACAAGGGCAAAAGTCCATCTCAAAAAAAAAAGTAGGTGCTCAACAAAAATGTGTTGCATGAATGAAGAAACAAATGAGAAATCTCTAAGGTACTTCACAAATCAGACGAACCCCACGCCGCCCCGCCTCTGCCTACTCTGCTTGCTTTTCTTTGTTTTTTGTTGTTGTTGTTGTTGTTGTTTTTTGAGATGGAGTTTCACTCTTTTTGCCCAGGCTGGAGTGCAGTGACCCGATCTCAGCTCACTGCCACCTCCACCTCCCCGGTTCAAGCACTTCTCCTGCCTCAGCCTCCCGAGTAGCTGGGATTACAGGCACCCGCCACAATGCCCAGCTAATTTTGTATTTTGAGTAGAGACAAGGTTTCTCCATGTTGATCAGGCTGGTCTCGAACTCCTGACCTCAGGTGATCCACCCGCCTCGGCCTCCCAAAGTGCTGAGATTACATGCGTGAGCCACTGCACCCAGTCTGCTTGCTTTTCTTTGACTCCCATGTCTTAACCTCAGTGTTTCTCAAACAAGAGTGTTGCAATGGCATTCTGAAGACATTGTGGAGTTGAAGTGGCCTTGGTATGTGGTGACATCCTAGGTTTCTTCATTCCTCATTCCCTTGAGACACTTTTTGACCAAGAGGATAGAGTGGAGTTATCTTCGGGGGAAGAATTGCTGAGGATGAGAATAGGCAGGGGGATGGATGCGCACCCGCAGCCCTCACACATTGTAACAGTTGGTCAAAGTCACCAGGTGTCATAGGCAGAGGAAGGCTGGAGCCCTACTAGACATTTACTGTAAAGTCAGGAAACCTGGCCAGGCACGGGGGCTCACATCTGTAAACCCAACACTTTGGGAGACCGAGGTGGGCAGATCACTGAGGTCAGGAGTTCAAGACCAGCCTGGCCAACATGGTGAAACCCCATCTCTACTAAATATACAAAAATTAGCCAGGCATGGTGGTGCATGTCTGTAATCCCAGCAAATGAGGAGGTTGAGGCAGGAGAATCACTCGAACCCGGGAAGCGGAGGTTGAAGTGAGCCAAGATCACGCCATTGCACTTCATCCTGGGTGACAGCGTGAGACTCCATTTCAAAAAAAAAAAAGACAAGAAACCTGAGCCCAGGGAGTATAGGTCAGACTCTTTTGGTTGCAAATAATGGAAATCCATCTCAAATAATCCTGAGGGAAAAAGAAAGGCATTGTATTGCTCACATCACTTGGAATTTCAGGGATGATGCTGGTTTTAGATACGGATGGACCTAGACATTCAAATAGGCCTCAACTTTTCTCCCTCTTTGGCCTGTGGTTTTTCTCTCTGTGTTTATCCATAGCAGCCCCTCAGCAAGCAGGCTTTCAGCAAATGACAGCTGCTGACAACCCTCAGATCTTACCCTTCCAGTTGCACAGAGTTCTAGCCCTTATGACTATGTTTAAGTTTGGGGCAGAGAGGAGGGGTGGTCCCAAGGGAGGAAGTAGGAAATGTTTCCTTTTGTCAAAAAATCAAAAGCGTTCTCAGAAGCCTCCCCTTAGGTCTTATTGGTAAAGCTGCCAGCGGGGCTGGGAAAGTGGGAAATAGAGTGTCATTACTGGCTTAGATATGTAAGAATCTACCACCTGGGGCTGGCCGTGTGGTCACCCTCAATGAAACGGAAACTGGTGATTCTTTTTCTTTTTTTTTTTCTTTTTTTTTTTGAGACGCAGTCTTGCTCTGTCGCCCAGGCT
>NW_012119710.1:5144856-5156018 GCF_000951035.1 Colobus angolensis palliatus | reverse complement strand
ACCTAAGGTGATCCACCTGCCTTGGCCTCGCAAAGTCCTGAGATTACAGACATGAGCCACCCTGCCCAGACCCTACCAATTTGTGTTTTTTAAGAGTAGAGCCAGGGTTTCACTATGTTGGCCAGGCTGGTCTCAAACTCCTAACCTCAGGCAATCCACCTGCCTCGCCACCTCCCACAGTGCTGGGATTACAGGTGTGAGCCACCACATCCAGCCTCTTTTTCTTTTTTTTTTTTTTTGAGATGGGTCTTGCTCTGTTGCGCAGGCTGGAGTGCAGTGGCACAATCTCAGCTCACTGCAGCCTCAACTTCCCAGGCTCAAGCAATCCTCCTACCTCAGCCTACCAAGGAGCTGGGACTACAGGCGTGCACCAGCACACCCAGTTAATTTTTGTATTTTTTGTAGAGACGGGGTATCACTACATTGCCTAGCTGGTCTCAAACTCCTGAGATCAAGCAATCCTCCTGCCTTGGCCTCCCAGAGTGCTACGATTACAGGCGTGAGCCACCGTGCCCAGCAAAACTGGTATTTCTTTAGCCAGGAAGGAGGGAGACTGCATTGGGTAGATCACTAAAGGTGTTTACCACAAGAAAATATTGTGAGGCAACCTCACCAGATCTCGTTTTTGCTTTTTTGAGACTGAATCTCACTTTGTTGCCCAGGCAGGAGTGCACTGGCATGATCTTGACTCACTGCAACATCCGCAGGTTGAATCATCCCAGGTTCAAGCGATTCTCCTGCATCAGCCTCCTGAGTAGCTGGGATTACAGGTGCCTCCAGCACACCTGGCTAATTTTTTTGTATTTTCATTAGAGACAGGGTTTTACCATGTTGGCCAGGCTGGTCTCGAACTCCTGACCTCAGGTGATCCACCTGCCTTGGCCTCCCAAAGTGCTAGGATTACAGGCGTGAGCCACCGCCCCCGGCCTGTTTGTTGTTTTCAGAGATCGTCTCTCTCTGTCACCCAGGCGGGAGTGCAGTGGTGCAATCAAAGCTCACCGCAGCGTCTACCTCCGGGGCTCAAGCCATCCTCCTGCCTTAGCCTCCCAAGTAGCTGGGACTACAGGCACACACCACCATGCCCGGCTGACTCTCAGTTTGAAGTATTAACCAACTTAGTGCCATGGCACTTGGCATCCACATCACAGTCCTTACCCATTTCTTCCTTGCCGTATCTGTGAATGTGTCTGGAGTGAGCATCACCAGGCCCAGGATAATGCAGGTGGCTCCCTTGGCGTCTTGCTCAACTTTGTCGTGGGTGTGCCAAGCACACAGCTGTTTGACCTGAGATGGAAGCCAGAACCTGTCAAGAGGCAGAACCTGTCCATCTAGGACAGCTTGGAGAATGAAGTGCTAGGCTGGGCAGAAAGTTTCCTCTTGCTGGCCGAAGGGTCACATTAGAAAATGGAGCCCACCCACAATTTCACAACGAAGCTGTTAGGAAAGTCAGACAAATTCATCCACCAATGGTGTGCGGTTAAGGCCTGGCGCCAGGCATCTCCCCCAAAAGGCAGGAACCTGCCACTGCAAAGAGATGAGGATTGAGCCTCCCTCCTGGGCCCAGGAGCAGTGACTCAGCAGGAAGCCAGCCAAGGCCTGAGTCACTCCCTCCCCTACGACCACACCCAGGGCTTTCCTTAAGGGCTTGGAAAATTCACTGGGAGCTGGAGGTATGAATCTTTGGTACCTGGGGCTACCCAGGCTAATGAAATCATTTATTTAATGATTTAATCGCTTAGTATTTAAGAACACAAACTCCGCCTTCCTCAGCAGCTGCCTCTGCCTCTATGTAACCTGGAGCAAGTTTCTTATCATCTCTGGTCACAATTTGTCCATCTGTAAATGGGAACAATAACAGTACCTCCCTCCTAGGAGTGAGAAAGCTTAGAATGGTATGCGGCATGTCCATGGGGTTCCTCTAACACACCTGGTCTCACTTCAAGGCCTTTGTATTTGTTGTTTTCTTTTCCTCTTTTTTAGACACAACCTCACTCTGTCACCCAGGCTGGAGTGCAGTGGTGCCATCTTGGCTCACTGCAACCTTTGCCTCCCAGGTTCAAGCAATTCTGCCTCAGCCTCCCAAGTAGCTGGGATTACAGGCACGCACCACCATGCCCAGCTAATTTTTGTATTTTTGGTAGAGACGGGTTTTTGCCATGTTGGCCAGGCTGGTCTCAAACTCCTGACCTCAGGTGATCCACCCACCTTGACCTCCCAAAGTGCTGGGCTGCAGGTGTGAGCCACTGCGCCTAGCCGCCACGTTTGTTGTTTTCTAGGCCTAGAACGCTTTTGCCTCAGACAGCCACATGGCCAGCTCTCTTACCTAATTCAGGTATTTACTAAATATTAATCTTCCCAGTGAAACCTACAATGGCCAACCCTTCTAACTGCTCCTCCTCCAATATTCCTTACCCCCTTTCCCACTTTTCCTCCTTAGTACTTATCACCATCTAGCATGTATCTTCTCTATTGATCTCCTCCCACCCACAGTGGAATTCAAGTTCCATTGTTGTCTGTTTTCTTCCCTGCTGTATTCCCAAGACCTAGAAAAGTGCCAGCACATAGCAGTTCTCAATATGCATATGGGGGGCCAGGCAGAGTGGCTTACTGCCTGTTATTCCAGCACTTTGGGGCTGAGGAGGGAAAATCGCTTCAGCCCAGGAGTTGAAGACCCACCTGGGCAATATAGTGAGGCCCTGTCTCTACAAAATAAAAAATACAAAAATTAGCCAGGCGTAGGAGTGCCTGCCTACAGTCCCAGCTACTCAGGAGGCTGAGGCATGAGGATTGCTTGAGCTCAGGAGGTCGAGGCTGCAGTAAGCCTTGATCGTAATGACTATACTCCAGCCTAGGCCCCAGAGCAAGAGACCCAATCTCAAAAAAAAAAGAAAGACTGGGTTCAGTGGCTTACATCTTCAATCCTACCACTTGAGAAGACTAAGGCAGGAGAACCACTTGAACTCAGGAGTTTGAGACCTGCCTGGGCAAGATAGTGAAAACCTGTCTCTGGTGAAAAAAAGACTGGGAGCAGTGGCTCATGCCTGTAATCCCAACACTTTGGGAGGCCGAGGCGGGCGGATCACCTAAGGTCAGGAGTTCGAGACCAGCCTGGCCAACATGGTGAAACCCCATCTCTACTAAAAAGACAAAAATTAGTCTGGCGTGATGACACACACCTGTAGTCCCAGCTCTTCAGGAGGCTGAGGCAGGAGAATTGCTTGAATTCAGGAGGTGGAGGTTGCAGTGAGCTAAAATTGTGCCACTGCACTCCAGCCTGGGTGGGCGACAAAGCAAGACTCGTCTCCAAAAAAAAAAAAAACCTCAGCCTGGCCAACATGGTGAAACCCTGTCTCTACCAAAAAATCAAAAAATTAGCCGAGCATGGTGGCATGTGCCTATAGTCCCAGCTACTCGGAAGGTCGAGGCAAGAGAATTGCTTGAACCCAGGAGGCAGAGGTTGCAGTGAGCCGAGATTGCGCCACTGCACTCCAGCCTGGGCAACAGAGTGAGACACTGTCTCAAAAAAAAAAAAAATTAGCCAAGTATGGTTGCAAACGCTTGTAGTTCCTGCTATTCAGGAGTCCGAGGTGGGAGAATCACTTGAATCCCAGCAAAACAAAACAACCAACCAACTATATGTGTGTGTGTGTACATCTCTGTGGAATGAATGGAAATGAATGTCAACTTATTCACTATTTTTTTTTTTGAGGCAGATGGCCAATAAATACTGTATGTGAATCAACAGATAGTGGTGAGAACCAAGGAAGCTTGCAACCCCCACCTAAAGGCATTTAAATTCAAATTTAAAAGATAAGCAGCCAACCACCTCTCTAAGCTGCATTCCCTGGTTCCAGTCTGTAACTATAAATTTCTCTTATCTCCCACTTGATCTTTCTGATTTTAAAATATCCAAATATTAATATGATTCAGAGCCCTTTATTCTTCTGAAAATGTTTTTCCTCCACGAGGGCACTACGATGGCATCAAGACCCCAGGTGGCTTCACAGGTCCAAAGTCAGTTCCAATCCTTACTAGCTGTCCTATTCTGGGCTAATGTGCTGCCCTTTTAATTCCTCCAAGATTCAGCTGGGCGTAACTCACCAGTGCCTTCCCAAAGCCTAGCAGAGCTCCTGACACAAGGGAATGAGTGAGTGAGTGAATGAATGACATGATGGCTCACAGGAGGCAGTCACAAGGGCCCATGGTATCTTCTTAGTCTCCATTATTCAATCTTAGTGTCCATTATTTAATCTCCAATAACCTCCCAGGGAGGAACCACTGTCCAGTTGGAATCTCCCTCCAGGAATACTATTTCTCCCTGACTCCTCAAGGGTGAAGGTCTGCTAAAAAGACACCCAATTTACGTCACTAAAAAGAACTCCTAGCGCAGCCCGCTACATCTGCGAGGAGATTGGGGTGACCCCACCCGCGTCCCCAAAGACAATGGGCAGGTATTTGCCTCGTGTTCTCAGAAAGGCTCTCCTGGTGACTTTCCCAAACAAAGCAAGGCAGCTCCAAAAATAGGGAGGCTTCAGTCCTAGACATGGAAATCTCCGGGACTCCTCCCACCCTCCCCACCTCCTCCACGTGGCATTTTCTCATTAAAAGAGAAGGAATTAAGACCCCGTGTCACACCCCACCCCCCAATACACACACAGATGGAGAGATGGAGCCTACGTGGCTTTAAATTAGAATTTTCACCAGCTGTGTGGCCTTGGCGTTCTCTGAGCCTGTCTTTTCAGCTGTGAAAAAGCAAGAATAATGCAGTGACCTGATTGATTCGTTGCTGGGAGAACTGAATGCAAACCATGCCTTCTCCTGACTTCGCCCACCCCCAGCCTTAGCCTGTCCCCCTCCCTCTGTCTGTCTTCCCCCACCCCCTCCCACCTATAATAATTGCCATTATTAGCCTGGCGGGTGGCTCACGCCTGTAATCCTAGCACTTTGGGAGGCCGAGGATCACCTGAGGTTGGGAGTTCAAGACCAGTCTGATCAACATGGAGAAACCTTGTCTCTATTAAACATATAAAATTAGCCGGGCGTGGTGGTGCATGCCTGTAATCCCAGCTACTCGGGAGGCTGAGGCAGGAGAGTTGCTTGAACCCAGTTGGCGGAGGTTGTGGTGAGCTGAGATCGCACCATTGCACTCCAGCCTGGGCAACAACAGTGAAACTCTGACTCAAAAAAAAAAAAAATAGAAATAATAATAATTGCCATTATTATTATTAGGGTTACTCCAGTGAATGGGAAACCAAGACAGCCGGCCCCACACCAGCTCTCAGTACCCACCACCACCCTGCCTCTTAAAGCAAAGAACTTGGAAAAGCAAATTCACTGTAACAGATGTGTGTGCAGCTTAAGTGAGATTTCAGCAGACCCCGTGTGTGTGTGGGGGTGTGTGTGTGTTTTAGACAGATCTCACTGTGCCATCCAGGCTGGAGTGCAGTGACGTGATCTCAGCTCATTACAACCTCCGCCTCCCAGGTTCAAGTGAGTCTCCTGCCTCAGCCTCCCAAGTAGCTGGGATTACAGGCACCCTCCACCACGACCAGCTGATTTTTGTATTTTTAGTAGAGACGGGGTTGCACCATGTTGGCCCAGGCTGATCTCAAACTCCTGACCTCAAGTGATCGGCTCGTCTCAGTCTCCCAAAATGCTGGGATTACAGGCTTGAGCCACCGTGTTCAGCCATAATTATCCTTTTTTAAAAAAGTAATTTTTTATTGAGCCCGGATCTTTCTCTGTCACCTAGGCATGTGCAGTGGCGTGATCACGACTCACTGCAGCCTCAATCTTCCCAGCTCAAATGACCTCAGCCTCCCAAGTAGCTGGGACCACAGGTGTGCTCATGCCATCACACCCAGCTAATTTTCTTCTTTTCTGTGGAGATGAAGTATCACTATGTTGCCCAGGCTGGTCTCAAACTCCTGGGCTCAAGCAATTTTCCCTCCTCAGCCTCCCAAAGTGCTGGAATTACGGGCATGAACCACCTTGGCTGGCCATGATCATCATTTTTATAGAAGCCTTACATGATCACAGCTCATTGACGAAGGCGTGAATATTTTTAAGCAGTTTCTGCCAGAAACAACGGTGTGAAGACATCACAGGAATCACCTGACAGTCCTGCAACCTTGAACACATCACTCATTCTTCTGCTGACCCCGATGATAGGTTTCACAGTCTGCTCATCTGTGCCTCCCACTAACTAACCTGCCAGCACCAAGGGCTGAGATGAGTTTCGCTCCTGCACGCAATTCCTGATCCTCAGTGTCTAGCATCCAACAGTGTTGAATAAATACCGCTGTAAATGTGAACAAAGGCCATCTAGAGAGGTTTTTTCTTGCCTCTCCATCCCTCCCCATCTGGGGATGGGGAGGAGTGGGGCAGAGCTTCCCACTTTCTTCTTGTTCCCCACCTGCCCATGGGGTCTGGAGAACTGGGTATCTGGCCCTCTGTAGCCTGACAGTTCTTCCTCTTTCTCTTTTTCATTGACAATACAGCCTTTGACCACTAAATGTGAAGTGGCTCTGAGGGTAGTGAATCTAGGACAGAGGGATCTGGAGGTCCAAAGGCCGCTTTAGAGTATAAGCTTTGCCGCTAACCCGCTGTGCGGTCTCAGGCAAGCAACCACATCTCTAATCTGCAAAGACAGAAAGCCAGCATTCATTGTATGCTTATAAGGTGTTTAGGCCGGCATTCACACGTTATCTCATTTGCATTGTGAAATGAAGGAGTTGGACTATACAATTTCTAAATTGCCTTTTGGGAAAGTTTTCAGTAGTGGCTTTCAAAGCCACTCCTGCTCTCCATCTGCAGAAGAGGCAGTGATGCCACAGAGAGAGCGCAGGATATGGTGCCAGGCCGACCGGCCCGGCGTTTGAATATCTGGTCTATCATTTACCAGCTGTGCCAACGGGGGGCAAGTCACAGGCGCACTCTGAGCCTCAGTTGCTTCGTCTCCAAAATGGGGACAGTAATACTCCCTTGTGGGGCTGCCTGGAGGATAAAATGGGACAGCGTATGGAGGAGGCCAGCACTGCACTTGGCATATAGTAGGAATGGACCAATGACCTCCCTGTCTTTTCCCAAAGAAGACTTGAAGATGAGTCTTAGTGCAAATTATTTCTGCTACCCCCTGAAGTCTTTGGCTTGGGTTTGGTTTTCAAGAAGGAAGCAGAAAGTTACATCTGATGGTCTAGAAGAGTACGGATAGGGAAGCTTTCATTTCTGTAGCCTCTGCTCCAAGCCAGTGTCGACGGTCATCACCCCGAATCCTAGCAAAGTCAGCCTTCCCTCAGGACTCTGCTACCCAAGAACAAATATGGTTCTTTAAAAAGTGTGCCCCTAGCCGGGCGCGGTGGCTCAAGCCTGTAATCCCAGCACTTTGGGAGGCCGAGACGGGCAGATCACGAGGTCAGGAGATCGAGACCATCCTGGCTAACCTGGTGAAACCCCGTCTCTACTAAAAAATACAAAAAAAAAAAAAACTAGCCGGGCGAGGTGGCGGGCGCCTGTAGTCCCAGCTACTCGGGAGGCTGAGGCAGGAGAATGGCGTGAACCCGAAAGGCGGAGCTTGCAGTGAGCTGAGATCCGGCCACTGCACTCCAGTTTGGGCGACAGAGTGAGACTCCGTCTCAGTCTCAAAAAAAAAAAAAAAAAAAAGTGTGCCCCTTCACTGTGCTAAGGTGCAGCCCAGAATCTGCATCACTTTTTCTGAGAGTCCCTCCTGGATCCCCCTATTTAAAATTCCAGCCCCTCCCCCACCTCTGGCAACTCCTCTGCTCCTCTTTCCTGCTTGATTTTTCTCCATAGCACCTATCATCACAGAACACAGAACACAGACACAGACAGACACAAACAGACAGACACACACACAATTTCACCAGCATGAAAGCACCGTTAGGATAGGGCTTGTGAATGCTGGATTACTGTAGAATCTCCAGTGCCGAGAACAAGACCTGCATTCGTAGGCACTAAAATTTGTTGAAAGAATGAATCTGGCCGGTCGCGGTGGCTCACGCCTGTAATCCCAACACTTTGGGAGGCCGAGGCGGGCAGATCACCTGAGGTGGGGAGTTCAAGACCAGCCTGATCAACATGACCCCATCTCTACTAAAAATACAAAAATTAGCCAGGCATGGTGGCGCATGCCTGTAATCCCAGCTATTTGGGAGGCTGAGGCAGGAGAACCACTTGAACCTGGGAGGCGGAGGTTGTGGTGAGCCAAGATCAGGCCATTGCGCTCCAGCCTGGGCAACAGGAGCGAAACTTCATCTCAAAAAAAAAAAAAGAAAAAGAAAAGAAAGAATGAATCTGGGCCTGAGCTCAAGCCAAGCTCGCAGCTGTGGTCAAATAATAATAAAATACCAAGTGAGCCCCTCATTTTACTGTTTTGATTGAGATGAGGTGTCATAATATTTATAAAGGCCTCTCATAATATTTATTTGATCCTGCTGAGTGAGACGGCAAGTAATCTAGCTATTTGGGAGGCTGAGGCGGATGGAGCACTTGAGCCCAGGAGTTCAAGGCTGCAGTGAGCTATAATTACATGACTGCACTCCAACCTGGGTGACGAAGCAAGACCCTGTGTCTGAAAAAAAATAATTAAAATAAAATAATCATATTAATTTAACCCTGTGTAGAAGGATTTGACTCTGTGTTTTCAAAATGAAGAAACCTAACTCAGAGAGAAGAAATATCTCTGGAAAACAGAGGAAACACTTTTGGCCTCTTGGCCTTGGGCAAGTCACTTCCCTTCTCTAATCTCATTTTTTCTTATCTGTAAAAGGAAAAGACTTGGACTGAGTCTCTCCTGGAGCTAAGACTTTAAATTCTTAAACCTTATCACCTGATTGTTAACCCTTTTATTTTTTCTGTTTGAGACAGATTATCGCTCTGTCACCCAGGCTGGAGTGCAGTGGCGTGATCTCAGCTCACTACAACCTCCGCCTCCTGAATTCAAGCAATTCTCCTGCCTTAGCCTGCCTTAGCCACACTCTTATAGCTGGGACTATAAGAATGTAACACCATGCCTGGCCAATTTTTGTATTTTTTGTAGAGACAGGGCTTCACCATGTTGGCCAGGCTGGTCTCGAACTCCTGACCTCAAATGATCTGCCCCACCTTGGCTCCCAAAGTGCTGGGATTACAGGCATGAGTCACCCGGCCTGTTAACCTTTTAAAGACTGACTCAAATGATGTTACCCACAGACCATAATTTCAGAATAAGGACAAGCTGATACCTTGGTACCACCCGATCTCATTTCAGTTCAGACCCCGCCACCACTGGGACACAGTCCAGCTGGTCTACTCAGGCACTCAAACAAAAACACACAGTAAGTTCTATGCAAGCATGAGTCGTTATCATTGTTGTTGTTACATGGTCAAAGCGGGCAATTTATTTAGTTTAAAAATAAATCATTCTTCATTTGTCTGGATTTTTTTTTTTTTTTTTTTTGAGACAGGGTTTCACTCTGTCACCCAGGCTGGAATGCAATAGCATGGTCTCAGCTCACTGCAACCTCTGCTTCCCAGGCTCAAGTGATACCCCAACTTCAGCCTCCTGAGTAGCTAGGACCACAGGCATGCCACCATGCCCAGCTAATTTTTGTATTTTTCTGTAGAGATGGGGTTTTGTCATGTTGCCCTGCCTGGTCTCAAACTCCTGGTCTCAAGCAGTCCTCCTGCCTCAGCCTCCCAAAGTGCTGGGATTACAGACATGAGCCACCAAGCCCGGCCTATGGATTTCCAGTAGTCTCCTAACTCTCCTAACTGCCTACCTCTAGGCCCTCCTCTCATCCATCCTACACACTAGTATTAAGCAAACCTTGCTTTCAGGAAATCAGCATCTTTCAGCAGCTCTCTACTGCCCACAGACAATAGTTAGGGGCTTTAGGCTACCATCCGAGGCCCACCTCACCTCAATCTTACCCTAATCCTTTCAAATACGTCTCCCTGCCCCACTCACTTCTTTGTTTCACCAGAACTCTTTGTTCTAATCAGTTCAGCCCATCCCTCCATTCACTCAGTAACTGTTTATTATATCCCTACTTTTTTTTTTTTTTTTTTTTTTTGAGATGGAATCTCACTGTGCCTCCCAGGCTGGAGTGCAATGGCGTGATCTTGGCTCACTGCAGCCTCCGCCTCCCAGGTTCAAATGATTCTCCTGCCTCAGCCTCCCAAGTAGCTGGGATTACGGGCATGTGCCACCATGCTTGGCTAATTTTTGTATTTTTAGTAAAGACGGGGCTTCACCATGTTAGCCAGGCTGGTCTTGAACTCCTGACCTCAGGTGATCCACCCACCTCAGCCTCCCAAAGTGCTGGGATTACAGATGTGAGCCACCACACCCGGCCTACATACCTACTATTGCCAAACACTCATAGCTATAGGCACTGGTGTGATGAACAAGAGAAATTTCTATCCTCATGCAGTTCACATTCTAGAGGGGAAAATGGATGATAAACAAGCAAACACAGGAATAAGATTATTGCAGACAGTGATGAGGGCCAGGCTGTGATAGCAGGAGCACAAGCAATGTCATGAATCAGAGTGCAGTGACAGAAAGGCACTGGGGCTGCCCTGGACTTAGTGGCCAGGAAGTCCTCTTTGTGGGCACACATTTAAGGAAGACCTGAGTAAGAAGGGGACAGCCATGCGGAGACCTGGAAGCAGAGTGTTCCAGACAAACGAAAAAGCAAGTGCAAAGGCCCCTGAAAACAAGCTTCTCATGTCCTCGGGGTGAATTGAAGGAAGTAACGAGGTCAAGGGAGATTGGTAGGAGATAAGGTCAGGAAGGTGGGCAGGGGCCAGCTCAAACAGCCTGGCCAGGAGCTTTGATTCTATTCCAAGTGCAGCGGGAAGCTGATGAAAGATGATCACACAGGCCGGGCATGGTGGCTCACGCCTGTAATCCTAGCACTTTAGGAGGCTGAGGTGGGCAGTTGAGCCCAGGAGTTTGAGACCAGCCTGGGCAACATATGGAAATCCCATCTCTACAAAAAAATTAAAAAATTAGCTGGGCGTGGTGGCATGCATCTGTAGTCCCAGCTACTCGGGAAGCTAAAACAGAAGAATCACTTGAGCCCAGGAGGTCGAGCCTGCAGAGACTGCACCACTGCACTCCAGCCTGGGTAACAGAGTGAGACTCTGTCTCAAAAAAA
>NW_012119710.1:5141001-5142886 GCF_000951035.1 Colobus angolensis palliatus | reverse complement strand
TTTTTAGTAGAGACATGGTTTCACCATATTGGTCAGGCTGACCTCGAACTCCTGAACTCAGGTGATCCACCCACCTCAGCCTCCCAAAGTGCTGGAATTACAGGCATGAGCCACCACACCTGAACTTTTCTTTAAAAAAAAATAAAAACAAATAGAAAAAGCGGTCTCGCTATGCTGACCAGGCTGGTCTTGAACTCCAAGGTTGAAACAATCTTCCCGCCTTGGTCTCACAAAGCGCTGGGATTACAAGCATGAACCACCACTCCGGGCCTCTATTTTCGTAGAAGACTCACAGCCCCCTCCCCCATTTTGGGGCACCTTCCTTTTCTGTTCTTTTCAGTTCTAAGAATCTTCCTTCATGGAATCTCTAGCTCCTGCTGGGTGCATATCCAATAGTACATACTGGATGGATTTCTCTTTTGATGGCTCTGTTGTGACTCCCCTACTAGGGATCAATTCTTTAAGGGTCGGTGGGACAGAATGGCATGTTAGCTATGGGCACTACCAGAATCTCATTTTTTAGTGCTGTCAGACAAGTGGTTGACTTATCTGAGCCTCAACGTGAGCTAAACAAAAAAAAAGAGGAGGGATTGTATAATTACGTAGATAATGTACACAAAGTGCTTAGTACTGTGCCTGGCACATTAGCAAGACTTCAAGGAATGATAGCTGTGGCTATTACAGTTATTCCTCACTATCTGTGAGGGACTGGTTCCAGGAATGCTCCCCAACCCATATCAAAATCCATGGATACTCAAGTCCCTGAAATGGTGTCATATTTGCATATAACCTGCACACATCCTCTCAAATACTTCAAATCATCTCTAGATTACTTTTTTCTTTTTTTTTTTTTTTGAGACAGAGTCTTGCACTGTGGACCCAGGCTGGAGTGCAGTGGTGCAATCTCGGCTCACTGCAACCTCTACCTCCCAGGTTCAAGCGATTCTCCTGCCTCAGCTTCCCAAGTAGCTGGGAGTACAGGCGCACGCCACCACAGCCAGCTAATTTTTGTATTTTTAGTAGAGATGGAGTTTCACAGTGTTGGCCAGGATGGTCTCAATCTCCTGACCTCGTGATCCTCCCACCTCAGCCTCCCAAAGTCCTGGGATGACCAAGTTGTTTTCCCACTTCGAGTCTCAGTTTGCACATCTGTAAAATGGGATGTGGTTAGCATTCAGCTCTAAGATTCTCGGCACTTCTGTTCTACTTGTTAACACTTTAATCCACTTTAAATAACGTTACCCAAAACCCGTGTGATATGATTTATTCTTCGTAATGTTGTACCGCCCTCTATTGGAGATACTCTGCCAGCATTTGTCGGAGCCTTAAATCAGCAGATGCTTAAATGAAGGCCCAGGCCTCCTAATTTATATTCTGAAAACAATCTCTCCTTAAGTAACATCTCTTCCCCTGTAGCTATAGGTTATTTTTACAAAAACAAACTTTTTTTTGCATTTCAAAATTCTGTCCTCATTTTATTCCTTTTCTGAGGACCTTGTCAAAGTTCAAGGATTTTATAAATTAACATTTATTTTGACATAATTTTAGATTTACAGGAAAATACTACAAGAATATTACAAGAATAACAGTATATCCTTCACCCAAATTACCCAAATGTTAACATTTTACTGCATTTGCTTGATCAATTTCTCTCTCCACACACATATACTCATATGTATGTATGTAATGTGTACATATTCTTTGTTTTTTTTTTTTTTGAGATGGAGTTTCGCTCTTGTTGCCCAGGCTGGAGTGCAATGGCGCGATCTCAGCTCACCACAGCCTCTGCCTCCCGAGTTTAAGTGATTTTCCTACCTCACCCTCCTGAGTAGCTGGAATTACAGGCATGTGCCACCACACCTGGCTAATTTTGTATTTTTTTTTT
>NW_012119710.1:5137818-5139530 GCF_000951035.1 Colobus angolensis palliatus | reverse complement strand
CGGCTCACTGCAACCTCCGCCTCCCAAGTTCAAACCATTCTCCTGCCTCAGCCTCCTGAGTAGCTCAGATTACAGGCGCTTGCCACCATACCCAGCTAATTTTTGTATTTTTAGTAGAGACGGGGTTTCACCATGTTAGCCAGGCTGGTCTCGAACTTCTGACCTCATGATCTGCCTGCCTTGGCCTCCCAAAGTGTTGGGATTACAGGCATGAGCCACTGCATCCGGCCTGGTCATTTCATTTATAATAAGGATTTTAAAACATGATACAATATTTTTGAATATTTATAGAACAGAGTCATTAAAAAAAAAAACTCAAAGAATGCCTTTCATTTTTTTCCCATGTATCAAGACCAAAAATTTTTGCTAAAACAACGAGATCTATCTAAAAGGCTTGAGATTAGGAAAACAACATCTAAGTCTGGTTTGGTTTCGTGTTATTGAGTTTTCATTGCTTTTTTTTTTTTTTTTTGAGACGGAGTTTTGCTCTGAGTATGGTCATGTGATCTTAGCTCACTGCAGTCTTCACCTCCCGGGTTCAAACGATTCTTCTGCCTCAGCTTCCAGAGTAGCTAGGATTATAGATGCTGCCACCACGCCCGGCTATGCTTTTTTTCTTAAGAAAAAATATTGGAAAAATATGTGGGCCGTCCGCTGTGAGTTACAGAACAAGCACAGGACTGGAGTTAGGAGTCCTGGGTTTTAAAAATGAAGTCCTAATTTAAAAAATGAAGGGATTGGACCAGACAGTCTCTAAGGAACTACTTAGCTCAAAAGTTCATGATTTTTACTCATACATAAAGAATGTTTTTTTTTTTTTTTTTTTTTTGAGATGGAGTCTTGCTCTGTCGCCCAGACTGGAGTCTCACTCTGTTGCCCAGGCTGGAGTGCAGTGGCGAGATCTTGGCTCACTGAAACCTCCACCTCCCAGGTTCAAGCGATTCTCCTGCCTCAGCCTCCTGAGTAGCTGGGATTACAGTAGGCGCCACCACACCCAGCTAATTTTTGTATTTTTAATAGAGATGGGGTTTCACCATGTTGGACAGGCTGGTCTTGAACTCCTTAGTGATCCGCCCGTCTCGGCTCCCCAAAGTGCTGAGATTACAGGCGTGAGCCACCATGCCTGGCCCAGGGAATGGATTAAAAAAAAAAAAAAAACACCGCCTAATTTTACCACTGGGTTGTCCTGCACTGTCTGTGTTACAAACCTGAGTCTAATGAACAACCCAGTGGCTGTCCTTTCCCGGGACAGAACAGACCTGGGATAGTGCCACTCACAGCAACAGAAGAGAAGTGAAATAAGGCGGTTTCTCCCTATCAACCCTGCGTCCACTGAGGCTGTTCTCACCTCTAGCCAGAAAAAGGAGAATGCAGAAAGAGAAACAAAAAGAGCTACTAGAGTTGAAGAAGGAGGAAGAAGGAACAAGTGGAAGCACAGGAGGGACGAAAAGGGAAAAGATGTCTCTTTTGTTAAGGGTTTTTATGTCTTGAAGCATCCCAACATTTTGTAAGTGACTTAAAGTATATAATATATTCTTGTATTACAAATCAGATAAAATGAATTTAGATCTCTAAAGAACTCTTTAAAAAGTACTGTCTTTAAAAAAGATTCTGGGCCGGGCGCGGTGGCTCACGCCTGTAATCCCAGCACTTTGGGAGTCTGAGGCGGGCGGAGCACGAGGTGAGGAGATGGAGACCATCCTGGCTAACAC
>NW_012119710.1:5137486-5137768 GCF_000951035.1 Colobus angolensis palliatus | reverse complement strand
CCTTAACTTAATAGTACTTCATAGTACACTGCTATGTAATTGCTAGGGAAAATAGGTACTCTTATGCAAACTCAGCTACATCCATCTTATTTGCATGTTGTCTGTTAAAGGTTATTTTCCATATCAGATGAATGTGTTTAATAAGAAAAATGTCTTGCTTTGGTTAGTAACTTTCCACCAACACTCAGGCACGTGCTCTTTTCTAAAAAGCAAACACACAAAATAAATGACAGTAGCTAGGCAATATTCAGTCATTTCATTTTTTTTTTTGACACAGAGTCT
>NW_012119710.1:5131329-5132079 GCF_000951035.1 Colobus angolensis palliatus | reverse complement strand
ATTAGCCAGGCATGGTGTTGGGTGCCTGTAATCTCAGCTATTCAGGAGGCTGAGGCAGGAGAATCACTTGAACCCGGGAGGCGGAGATTGGACTGAGACATGATCACACCACTGCACTCCAGCCTGGGCGAGAGAGTAAGACTCTGTTTCAAAAAAAAAAAAAAATTTAAATTAAATTTTCCCAGATGTGGTGGTTCACGCCTATAATCCCAGCACTTTGGGAGGCTGAGGCGAGCAGATCACTTGAGACCAGGAGTTCGAGACCAGCCTGGCCAACATGCAGAAAACCCGTTCTATTAAAAATATAAAAATTAGCCAGGGGTGGTGGCACACACCTATGGTCCCAGCTACTCAGGAAGCTGAGGCAGGAGAATCATTTGAACCCAGGAGGCAGAGGTTGCAGTAAGCCAAGATTGCTCCACTGCACTGTAGCCTAGTGACAGAGCAAGACTCTGTCTCAAAACTTTTTAAATTTAATTTAAAAATCAGCTCCTCATTCAAACAAACCACATAACAAGTTCTCAATAGCCACATGGATAATGCAGATGTGGAATATTTATTCTTATTTGTATATTTTTAGAGACAGGGTCCCACTCTGTCACCTAAGCTGGAGTGCAGTGGTGCGATCATGGTTCACTGTAGCCTTGAACTCCTGGGCTCACATGATCCTCCCCTCTCAGCCTCTAAGTAGTGGGGCTACAGGTGTGAATCACCAAGTCTGGCATATTTATATATATATACACACACACA
>NW_012119710.1:5124122-5128981 GCF_000951035.1 Colobus angolensis palliatus | reverse complement strand
AGTCTCATTCTGTTACCCAAGCTAGAGTATAGTAGCACGATCATAGCTCAGTCATCTTGAACTCCTGGGCTCCAGTGATGCTCCCACCTTAGCCTCCCAAGTAGCTGAGACCACAGGCATACACCATCACGCCCAATTTTTTTTTTTTTGGTAGATATGGGGGTCTCCCTACATTGTCCAGGCTGGTCTTGAAATCCTGGGCTCGAGCGATCCTCCCGCCTCAGCCTCCCAGAGTGCTGGAATTACAGGCGCCTGGCCTCATGTTTTTTTTTTTTTTCCCACATTTATCACTATCTGAAATTCTCTCGTTCATTCATTTGGGTTCTTGATTGTTGTTCTCCTTCCCAGGCTGCCAACCAGACTGCATCCCCACACAGGGTCCGCTGTGTCACTGCTGTTATTTCCAGCATTTCACAACGGTGTCAACACGGACTGGGCACTCCACGGATATTTTTTGAAATCCACAGAGGGCTGAATGATAGTATCTCTCAAATGCACACGTGTACACGCCCTTTGATTCAGAGTGACTGTGAATGAGAACGTGAGGGTGAATCCAACTTACGCTTTTCTTAAAGGAACCAAGAGAAGCTCTGAACCTCAATCATCTAAGTTATATATTACACCATTGTTTATAATAATGAAAGACGGGAAGAACCTAAATGTCCACTTGGTTAAATAAATTATGATACAGGTATGCAATGAAGATACTAAGCACACCTATAAAATAACACAGAAGCTCTTTGTGAACTAGTATAGAGAAAGATTTCCTGGATATATTGTTAAGTGAAAACAACAAGTGTTAAGGTAGGCTATTGCTGGTGAAAGAATGGGGAAGACGTATACATATTTGCTTGTTTGTGAAAAAAACAAAAGGGATACAAAAAAGAATTAGTTATGACGGCTGGGCATGGTGGCTTATGCCTGTAATACCAGCACTTTGGGAGGCCGAGGTGGGCAGATCACAAAGTTTGAGACCAGCCTGGCCAATATGGTGAAACCCCGTCTCTACTAAAAATACAAAAACTGACCAGGCGCAGTGGTTCACACCTGTAATCCCAGCACTTTGGGAGGCTGAGGCAGGCGGATCACGAGGCCAGGAGATCGAGACCATCCTAGCTAACATGGTGAAACCCTGTCTCTACTAAAAATACAAAAAACTGGCCAGGCATGCTGGCGGGTGCCTGTAGTCCCAGCTACTCGGGTAGGCTGAGGCAGGAGAATGGCGAGAACCTAGAAGGCGGAGCTTGTAGCGAGCTGAGATCTTGCCACTGCACTCCAGCCTGTGCGACAGAGCCAGACTTTGTCTCAAAAACAAAAATACAAACACTAGCCGGGCGTGGTCGCGGGCGCCCGTAGTCCCAGCTACTCGGGAGGCTGAGGCAGGAGAATCCCTTGAACCCGGGAGGTGGAGGTTGCAGTGAGCCGAGATCAAGCCGCTGCACTCCAGCCTGGGGGACAGAGCAAGACTCTGTGTCAAACAAACAAACAAACAAAGAAAAAACTAGTTATGACCATGCGGTACCTCATGCCTATAATCCCAGCACCTTGGGAGGCTGAAGCAAAGGGATTGCTTGAGCCCAGGAGTTCAAGATCAGCCTGGGCAACATAGTGAGACCCAATCTCCACAAAAATGAAAAAAAAAAGAGTTATGATGACTGCCTACAGGGAGGGTAATTGCATAACTTGGAAGTAGGAAAGATTTTTCATGATAAGAGTAGGAGGAAGGGGGGTATAGGGAGGGTTTGTTAAATGACACAAAAGTATAGCTAGATAGACAGAAGGAACAAGTTCTAGTGTTTTATACCACTGTAGGATGACTAGAGTTAATAATCATATATAGTTTCAAATAGCTAGAAGAGAAGATATTGAATGTTCCCAAGATGAATAAATGGTTAAGTGTTTAAGATGTTGGATATACTAATTATCTGATCACTATACAATGAATTTTTTTATTACTTTATTATTTCTTGAGACAGAGTTTCGCTCTGTCACCCAGGCTGGAGTGCAGTGGTGCCATCTCAGCTCACTGCAGCCACCGCCTCCCAGATTCAGCCATTCTTGTGCCTTAACCTCCCAAGTAACTGGGACTACAGGCGAGCACCACCACATCCGGCTAATTTTTGTATTTTTTAGTAGAGAGAAGGTTTTGCTTTGTTGGCCAGGCTGGTCTTGAACTCTTGGCTTCAAGTGATCCCACTGCTTCAGCCTCCCAGAGTGCTGGGATTACAGGCTACTTATTTATTTATTTATTTATTTTTCTATAAGCGCAATCACAGCTCACTGCAGCCTCAACCTCCTGGGCTCAAGTGATCCTCCCGCCTCAGCTTCCCAAAATGTTGGGATTACAGGCACGAGCCACTGCTCCCGGCCTACACTGTATATATTGAAACATCACTATGTACCTCACAAATATGTACAATTATTATGTGTCAATTCAAATAAATAAATATATTTTCCACAAAAAGCCTTTTTGTAACTTTTGAGCTTTGAATCATAGAAATATAGTACCTATTCAAAAATAAAATCAATTAAAAAATACACAATTCTATTCACAATTTTTTTTTTTTTTTTTCAAACAGAGTCTCACTCTGTGGCCCAGGCTGGAGAGCAGTGGTGTGATTTCAGCTCACTGCAACCTCCGCCTCCCAGGTTCAAGCAATTCTCCTGCCTCAGCCTCTTGAGTAGCTGGGACTATAGGCACACGCCACCACACCAGCTAATTTTTGTCTTTTTAGTAGAAACAGGGTTTCACCATGTTGGCCAGGATGGTCTTGATCTCCTGACCTTGTGATCTGTCTGCCTCAGCCTCCCAAAGTGCTGGGATTACAGGCATGAGTCACTGAGCCCAACCTCTAGTCACAATTTTTTAGAACAAATATATATTGATTGAACAATTTGGTGAATGAGGTTTAAGAGTTTCCCTTGGTGGCTTTCAGGAAACAAGCTAGTGTCCCCTCCCACTCTCACTCAGAGTCATCCGCCTGGGCCTGCCTATAGTCTCCCTCTTCATGTCCCTCCCCTCCCCTAAAAAAAAGGCCAAGTTCTGAAGACTGGGCTACTGCAGCAGCTGTCCCGCTGGCTGGCTGGAGGTGTATGAAGGACAGGTAAACAGCAGCATGTGGTGGCAACAGAAATTCCCTCCATGCCAATGTGTCATGTAAACAGAATGAAAAAAATGTCGTCATGTTTAGCTTCTAGGGAGTTTTACAAAAACAGCTTTCCTGCTTCCTTAAGCTACTAGATAAAAGAAAATAAACTTGGCTGTGCTCTGAGTCATCTGACTTAGCTATAAACCATCGAGTCTGAGGGAAATTTTTGGTCAAGAAGTGATAGCAGGCTAGGCACGGTGGCTCACACCTGTAATCCCAGCACTTTGGGAAGCCGAGGCGGGTGGATCACCTGAGGTCCGGAGTTCAAGACCAGCCTGGCCAACATGGTGAAACCGCATGTCTACTAAAAATACAAAAATTAGCTGGGCATAGTGGCAGCTGCCTGTAATCCCAGTTACTCAGGAGGCTGAGGCAGGAGAATAGCTTGAACCCGGGAGATGGAGGCTGCAGTGAGCCCAGATCGTGCCACTGTACTCCGATCTGGGTAAGAGACTCCATCTCAAAAAAAAAAAAGTGGCAGCAGCCTCTTGTATGCCTGGTCTATCCTGGCTGCTGAGAGTTCTCTGTGGAACAAGTATCATTCTTGCACTGATGGGAAAAGGATCTCTGGGAAGTGGCAGTGTCCACAGAGAGAGCAGCGCCAGCCCAGAAAATCTAAACAAGCCTCCTGGCCTGCCTCCAAAGGCAGCAAGCAGGGCCAGTGTCATGGGTGTGCAATCTTGGCTTAGAGGTGCCCTTACAAGTGGCTGAATGCTCTACTGATACCATCTTGAAATTTTTAATAATTTTTCAACAAGGGGTCTATATTTTCATTTTGTGCCAGGTCCTGTAAGTTATATAGTCAGTTCTGCAGGAAGTGTCACAAAACTCCTTTGTCACCTCAAGTATCCTAGTTTGTTATTTTTGTTTGTTATGAAATGCATCGAATCCATTGTTTTTCTCTTCCTTACTTTTTTTTTTTTTTTTTTTTTTTGAGACAGAGCCTCGACCTGCCATCCAGGCTGGAGTACAGTGGTGCAGTCTTGACTTATTATAAACTCTGCCTCCTGGGTTCAAGTGATTCTCCCACCTCAGCCTCCCGAGTACCTAGGACCACAGGGGTGCCGCCACACCTGGCTAATTTTTGTATTTTTAGTAGAGATGGGGTTTCACCATGTTGGCCAGGCTGCTCTTGAACCCCTGACCTCAAGTGATTCACCTGCCTCAGCCTCCCAAAGTGCTGGGATTACAGGCGTGAGCCACCGCGCCCGGCATATACAGCCTATTCTTATTCACCAGTGTGCCAAAGGGTATGGGATCCTTTCCTAAAAGCCATTTTATTTATGTATTCATTTATTTATTATTAGAGACAAGATCTCGCGCGCTCTCTCTCTCTCTCTCTTTCTCTGTGGCCCAGGCTGGAGTGCAGTGGCATGATCACGGCTCACTACAGCCTCAAACTCCTGGGCTCAAGCGATCCTCCCACCTCAGCCTCCAGAAGTAGCTGGGATTACAGGCACGAGCCACTGCACCCAGCCTGAAAGCCATTTTAGAAGGGCTTGAGGATCCAGGCACTTGCACCTGTGGATGTGTGGGAGGGGAAGGCCACAGTCAGGGTCAAGAGAGCAGACAGGGAGTCTGGGTTCAGTAGCTCACACCTATAATCCTAGCACTTTGGGAGGCCATGGCAGGGGAATCGCTTGAGCCCAGGAGTGTGAAACCAACCAGGGCAACATGGTGAAACCTCATGTCATAAAAAAATACAAAAAA
>NW_012119710.1:5120972-5122371 GCF_000951035.1 Colobus angolensis palliatus | reverse complement strand
AGACTCCATAAAAAAAAAAAAAAAAAAGGCCAGTGGCTGGAGTGTCAGGAACAATGGGGAGTATGCAGTAACAGGAGGCGGGGCCTGGAGAGGTGGGCAGGGCCAGACCCTGCAGGGTTCTGCAGGCCACACTGGGGACCTTGGCTGTCATTCCAAATGTATTGGTCTTTGAAGATTGTAAGAGGGACAGTAATGCCATCAAATTTACATTTGGAAAACCAAGAATAAAACCGAAATCTCTATCCTAGCTCTCTTTCTACTTCACTCAAGGTCTCCTAGGTTTGGCCCTCTTCCAACTACAGAAAGGTCAGCCCTTGTACTAGAAGAGCTTTGAGGAACAGAAGACTAGCCAGAACTGAAAGGCAAAACGTTGCTTAGCAACCAGAAGGGTGGGGAAGTGTGGTTTTGCCACCTGGCATCCATTTACCCTTCTTACTAGTGTCTTCATCTGCAGATTTCCTCTTGGGGAATGGGACAGGACCCCACATGAAAAAACTAGCTACAAGTTACTAGTTAGGTAAGAAATGGCAGTGTCTCAGACAGGGGTAGTAGTAATGGGAATGGAAAAAATGAGTGGAATCGAAGTATGCTTTAGAGGGGGAATAGTTAGGATTTAATAATGGATCGTGGCAGGATAAGAGAGAGATGTTCAAGGTCACAGGTATCTGGCATGAGAAACTGAACGGCTGTAAGTGACATTTATCAAACTGGGTGAAAACTGATTTTGGAGGTGAGGATCAAGATCAAGAGATCTATTTTGAAGATGTTAATTTTTTTTTTCTTAGAGATAGGATCCTACTCTGTCACCCAGGCTAGAGTGCAGTGGTGTGATCACAGCTCACTGTAGTCTCAAACTCCTGAGCTCAAGCAATCCTCCCACCTCAGTTTCCTGAGTAGCTGGGACTACAGGTGCACGCAACCACACCTAGCTAATTTAAACATTTCTAGTGGAGTCAGGGTCTCACTTTGTTGCCCAGGCTGGTCTTGAACTTCTGGCTTCAAGCGATCCTCCCTCCTCGGCTTCCTAAAACACACATGTTAATTTGAGATGACTGTGAGATATCAGAGTAGATGTGGCTATCCCAGCCCCACTAGACAGGTCAGAGGGAGACTTCTATCCAAAGGCTTGCTCGGAGGGACAGAATGTTCAGGAAAAAAGGGCAGGGCCACTGGGCGGGGTGGCTCACGCCTGTAATCCCAGCACTTTGGGAGGCCGAGGTAGGTGGATCACCTGAGGTCAGGAGTTTGAGACCAGCCTGGCCAACATGGTGAAACACTGTCTCTACTAAAAATACAAAATTAGCCGGGGTGGTGGTGCATGCCTGTAATCCCAGCTACTCGGGAGGCTGATGCAGGAGAATCGCTTGAACCCAGGAGGCAGAGGTTGCAGTGAGCCGAG
>NW_012119710.1:5110182-5120727 GCF_000951035.1 Colobus angolensis palliatus | reverse complement strand
CCTGGCTTCCTGCTCCCTCACTGCCAGCTGCTGGGTCCTGGGCTCCCAGACCAAGACTCCAGGATAGATTGTGCAAAATTTGGAATAATCAGTGACCTTTGTTTCTCACCCATCCTCACAGTTGCTTCAAGTCACCCCTGATGTGCCACTTACATGTAGAATAACAAGGTTGAGAATAAATACAAGTAAAAGACATGCGCTGTGGAAGAGCTTATGCTCATTGAATGTGGGCACTAGCCTTTTCTCAGGAGCACCAAGTCCCGGAACCACACTGGCCTGGGAGACCCGGACCCTGGGTGGATGGGACCTCCATCTGCACAGCACTTTGGGGCTTACAAAGCACTCTCACATCCATTGTCTCATTTGATTCAACAACTTTTGAGGGATTATCTTTAACTCCACTTTATATAAGAAGGTTCAGAGAGGTTAAGTAATTTGCCTGGGTTGCACAGGTATTAGAAGGAGTCAGAAATTAAGGACAGGGACCAGGCGCAGTGGCTTATGCCTATAATCCCAGCCATTTGGGAGGCCTGGGCCTCCCTGAGGTCAGGAGTTCGAGACCAGTGTGGCCAACATGGCAAAACCCCATCTCTACTAAAAACAAAACTTAGTTGGGCATGGTGGTATGCACCTGTAGTCTCAGCTACTCGGGAGGCTGAGGCAGGAGAATTGC
The DNA here is from genome assembly GCF_000951035.1 of Colobus angolensis palliatus. Lineage (NCBI taxonomy): Eukaryota > Metazoa > Chordata > Mammalia > Primates > Cercopithecidae > Colobus > Colobus angolensis. Next base: position 5,120,054 of record NW_012119710.1, on the reverse strand, counting down.
TTGAGCCTGGGAGGGGGAGGTTGCAGCGAGCCAAAATCGTGCCACCACACTCCAGCCTGGGTGACGAGTGAGACTCAGTCTCAGAAAAAAAAAAAAAAGAAAGAAATTAAATTATCAGAAACCAAAACAAATCATCTGACGCCAAGATTGAGGCACTTTCTAGCAAGCCACATTCCATGGCAGGGATTGCCCATGCTCAGAGAAAGCTGCCTTCACTTCTAAGATATAATATGAGAGGCACAGGAGGCCCCCACTGCGTATGACATTGCCCAGAACCCAGCCCAGTAAGTTGCAAGGGCCCCACAGAGGTTCTATTCAGTCTCCTCGTCTTACAGCTGAAGAAAAAACTGAGACTCAGAGAGGGAAGAAAGTACGTGGCAATATCAGGACTAAAACCCAAATCTCCAGCCCAGATCTCTTTCCACTTCACTCAAGGCCCCTGGGTTTGGCCCTCTTCCAACTCCAGAATGGTCAGCCCTTGTGCTAGGCGAGCTTTGCAGAACAGAAGAGGAACCAGAGCAGAAAAACAAAATGTTGCTTAGCAACCAGAAGGGTGGGCATGTGTGGTTTTGCCACCTGGCATCCATTTACCCTTCTTTCTAGTGTCTTCATCCCCGGCTTATTCTCAGGGGACCAGCTATACCCCCTCTTCAGGCTCTGCTCCTCAAAGACATTCATTTCCTGGAGTTCACTTCACTTCCTGCTCCAAGAGTGGGCATGTGACTCAGGTTTGGCCAATCGGAGCATCACATTCCTCTGGCCAGTAAAGTAGGGGTCTGGGGCGGGTAGCCGGTGGATAGGCTTTTCATATGTAATGCTTCATAATACTGCAGAGCACCACTCAAGGACCGGAGGCTGGCTGAAGTGCTTTACAGGCAAGGTCCTGAGTCTAATCCTGCCTCCTCTGCAACTCCAAGTCACCGCCTGATTTTGGCCAGTTGTTCACGGATGTGAATAAACAGGGAAGAAAATGTGAATCCAGGCCGGGCGCAGTGACTCACGCCTGTAATCCCAGCACTTTGGGAGGCCAAGGCTGGCGGATCACTTGAGGCCAGGAGTTCAAGACCAGCCTGTCCCAACATGGTAAAACGCCACCTGTACTAAAAATAGAAAAAAGTAGCTGGCTGTGACAGCGTGCACCTGTAGTCCCAGCTGCTTAGGAGGCTGCAGCATGGGAATCACTTGAACCCAGAAGGCGAAGGTTGCAGTGAGCCAAGATCATACCCATTGCACTCCATCCTGGGTGACAGAGCAAGACTCTGTCTCAAAAAGAAAAAAGGAGGCCGGGCGCGGTGGCTCAAGCCTATAATCCCAGCACTTTGGGAGGCCGAGATGGGCGGATCACGAGGTCAGGAGATCGAGACCATCCTGGCTAACACAGTGAAACCCCGTCTCTACTAAAAAATACAAAAAACTAGCCGGGCGAGGTGGCGGGCGCCTGTAGTCCCAGCTACTCGGGAGGCTGAGGCAGGAGAATGGCGTAAACCCGGGAGGCAGAGCTTGCAGTGAGCTGAGATGCGGCCACTGCACTCTAGCCCGGGCGACAGAGCGAGACTCTGTCTCACAAAAAAAAAAAAGGAAAATGTGAATTGAGTGACACAAACCCCTCGACAATATAACTCCGATGTCCTGCTAACAGGGGAGGAGGGGGAAGTCTTAGAAGGCTCACAAATTTCTCAAGATTCCTAAACTCATCAAGTACAGATTGCAAAGAGAAGTAGCAGAGATTCACCCATCTCCCCCATATCTCAGACAAGGAAACCAAGGCCCAAACTGGGGAGGTGAGTCCTTAAAGCCATGCAGTGAGTAGGTGCCCCCAGGTCAGTACTCAGCCAACAATGGCCCTCAACTGCTTTTATGTTATGAAAGCAAATGGCCCAGGGTCATTTTTTATTTTTTGTTTTATTTATCTATTTTTTTGAGATGGAGTCTCACTTTGTTGCCCAGGCTGGAGTGCAGTGGCATGATCTGGTCTCACTGCAACCTCCGCCTCCTGGGTTCAAGCGATTCTCCTGCCTCAGCCTCCTGAGTAGCTGGGATTACAGGCACCCACCACCACGCCCAGCTAATTTTTGTATTTTTAGTAGAGACAGGGTTTCACCATGTTGGCCAGGCTAACCTTGAACTCCTGACCTCAGGTGATCTGCCCGCCTCAGCCTCCCCAAGTGCTGGGATTACAGGCATGAGCCATAGCGCCTTTTTTTTTTCTTCCCCCTTTAATCACTAAGTTGGTAGACAGATGGCACCTTCAGCCTTGCAGATTGGGATACTTGTCGAAGCTGAAGAATACCCTCTGGCACCCCTGTCTCCTTAGTAGTAGCAACAGAGGCAGCCCTGACCCAGCTGCATTTTTCTCAGGCTTTCTCAGACAAAGGGCCTGCATGCCTTGCCTTGTTATCTCTTAGTCTTAATCAGCTCTGCTCCATTTTCTATCATGTTTGATCTGCAAAAGCCTCCTTGGCTGCCCAACAGGAAAGCTGGGACGAGGTCCCAGAGTTACTTTGAAAGCCAAGCTGGGACTGGTTTGATGGGAGAAAGAACAGCGGATGTGTTGGGCCTGCAGCCCGCGGTGCCTTCAGAGATCCGTATCTCTACACGCGAAGGCAGTGTGGGGGAGGAGAAAGAGCAGGCCGGCTGGCCTGGGTCCACAGTCCAGCTACTACTCCCCAGCTGTGTGACTTTCAGTGAGATATTTCGCCTTCTGAACCTTACCCTCCTCATCTGTAAAAGAGGATGATACCACTTGCCTCGCAGGGTTGTTGGACTGCATGTGTAGCATCATTAGCTCTGAGCCTGGAGGACGGAACTCGGGCTGTATTTGTTTTCCTGGTGCTCAAGGTGTGGCGTCATACTACTGAAGAATCAGTATTCTTATCCACAGGATTAGAATTAGTATTCTATCTGCCCTGAAGGTTGGGCTGTAGCATGATAGGCAGAGCCCAGGAACTAGGTCTGAGAATGGTGCTGATGCTCACCAGCTGTGACTAATCCCACTCTTCTCTAAGATTCAATTTCCTCGTCTCTAAGTGGAAAGCTTAATACCTTTCCTGCATCCTGACGTTATAGTTATGAAAGTGCCTTGTTAACTGTAAAATACTATGTCAGTTTTATTTCGTCTTATTAGTACACACTGGTGTATAATCAAATCCTTCTGAGACCTTGGGCAAGTCATTAAACCCCTCTGGGTATATCCATCAGGATCCCAGCAGGAAACAGAAGGCACATTCAAACTGGGCAATTTGATTAGCGTGTAATAATGGGGCTATTTACAAAGATGTAGGCACAGAATGGATAGGGCAGTACCTAGTAACCACAAGGAGCCCTTGCTCCCCCTCGGCCTTGAAAGAGTGAGGGAGAAGCAATTCCTTGGACCAGAGATGGCAGCTGCATGGAGAAGGCCACCTGACAAGGGCCGTGGCCTTCAGAGGAGGGATGCAGCGCATCCAGGGTGCCCCTGCAAGGAGGCGGTTGAGGAAATACCCATATCTCACCCTCCTCCTGCCCTTTGATCTCCAGTGCATGCTTTCCTTTGGCCTCACCAAACTGGAAACCAGAGGGTAAGGGAACTCCTTGATGCAGTCCATATGGGTCACCCTCCCAAGACACAGGACAGGATGGAAAGGGTGGAGAGCAGGTCGGGTGACGGGGAGTAGGGGGGAATTGGCAGGTATCCAGTGCCCTGGGCTTTAATGTATTTCACAATTAGAGGAAGGTGTTGAATGAGATGATGTCTCCTTCTTTCCCACCCGCTAACAGATTCTCAGTGCTTTTTCCAAGCTTCAGATCTGGACCTAGGGTTAGATCGTAAGCCAGAATCCAAGCCCTCTCCCAGGGAGATCTTTAGTCTTCCTGATTAATCAAGAACAAGGACATCCTTTTCTGGCAGCTCCAAATTTAAATTACCCCCTTTGAGTCCCATACTCAAAGCAGTGGGTAAGCCAGCCACAAAGGGGGTAATTCTTTGGATTACTATGTTTTAGTATTTATTTTTCTCTTTTAATCAAAGTGCGCCAGGTGCATGTCTCAAATGCTAAACAGATGCCCTTCCGCTTTCATTCGCTGGGAAAAAAAAACTAATGCAATGTAGATGTCTCTTTAGGCCTTATCTTTAGAAATAATAAATTGCGTGCAAGTGAACACCCTAGAGCAATCTAATTTCTTCCAGTACCTTCTAGCTGACAGGCAGTGTGGCTCCCAGGGGAGAAATCAAAGAACTGAGTAATCTTGGAGAGACAATAGTTCCCAAGTCCCCTTTTTCGCTCCATCCTATTCCGGATGGTTGCTATAAATCATATGCCTGTAAAAGAAGAGATAAGAGAGGGCTTCCCCAGAAATTCCAGCATGGGCAGTACAGAACAATAGTTAAAACCAAGGGCTCCAGGCCTGCCACGGGAGCTCACACCTGTAATCCCAGCACTTTGGGAGGCCAAGGCAGGTGGATCACTTGAGGTCAGGAGTTCAAGACCAGCCTGGCCAACATGATGAAATCCCATCTCTACTAAAAAGACAAAAATTAGCCGGGTGTGGTGGTAGGCACCTGTAATCCCAGCTACTCCAGAGACTGAGGCCAAAAAATCGCTTGAATCTGGGAAGCAGAGGTTGCATTGAGCCAAGATTGTGCCACCGAACTCCAGCCTGGGCAACAGAGTGAGACTTCGTCTCAAACAAACAAGCAAAAACCAAACCAAAACAAAAAACCATGGGCTCTGGAGACAGTAAAACCTGGGTTCAAGTCCTTGCTCTGTCACTCACAAAGTTGTCTCTGTGACCTTGGATAAGTGACCTAAGCTTCAGTCTTCTCATCTGTCAAATGAATATTATAATACTCTACCTACTCGTAGGGTTATTTCAAAAATTGCATGAAATGGTACATGTCTTTGGCATTCCGTAAGCGGTAGTAGAGGGGAAGTTGGGAGCTAAGGACACACTAGATCCTCAATAGTGCCCCCTTGCCAGCCATGGTACATCATGTATGCTTCTTCTGTGGCCCTCGTTGCTTTCCCTTGCATTTTAGCCATCCCTACCATCCGCCTGCTCTAGACATGTCAGTCAGCACTGGCCACACCCACAGTCTCTTCACTGAGGAGCACCTGCTCTAGACATGTCAGTCAGCACTGGCCACACCCACAGTCCCTTCACTGAGGAGCACCTGCTCTAGACATGTCAGTCAGCACTGGCCACACCCACAGTCCCTTCACTGAGGAGCACTGCCCTTCTCCCCAGTGCTATAAATCAGGGGTAGTTTTTAGCTCCTTAAGCAAATCACCATAATAAAATACTGTGTTTTATTTATTCACCCATCATAGATATAAGACAAAGAAAGGCCATCCTGGTTCTGTAATGCAGACGAACCTAGAATCAGAGAACCAGAGAACCTAGGTATTGTACTAGATGGAAACTGGAAGACTGACTTTTTTTTTTTTTTGAGATGAGGTCTCATCTGTCACCCAGGTTGAAGCCCAGTGGTGCGATCTTGGCTCACTGCAACCTCCACCTCACAGGCTCAGGTGATCCTCCCACCTCAGCTTCCCAAGTAGGTGGAATCACAGGCACACGCCACCACGGCTGGCTAATTTTAGTATTTTTTGTAGAGATGAGGTTTTGCCATGTTGACCAGACTGGTCTTGAACTTCTCAGCTCACCTCCTCGGCCTCCCAAAGTGCTGGGATTACAGGTATGAAGCACTGCGCCCAACCTCAACGAGTGACTTAACCATAGGTTTCTACATGAAACCTATCAACAAGCTGTGACAACACTAACCACCTGTGGAAAGCCAGCCTGCAAACGCAAAGCATACTTAGGAAAGAAGAATAGAAAGGAGAGAGGAAAGGAAGTTTGAAATATATTTACCTTTTATTTCTAATTTTTAAATATATTCATTTTTCTACTTATTATTTACCTTTTATTTATTAGGAATTAGCAAGGAGTTTTCCTATGAGATCATAAGGTGAGGACCACAACTGTGGGAAAGCTTTATCTTCCCCATTTTTTACAGCTGAGAAAATGAGCTCAGAGAGGGTAAGCGACCTACCCAGAGTCACACAGCAAGTTAGAGAAAAAGTTAAAATCTCAACAGAGTGATACATATGTTTTGCACCATCCCTTTCAAAAGTAGGTTGTTAACATTCTTTATAAACAGCCCCTGTAGTTTCTTGACGTTTTGCTTGTATGTCAACACTACAGACTATTACGCAATGTTATAAAATTTTACCATGATCTGTTTGCATTACAACAATGTACCTAAACAAAACAAGACAAAACAAATGAACAAATAAAAAAGATGAGGCAATTGATCAGAGAAAAATTTTCTTTAGGTACATTGTTGCCCAACTGCCTAATCTTTTACATCTGTCTTTCAGGGTGATAAACTACTGGCCTAGAGGAATCATCCAAGAATTTAAAGTGTGCTCTGGCCAGGCGCGGTGGCTCATGTCTATAGTCCCAACACTTTGGGGAGGCTGAGGCAGGAGGATTGCTTGAGTTCGGGAGTTTGAGATCAGCCTGGGCAATATTGTGAGACAACCCCCTGTCTCAAAAATAAAAATAAATAAAGTGTGCTCTTTCAGCCTGGCTTGCACCCCTCCTTCCTTCATACCACCTTTAGTAAATGATAAAGTCTTACTCTAAAATCTTGAGCCTGTGGTCTTATTTTTCCGCATTCTTCTTCTCTTTCCAGCCCCACAGCAGTTTCTCTAGGTCAGGTCTTCAGATTATTGCGATAAGCTCTCAATGTTCTTCTCGCCTCTAGCCTCTCCAGTCTAATCATTTTACACACATTAGTGATTAATTTATCCACTACACTGCTCATATCACAGTATTTAAATATTTTCATTAGCTTCCTGTTCCCTATAGGAAAAAAAGCCTCTTCCTTCTTTCTTTTTTTAAATTTTGTCTTCTTTCTAATCTGCCTTCCACATATATATACACACACACATATATACATATATATATGTATAGGTACATATATACAGACATATATACACATATATATACATATATACACATATATACATACACACACACACACACACATAAATTTTTTAGATGGAGTCTCGCTCTATCACCCAGGCTGGAGTGCAGTGGCGCGATCTCTTCTCACTGCAAGCTCTGCCCCCTAGGTTCAAGCAACTCTCCCACGTCAGCCTCCCAAGTAGCTGGGATTACAGGCATGCACCACCACACATGGCTAATTTTTGTATTTTTAGTAGAGACGGGGTTTCACCATGGTGGCCAGGCTGGTCTTAAACTCCTGGCCTCAAGCAATCCACCCGCCTCAGCCTCCCAAAGTGCTGGGATTACAGGCGTAAGCCACCACGCCTGGCCTGCCTTCCCAATATTAACACCCATGCTCCATCGCCTCCATCAAACTGCACTTTTCACTGTTGCCCTCTTCTCCCTGTACTTTCCCAAAATGATGTGTCCAGGCCTCGTTTCTCCTGCCTCTGTCTCTGCTTTTTTCTCTGTCTCCCTCCAGGCTCTGCCTCCTTGGTGAGGACTCCATGCTCGGAATTCTCCCCTTCTGCCTGCAAAGTAACTACCGGTGGCTTCTAAGGATACGCGCTTCCATGTTCAAATTCAGCAGAGAAAAGAACCTCTGCTTTCTGGGAAATCTCTTTGTCCTGACTGGCCTGACTTTTGTCATACGGCCCCATCTTTGAATCAAAGCTCGTGGCAGAGGGAGGGGAGAGGCTGACTGTAGGAACTCCCCGAATTTCCTAGTCGTGAGGTTTGGGTAGGACTGACTCCCAGCTTCAAGTCTGGGGATAGGCCCTGATTGGCTTGGAGTAGTTTGGGGAAGACACTCTGGAGCTCTGGAGGCCGCACCTTCCATAGAGGCTCTCCCTCACCCCCTTAGCTAGAAAGCAATTTTTTCTCTGAATTTGTGAGGCGCTTATGAGCATTTCTTTCATTGGAGGAAGCACTGTCTACCTTGCGTTAAAGGCCTCTGTCTCATCTCTGTGTCCGGAGCATCCACGGTGGTGCACACCACACCTACAATCTCCTATAAGAAATGGCCCTTTCCACAGTGCCTGACTCAGCAGCCAGCCCTCTGTGTTCGCCTGTCTATCCTGTCTCCCTGCTGGCCACGCTGATTAGACTTGGCGTGGACACCTGAACCAAAGGCTGCCAACCAGAGGCTGGCCAGCAGCTTCTGAGGGGTCTGAAAGAAACAGTTCTGGCTAGGCATGGCAACTCATGCCTGTAATCCCAGCACTTTGGGAGGCCAAGGCGGGTGGATTACTTGAGGCCAGGAGTTCGAGACCAGCCTGGCCAACATGGTGAAACCCCGTCTCTACAAAAATACAAACATTAGCTGGGCTTGGTGGCACGTGCCTATAATTTCAACTGCTCAGGAGGCTGAGGCAGGAGAATCGCTTGAAGCTGGGAGGTGGAGGTTGCAGTGAGCTGAGATTGAGATTGTGCCACTGCACTCCAGCCTGGGTGACAGAGCGAGATTCTATCTCAAAAAAAAAAAAAAGAAATGGTTCTTTTTTTTTTTCTTTTGGAGACGGGGTCTCTCACACTGTTGCCTAGGCTGGAGTGCAGTGGCATGATCTTGGCTCACTGCAAGCTCCGCCTTCCGGGTTCACGCCATTCTCCTGCCTCAGCCGCCGCCAAGTAGCTGGGACTACAGGCGCCCGCCACTACACCAGACTAATTTTTTGTATTTTTAGTAGAGACGGGGTTTCACCATGTTAGCCAGGATGGTCTGGGTCTCCTGGCCTCATGATCTGCCTGCCTTGGCCTCCCAAAGTGCTGGGATTACAGGCGTGAGCCACCGTGCCCAGCTGAAATGGTTCTAACCAAATGGAGATCTCAGTGATTGACCTTGAAGGCCACCAGTGAGCTGCCATGAGGAGCAGGCAGAACCTGAGTAAGCAGAAGCCATAAGGCAAGCAAAAGACAAAGCAAGAGAAGGAATTCTATTACTATCCCCAGGAAGAAGGAAACTGAGACTCTGGGAAGTTAACGAACTCCCTCAACACTTGCCTAACTTGCCTAATTAGGCTGTCTAATTCTAAAGCCTACGCTCCGGACCAGTGCACCACACTGTCAAATTGCTAACGAAAACAACTGCAGTATACTTGAGGCAGACAATTCCTAATTTATAAGCTAGTATGGGGTCGTGTTAATAGGGAATAAAAAAAAAATAGGGTCATTAGAGTTATCTCCTTTTCCTGGGATGGTCACACAGAGACTCTCTTCTGGCCCATTCGTCTTTTTTTATTTTTACTTTTTTAGTAGAAATGGGTTTCACTATGTTGCCCAGGCTGGTTTTGAATTCCTGGGCTCAAGCAATCCTGCCATCTCAGCCTCCCAAAGTGCTGGGGATACAGGCATGAGCCAGTGAGCCCAGGCCCATTAGTCTTTCGGTCATTCCTTTCAAGACTGTCCAGGAACCTTCCCAACATACCATATCCCAATCAAGAGGGTTTTCTATCACCAGGCGTGTTGGCTCATGCCTGTAATCCCAGCACTTTGGGAGGCTGAGGCAGGTGGATCACTGGAAGCCAGGAGTTCGAGACCAGCCCTGCCATCATGGTGAAATTAAAAATACAATGTCTCTATTAAAAATACAAAAATTAACCAGGTGTGGAGACGCATACCTGTAATCCCAGCTGCTTGGGAGAATTGCTTGAACCCAGGAGGTAGAAGTTACAGCGAGCTGAGATCATGCCACTGCACTCCAGCCTGGGTGACAGACTGAGACTCTGTCTCAAAAAAAAGAGAAAGACGCCGGGTGCAGTGGCTCATGCCTGTAATCCCAGCACTTTGGGAGGCCAAGGCAGGCAGATCACAAGGTGAGGAGATCGAGATCATCCTGGCTAACAGAGTGAAACCTGTCTCTCCAAAAATACAAAAAAATTAGC
>NW_012119710.1:5102387-5109975 GCF_000951035.1 Colobus angolensis palliatus | reverse complement strand
CCTGTAGTCCCAGTTACTCGGGAGGCTGAGGCAGGAGAATGGCGTGAGCGTGGGAAGTGGAGCTTGCAGTGAGCCGAGATTGCACCACTGCACTACAACATGGGTGACAGAGAGGGACTCCGTCTCAAAAAAAAAAAAAAGAGAAGAAAAAAAGAGTGATTTTTATCTATTCTCAGCCAAGAGTGGTCTCAGCCAATATGTGGCAAGTGCCACTGATTCAGTAGTGAATAAGCCGCATCTCTTCCATGAAAAGCTTTAGTCTTTATTTCCGAAGGTGTTTCTGCAGTTACATAATAGTAATAGCAGCTGTTAAACGTGCTGAGTTGAAGGCAAAGCCCTGGAAAAAGGCCACTGTAGTAGACCCCTCTGGGGGAGACTACCTAGCCAGCAACAGCCGCCACCTCTCAGAATATTTGTCCTCTCTCGCCCAAGAGTGGTTTTCAGAAGCACTGTTGGCTCATTTCACAACAACCCTGAGATGATAACATTAAGGTTAAGTAAATTGTGCAAGACCGCATAACTCTTCCATAGCTCTGGTAATGACTTTAACGCAGGTCTGGCTGGCTCCAACACACATGTTCTTTCCACTATTTCCTGCTGCCTTCAAATAGACAGACAAATGGGCTATTCGGTTTGACTTAATATACAATGATCGCCAAGGTTTTTGTTTCATTTTCCTTTTATTGGCATTGGCATCAGTAATATTCATGCTTTTTTTTTTTTTTTTTTAGACAGAGTCTCACCCTGTTGCCTAGGCTGGAGTGCAGTGGCACGGTCTCAGCTCATTGCAATCTCCACCTCCCAGGTTCAATCGATTCTTGTGCCTCAGCCTCCCGAGTAGCTGGGATTACAGGCATGTGCCACCACGTCTGGCTAACTTTTATGTTTTTTTAAGTACAGACGGAGTTTCACTATGTTGGCCAGGCTGGCCTCAAACTCCTGAACTCAAGTGATCCGCCCACCTTGGCCTCCCAAAGTGCTGGGATTACAGGCGTGAGCCACCGCACCCAGCTGGCATCAGTAATATTCATTACACTGGTATCTTTAACCTTCATATTGGCAATAATGCCCCTGTAAAACCCCAGACAAACCCTTAACAAGCTAGCATGATGAGTCTGGGGAGTTTGTACACATGGCCACGTCCAGTAATGGGAGGTTATAGTGTTGGAGGAAGCCCCAGTGATATCCTCTCTTGCAATGAGGATATTACTGATGAGAAATAAAGACCAGAGGGAAAACACCCCTCAATGTTGGAACGTTTCCAATACATCTGAATGGAGTTGGAAATGTGCATGTAATGTGGGCATGCACACAAGCAATCTGCCCCCCTCAGCCTCCTAAAGTGCTGAGATTATAGGCGCAAGCCACCATGCCCAGTCTGCTGCCACATGTTTTTGCAAATAAGATTTTATTAGGACACAGCCACACTCACTCAAAGCTCATCTTTGCATGCCCAAAGTTGTGTAGGCACCTTGGTCCAGAAGCATTCCCTGAATATAGCTAAAATTGCAAAAATTCAATAGTCCATGTCCTTTTTTCAAATTGCTTCACTATCGGCTGCTACTGCTCTGGTCTGTTCAAATAATGGCACCTTGATAAGAAAGAAGGAAATATATATTTCATTTATAAAGTCAAAAAGTTTATTCTGTGGCAGGCGCTATTGATTCAATAGTGAATAAGCACCATCTCATCCATGAAGAGCTTAGGCTTTAATTCATAAGGCATTTCTGCAGTTCCACAATAGTAATGAGAGCTGCGTGCTGTTGATGCACAATCATCCATTTGAACTTCACCATCATTCTGGGGTAGGCTGGGTAGATCTTATAATCTTCGTATTACAAATGAAAAGCCTGAGGATGAGAGAAGTTATGGCTTTTTTCCAGTTTCACAACTTGTAATTATTAGATCTGATTTTTTTTTTTTTTTCTGAGACGGGGTCTTGCTCTGTGGCCCAGGCTGGAGTGCAGTGGTGCGATCTCAGCTCACTACAACCTCTGCCTCCTGGGCTCAAGCGATCCTCCCACTTCAGCCTCCCAAGTAGCTGGGACTACAGGTGCACACCACCACAGAGGCTAATTTTTGTATTTTTTGTAGAGACAGGGTTTTTCCATGTTACCCAGGCTGGTCTCAAACTCCTGAGCTCAAGTGATCCACCCACCTCAGCCTCTCAAAGTGCTGGGATTACAATGTGAGCCACCATACACACATGGTCAGATCTGAGATTTAAGACTGCTTAATCTGGGGTTCCCTTTTATGGAATTGCATGCTCTGTGGTCTTATTTCAGATTTGGTATTTCTTGGAGATGCGTAGTTTTCTGCTTGTGGTATTACACAGTAAGGGTTGGCAACCTATGACCTGTGGGTCAAACCTGCTGCCATCTGCTTTTGTTTGTTTGTTTGTTTGTTTGTTCAGACAGGGTCTCACTCTGTTGCCCAGGCTGGAGTGCAGTGGCATGATCACTGGCTCACTGCAGCTTCAACATCCTGGGATGAAGTGACCCTCCCATCTAAGCCTTCTGAGTAACTGGGACTACAGGAGTGCACCACCATGACCAGCTAATATCTGGTTTTTTTGTTTTTTTTTTTTGTAGAGACGGAGTTTCGCCATGTTGTCCAGGCTCATCTCAAACTCCTGGGCTCAAGCGATCTGCCCCCCTCAGCCTCCTAAAGTGCTGAGATTATAGGTGCAAGCCACCATGCCCAGTGTGCTGCCACCTCTTTTTGCAAATAAGATTTTATTAGGACACAGCCACACTCACTCATTTATTTACTGCCTGTGGTGGTTTTGTACTAAAACAGCAAAGTTGAGCAGCTGTGATCAAGACTATATGCCCCACAAAGCCTAAAATATTATTTCTGGCCTTTTATAAAAGAGTTTGCTGACCCCTGGTCCAGAACATAAACTTAACTTGCCCTCCCCTTGATTACTCCCTTTGTTGAGGATTATGGGTCAGTCTGAGACCAGGATCAGAGTTCGTTGCGAGGCTATCCAAGATTACAGTTGCACAACTCCTACCTTGCCTAGGGCTTTTCTCCATCTGCTTGACCTCAAAGATTGCCATGTGTCTCCACCTCTTCCGGTATGACTTAGAGAGGGCCCCCAGAAGAGCATATGACTTCATATCCAAAGGAGGAAGAATGTTCGTAAACAAGAACTTGATTCGCTGGAAAACTGCCCTCATTGACCCTATCCTATAGCCATGGCACATTCCATTTGCTGTATGTAACATCCAACTCAAGAGGAGGCTGCCCAAGAACTCACTTGGTCTGAAAGCCAAAATGACTCTCTAAGAACAATCCTGTTCTTCCAATTGTGCTTTTCTAATCGTGCCCAAATTTGAAACACTTTCTCTTTACTTTGTACTACCAATGGGAGCCCAAGCAATCCCCACAATTTGCATATTTGAATGGTCAAGGCTTCCAGTCACACTGTCCCTGCTTTTTTGCCCAATGTGCCATTTGAGATACCCTCCCAGCAATTTGCATTTTTCTGTTTTTTGTTTTTTAGATGGAGTTTCACTGTGTCATCCAGGCTGGAGTGCAGTGGCACAATCTCAGCTCACCGCAACCTCCACCTTTCGCATTCAAGAATTCTCATTTCTCAGCCTCCCGAGTAGCTGGGATTACAGGCGCCTGCCACCATGTCCGACTAATTTTTGTATTTTGGGTAGAGACAGGGTTTCACCATATTGGCCAGGATGGTCTTGAACTCCTGAGCTCAGGTGCTCCGCCCGCCTCGGCCTCCCAAAGTACTGGAATTACAGGCCTGAGGGACTGCACCCAGCCACTCCCAGCAATTTGATTCCATCAGTAAGAGCCTCTTCACCTGACGCCCTCAGTGTCCATTAATGAACAAATCCTAATGAAGTTCTCTCTTTCTTGCTAGGCAAGTCTCATATGGTTTAGGGGAGGAGATGAGAGTCATTTAATCTGGGCTTCACATTGAAAAAGACCTCAAATGCAGGCTTTCGGCGTCATCTATGAAAGAACTTACACGTAGACTCGCCCTGCTACACTGGTAGGATTAAACTCAATAATGGACCACGTCACTTAGAGTCCACTTTCGACTCAATTGATATTGCTGTAGAACTTCTGCAGTTGTTTGTGAATAACATTTGACTTAGTCCATTTGGGTTGCTCTAACAAAATACATTAGACTGTAATTTATTAACAACCGAATTTATTACTCACCGTTGGAGGACTGGGAAGGCCAAGATCAAGATGCCGGCAGATGTGGTGTCTGATAAGGGCTCCCCACTTCAAAGATGACGTCTTCTTGTGGCATCTTCACATGGTGGAAGTGGAGGGCAGCTCCCTTCAATCACTTTCTTTTTCTTTTCTTTTTTTTTTTTTGAAACGGAGTCTTGCTCTGTTGCCCAGGCTGGAACGCAGTGGCGCAATCTCAGCTCATTACAATCTCCACTTCCCAGGTTCAAGCGATTCTCCTGCCTCAGCCTCCTGAGTAGCTGGGACTACAGGCGTGTGCCACCACACTCGGCTAATTTTTTGTATTTTTAGTAGAGACAGGGTTTCACCACGTTGGCCAGGCTGGTTTCCAGCTCCTGACCTCAAGTGATCCACCTGCCTTGGCCTCCCAAAATGCTGGGATTATAGGCATGAGCCACCATGCCCGGCCTCAACTGCTTTTATAAGAGCACTAATTACATTCACGAGGGCAGAGCCCACCTGACTTAATCACTTCCCCAAAGGCCCCACCTCTTAAGATTGTCGCATTGGGTGTTAGGTTCTAACATATGAATTTTGGAGAAATACCAATATTCAAACCACAGCAACATTATAAAATTACATTTTTACTTTTGTGGCAAAAATATTAACTTGGGCCAGGTGCAGTGGCTCATGCCTGTAATCCCACCACTTTGGGAGGCCGAGATGGGAGTTCAGGAGTTTAAAACCAGCCTGGGCAACATAATGAGGCCCCTGTCTCTACCAAAAAATAAAAAATTAGCCAGACATGGTGGTGCACAGCTGTAGTTGCAGCTACTCAGGAGGCTGAGGTGGGAGGATCCCTTGAAGCCAGCAGTTCAAGACCAGCCTGGCCATCATGGTGAAACCTCATCTCTACTAAAACTACAAAAATTAGCCAGGCATGGTGGCAGGTGCCTGTAATCCCAGTTACTCAGGAGGCTGAGACAGGAGAATCACTTGAACCTGGGAGGTGGAGGTTGCAGTGAGAGGTGATGGAGCCACTGCACTCCAGCCTAGGCAACAGAGCAAGACTCTTGTCTGGAAAAAAAAAAAATGCATTGGTCTTTCCTAACAACATCCCAAAGTTTTTTACTTCCCACTACCACATCACACATTATTTGTCCGTCTCAGGATCCACATAGGCCAATGAGGAGGATCTCCTGCCATTATGGGGGTCATCCCCTCTCCTACATCTCCGTCCTGAAAAGAAAGGAGAAAAATTAGCCCCAGAGCAGGACTTATTTAAAATTTTCAGATACGAGGCCACCCGAGAACTATCTACTGCATCAATGGAACCCATATGCAGACTCCATCACACGCAGCTGTAACCCAGCATTACACAGACTCAAATATTATCATCAGTTAGCAACCAGCAGGATTGTCTGCTAATGGCCTATTTTTTAATTTTAATTTTAATTTTAATTAATTAATTTATTTTTTTGAGATGGAGTTTCGCTCTTGTTGCCCAGGCTGGAGTGCAATGGCACAGTCTCGGCTCACCACAACCTCCGCCCCCTGGGTTCAAGCGATTCTCCTGCCTCAGCCTCCTGAGTAGCTGGGATTACAGGCATGCGACACCACACCTGGCTAATTTTGTATTTTTAGTAGAGATGGGGTTTCTCCATGTTGGTCAGGCTGGTCTCAAACCCCTGATCTCAGGTGATCCGCCCACCTCAGGTTCCCAAAGTGTTGTGATTATAGGCGTGAGCCACCGCGCCCGGCCTGAATCACCTATCTAACTAGGCCCAGTGCTGCCTACAAAGCTGATATTAATATATACGATGTTAACATATATGTTTATATGTATACATACATGCACATGAATGTATTCATATACACATATATACCTGAAGACACACACATATATGTATGTAATGAATTGAATTAGCACTGATTTCTGAAATTGCACTTCCAGTTTCAGGTAACAGAGATGCATCTTTTTACATAATCTGATGAAAGCCAGAGTCTGAAGGGTCATTTAGAGTTGGGTATACATTCATTTAATAAATTTTCACTGGGTTGCCTAAACACCCGAGACTGAAAGAGCTGAATAAGATGACCCTGCCTATGAGGGATTCACAGATCAGTGGCAGAGACCAACTCCAATATAAGTCAGACCACAAAAGTGCTGTTCTAGAGATATAAACCAGGCATTGCTGTATCTCCAAGAAAGAAGCAATGGATTGAAGCTGGAAGAAGACTTCTCCTAGAAAAATCAATATTGGGGCTAGGCCTTGAAGAATTAGAAGATTTTGAGAGATAGAGAAGAGGAAAAAGGTTTTCTGTTCAATTTAACAAATACTCTTTGATCACCTACCTTCTACTGAAGGCACTAAACTCTGTACCTTCCTTGAATAGATGCTCAGCTTTTGTGACACTATTATGATGCTGGGTGCAGACAGAGCCAGCCCTAGCCATATAGCACCTTTGTTCAATTAGAAAAGGTATTTGTCAGGCATGGTGGCTCATGCTTGTAATCCTAGCACTTTGGGAGACTGAGGCAGGAGAATCACTTAAGGTCAAGAGTTCAAAATCCTGGGCAACACAGCAAGACCCTGTCTCTACAAAAAAAAAAAAAAAATAGCAATAATAATTAGTTGGGCATAGTAGTGCACATGTGTTGTCTTAGATGCTTGGGAGGCTGAGGCAGGAGGATCACTTGAGCCCAGGAGGTCAAGGCTCCAGTGAGCTATGATTGCCACTGCAATCCATCCTGGCTGGCTGGCACAGCGAGATCTTGTCTCTTAAAAAAAAATAATTATATATATATTTATATCTATCTATCTTTCCCTCTAGACTTTCTTTTTTCTTTTTTCTTTTTTTTAGACAATCTCACTCTGTCACCCAGGCTAGAGTGCAGTAGCTTGATCTCAGCTCACTGCAACCTCTGCCTCCCAGGTTTAAGCAATTCTTCTGCCTCAGTCTCCCTAGTAGCTGGGATTACAGGTAACCACCACCACACCGGCTAATTTTTTATCTTTTTGGTAGAGATGGGGTTTCTCCATGTTGGCCAGGCTGGTCTCAAACTCCTGACCTCAGGTGATCCGCCCACCTCAGCCTCCCAAAATGCTGGGATTACAGGCGTGAGCCACCCCGCCTGGCCTTCTTCTAGACTTTCAGAGGCCAAAATCAGGGCTCACGCTTGGTGAATCAGGCTAGATTTTAGCCCCATTTACAGTCCAACTTACCTTCCATGATAAGCTCCTTTGTATAGTGAATAACCTGCTCAACTGTATGTGGTAACCCTGCGTGCAGGAAGCAAAGATGAGTAAGACATGGCTTTTACCCTTGAGGAGCTCAACTGGTCAAGGAAATAAATATGGAAATGTATACGATATTATATGACATAATAAAGGTATGGGTTTCTTTTTTTTTTTTTTTT
>NW_012119710.1:5092709-5094372 GCF_000951035.1 Colobus angolensis palliatus | reverse complement strand
ATCTTGGCTCACTGCAACCTCTGCCTCTTGGGTTCAAGTGATTCTCCTGCCTCAGCCTCCAAGTAGCTGGGATTACAGGTGCCCACCACCACACCCAGCTAGCTTTTGCATTTTTTAGTAGAGATGGGGTTTCTCCATGTTGGCCAGGCTGGTCTCAAACTCCTGACCTCAGGTGATCTGCCCACCTCGGCCTCCCAAAGTGCTGGGATTACAGACATGAACCACTGCACCCAGATCTCATGTAGATCTCGTACGTGCTTTGCTAGATTTATACATAAGGATTTCATTTTTGAGGTGCTAATGTTAATGATAATATATTTTTAATTTCAAATTCCATTTGTGGGCTGGGTGACAATGTGATACTCCTGCCTTGGCTTTCCAAAGGGCTGGGATTACAAGCAATGGTTCATGAGCCCAGGAATCTGAGACCAGTCTGAGCAACATGGTGAGACCCTATCTCTACAAAAAATTAAAACATTAGCCAGGCATGGTGGCATGTGCCTACAGACCCAGGTACTCAGGAGGTTGAGGCAGGAGATGGCTTGAGCCAGGAGGTCAAGTCTGCAGTGGGCCACATTCATGCCACTGCACTCCAGCCTGAGTGACAGATCAAGTCCCTGTCTCAAAAAAAAAAAAAAAAAAAAAAGATTTACTTGTCCATTGCTGCTGTCTGTATAGGAAAATGATTAACTTTTGTTTTTAACCTTGTATCCTGCAACATTGCTATAATCACTTACTAGTTCCAGGAGGCTTTTGCTGTTGATTCTTTTGGATTTTCTACATAGACAATCATGTCATCTGCAAACAAAAGCATTTATATTTCTTCCTTCCCAATCTGCATAGCTTTTATTTCCTCTTCTTGTCTTGTTGCATTAGCTAGGACTTCCGGTACAACGTTGAAAAACAGTGGTGATAGAAGACAGCCTTGCCTCATTCCTGATCTTAGCAGGAAAGCTTCAAGTTTTTCACCATTCTGTATGATGTTGGTTGGGAGAGTTTTAGAAATGTTCTTTAATTAATTAATTAATTAATTAATTTGAGATGGAGTCTTACTCTGTTGCCCAGGCTGGAGTGCAGTGGCACGTTTGGTTCACTGCAAACTCCGCCTCCTGGGTTCAAGTGATTCTCATACCTCAGCCTCTCGAGTAGTTGAATTACAGGTGCCCACCACCATGCCTGGCTAATTTTTGTATTTTTAGTAAAGATGGGGTTTCACCATGTTGGCCAGGCTGATCTCAAACTCCTAACCTCAAGTGATCCAACTGCCTCAGACTCCCAAAGTGCTAGAATTACAGGTATGAGCCACTGTGCCCAGCCTATAGATGTTCTTTATTAAGTTAAGGAAGTTTCCCTTTATTCCTAGTTTGCTGAGAGTTTTGTTTTGTTTTGTCTTGTTTTTTTGAGACAGAGTCTTGCTCTGTCGCCCAGGCTGGAGTGCAGTGGCGTGATTACTGATGTGATAGATTATATTAATTAATATTCAAATGTTAAACTAGTCTTGCATACCTGGGATAAGTCCCACTTGGTCATGGTGTATAATTCTTTTTTTTTTTTTTGAGACAGAGTTTCACTCTTGTTGCCCAGGCTGGAGTGCAATGGCACAATCTTGGCTCACCACAACCTCCGCCTCCCAGGTTCAAGCGATTCTCCTGCCTCAGCCTCC
>NW_012119710.1:5092023-5092659 GCF_000951035.1 Colobus angolensis palliatus | reverse complement strand
TCTTTTCATAGAGCCAGCTTTTGGTTTTGTTGATTTTTCTCTCTTAATTTCCTTTTTTTAACTTTATATATATATATACATTTTTTTTTTTTTTTTCGAGACAGAGTCTCGCTCCGTCACCCAGGCTGGAGTGGTGCAGTGGCGTGATCTTGGCTCACCACAACCTCCACCTCCCAGGTTCAAGTGATTCTCCTGCCTCAGCCTCCCGAGTAGCTGGGATTACAGGCATGTGCCACCACACCCGGCTAATTTTTTGTATTTTTAGTAGAGAGAGGGTTTCTCCATCTTGGTCAGGCTGGTCTTGAACTCCCAACCTCAGGTGATCCACCCACCTCGGCCTCCCAAACTGCTGGGATTACAGGCATGAACCACTGAACCTGGTCAGTCATGGTGTATAATTCTTTTCTGACATTATTGGATTTGATTTGCTAATATCTTATTGAAGATTTTTGCATCTATGTTCATAAGAGATATTGGTCTGTAGTTTTCTTCTAATGTCTTTGTCTGGTCTTGGTATTGAGGTAATACCTCATAGAATGAATTAGGATTGGTCTCTCTGCTTCTATCTCCAAAAGAGATTGTAGAGAACTGATAAAATTTCTTCCTTAAATTTTTGGTAGAATTAATCAGTGAACC
>NW_012119710.1:5082319-5091841 GCF_000951035.1 Colobus angolensis palliatus | reverse complement strand
GAGGCGGAGCTTGCAGTGAGCTGAGATCCGGCCACTGCACTCCAGCCCCGGCGACAGAGCGAGACTCCGTCTCAAAAAAAAAAAAAAAAAAAAGATACCATTCTACTTATAGCATTCTGATTTTAGAACTCATATTTCCATTTACAAAATATAGTAATTCTCTATTGCTGAAAATGTCAAATCCTAGAAAATGTAACATTCGTATGTATGATGTTAACATTATTCTCGAACAGTTGTTGGCTGAAGATTCATGTGATGAATCCAATTTTTCCAAAATAGACAATTCTGATTATTCAGATGATTCTGATGTTAGTTCTGTTTGGAAATAACTGCAAGAACAGTTTTTATATTTTATTTTCACATTGAAAATCAGATCTGCTTCAGTCTGAAGGAGCATGTTTATGTAAAATTAAATGAGCACAGGCAGTGAGCTGTCTTTTTTTTTTTCTAAGCGAGAAAAGGGTTAATAGATATAGGCCTGTTCAGATTGTCTATTTCTTCTTATGTGAGTTTTGGCAGATTGTTTCTTTCAAGAAATTGGTCCATTTCATCTAGGTTATCAAATTCATGGATGGTATGGTTTGAAGTCCCCTCCAAAACTCATGTTGAAATTTAGTTGCCATTGTGATGATGTTGAGAGGTGGGGCTTTTAAGAGGTGTTAGGTTGCAGGGAAACCACCCTCATGAATGAATTAAGGCTGTTATTGCAGGAGCAGGTTACTTATTTCTTTATTTATTTTTAAAAGAAAGTTCAGCCCCTTTTCTCTCTCTCTCTCTGTCTTTCTCTGTCTCTGTCTCTCTCTCACATACATCTCTCACCATGTGATGCCTTCTGTCATGAAATAACCATGGGATAACCCTCACCAGATCGTGGCACCATGCTCTTGGACTTCCCAGCCTCCAGAACCATGAGCCAAATAAACTTCTGTTCTTTATAAATTACCTCACCTGTGGTTTTCTGTTACAGCTGCAGAAAGTGGACTAAGGCAGTTGGCATAGAGTGGCTCATAATATTTCTTTGCTATACTTTTAATGACAATGGGGTCTGTAATTGTGTCTCCACTTTCATTTCTTATGTTAATAATTTGTGTCTTGTTTTTTTTTTTTTCTTAGACTGGCTAGAGGCTTATCGATTTTATTGATCTTTTCATAGAGCCAGCTTTTGGTTTTGTTGATTTTTCTCTCTTAATTTCCTTTTTTTAACTTTATATATATATATACATTTTTTTTTTTTTTTTCGAGACAGAGTCTCGCTCCGTCACCCAGGCTGGAGTGGTGCAGTGGCGTGATCTTGGCTCACCACAACCTCCACCTCCCAGGTTCAAGTGATTCTCCTGCCTCAGCCTCCTGAATAGCTGGGACTACAGGTACGTGTCACCACACCCAGCTAGTTTTTGTATTTTTTAGTAAAGATGGGATTTCGCCAAGTTGGCCAGGCTGGTCTCAAACTCCTAACCGCAGGTGATCTGCCCACCTCAGCCTCCCAAAGTGCTGGGATTACAGGCATGAGCTACTATGCCCAGCTGCCAACTTCATTGACTTTTGCTCTAATTTTAATTATTTTTCTTCTTATACTGACTTTGGATTAAATTTGCTTTTTTTCTAGTTTTCTAAGGTGGAAGTTTACATTATTGATTTTAGACCTTTTTTCTTTTCTACTATATGCTTTCGATGCTATAAACCTTCCTCTAAGTGAGTTTTTGCTGCATCCACAAATTTTGTTAAGTTGTATTTTCATTTAGTTCGAAATCGCCTTTTTTTTTGGCAGGGGGGATGGAGTCTTGCTCTGTTGCCCAGGCTGGCATAGAGTGGCATGATCTTGGCTCACTATAACCTCCGCCTCCCGGGTTCAAGAAATTCTCCTGCCTCAGCCTCCCAAGTAGCTTGGATTACAGGCACACACCACACACCTGGCTAAATTTTGGTATTTTTTAGTAGAGATGGGGGTTGTCCCATGTTGGTCAGGCTGGTCTTGAACTCCTGACCTCAGGTGATCTGCCCACCTTGTCCTCCCAAAGTGCTGGGATTACAGGTGTGAGTCATCGTGCCCAGCCCATAATAGTTTCAGCTGTCTCTTGAAATTTCTTCTTTGAACTATATGTTGTTTAATAATGTGTTGTTTGGGGATTTTTCAGCTGTTTTTCTGTTATGGGATTCTAGTTTAATTCCATGTGGTCTGACAGTAGACTTGTATGGTTTCTATTTAAATTTGCTAAAGTGTTTTTTATGGCCCAGATTGTAGTCTATCTTGATGAATGTTCCATGTGAGCTTGAGAAGAACATATAATCTGTTTTTATTGGATGAAGTAATCTATAGATGTCAATTATATTCAGTTGATTGATGGTGCCATTGAGTTCAACTATGTCCTTACTGATTTTCTGCCTGCTATTTATTTCTAGTAGAGGGGTGTTAAAATCTCCAACCCTGATAGTGGACTCATCTATTTCTCTTTATAGTTTTATCAGTTTTGCCTCACATATTTCCATGCTCTCTTGTTAGTGCATACACATTAAGGACTGTCATGTCTTCTCAGGGAATTAGCCCCTTTGTCATTATGTTATGCCTCTCTTTCTCTCTGATGACTTTCTTGCTCTGAAGACTGCTCTGTCTGAAATTAATTACAGCTACTCTCTGCTTTGATTAGTGTTACCATG
Organism: Colobus angolensis palliatus; assembly: GCF_000951035.1. Lineage (NCBI taxonomy): Eukaryota > Metazoa > Chordata > Mammalia > Primates > Cercopithecidae > Colobus > Colobus angolensis. Next base: position 5,089,186 of record NW_012119710.1, on the reverse strand, counting down.
CAATATCTTTCTCCATCACTTTACATTTACTCTATATGTATCTTTATATTTAAAGTGGGTTTCTTATAGGCAACACGTAGTTGAGGGTTTTTTTTTCTTTTTTCTTTTTTAACATATCAACCACAGCAATCAGAGTCTTTTTTAAAATTCACTCTGACAATCCCTGTCAGAGTTGTGCATCTAAATCCCTTTTAGTTGGTGTATTTAGATCATTGATGTTTAAGACATTATTGGTATAGTGGATAATATCTACTATATTCGTTACTGTTTTCCATTTTTTTGCCCCGCTTCTCTGTTCTAATTTTTGTTTTCCATACTTTTTCCGCTTTTTGTGGTTTTAATTGACTATTTTATATTCTCTCCTTTCTTAGCACGTCAATTATACTTCTTTTATTACTGTCTTTTTAGTGGCTGTCGTAGAGTTTGCAATATACATTGACAATTAATCCAAGTCTATTTTCAAATAACACTATACTACTTCATGGGTAGTGCAAGTATCTCATAATAACAAAATATTTTTAAAATTCCTCTCTCCCATCCCTTGTATCATTACTGTCATTTATTTCAACCATACACAAACATACCAACACACACACACACACACACACATATATATACATGTAACCATACATAATCAATGACATTGTTGCTATTATTCTGAAGAAACTATTATCTGTTAGATCAGTTAAGAATAAGAAAAGGGGCGGGCATAGTGGGTCATACCTGTAATCCCAGTGCTTTAGTAGGCTGAGGTGGGAGGATCACTTGAACCTAGGAGTTTGAAACCAGCCTAGACAACATAGGGAGACCCCCGTCTCTATTTAAAACAAAATAACAAAAAGATTTTATTCTTCATTTATTCATTCTCTGATCCAATGTTCTTCCTTTCTCATTTATAAACAATTTTTGTCTTATTTTCTAGAGATGGAGTCTTGCTATGTTGCCAAGGCTGGATTCTGGACTTGAACCCTTGGGCTCAAGCAATCCTCCTGCCTCAGCTTCCCAAGTAGCTGGGACTACAGGCATGTACCACTGTGCCTAGCCTGTCTTCCTTTCTTTATGTAGATCTGGTTTTCTGAACTTCCTTTAACGTTGCTTGAAAGGCAGATCTACTCATGACAAATTCCTTTAGTTTTTGTTTATCTGAGAAACTGCTTATTTCTCCTTCATTTCTGAAGGATAATTTTGGAGGGTACAGAATTCTAGGTTGGTGGCTGGGCGCAGTGACTCATGCCTGTAATCCCAGCACTTTAGGAGGCAGAGGTAGGCAGATCACGAGGTCAGGAAATCAAGACCATCCTGGCTAACACAGTGAAACTCTGCTTCTACTAAAAAAAAAAAAAAAAAAAAAAAAATTAGCCAGGCGTGGTGGTGGGCCCCTGTAGTCCCAGCTACTCGGGAGGCTGAGGCAGGAGAATGGCATGAACCCAGGAGGTGGAGCTTGCAGTGAGCCGAGATCACGCCACTGCACTCCAGCCGGGGGTATAGAGCGAGACTCCTTCTCAAAAAAAAAAAAAAAAGAATTCTAGGTTGGTGATTTTTTTTCTCTCTCATCATTTTCTTCCCCCCTTCCTCCCTCCCTTCCTCCCTTCCTCCTTTCCTTGCTTCCTCCCTTCCTTCAGACAGTCTCGCTGTCCCCTCAGGCTGGAGTGAAGTGGTGTGATCTAGGCTCACTGCAACCTCTGCCTCCCAGGTTCAAGCAATTCTCCTGTCTTAGCCTCCTGAGTAGCTGGGATTACAGGCATCTGCCACCACACCTGGCTAATTTTTGTATTTTTAGTAGAGATGGAGTTTCACCATGTTGGCCAGATTGGCCTCAAACTCCTGAATTCAAGCAATCCACCTACCTCGACCTCCCAAAGTGCTGAGATTATAGGTATGAGCCACCACACCCAGCCACTTTTCAGTTTTATACATTTCTATTAACATATCCTCAAGCTCAGAGATTCTTTTCTCAGTTGTGTCTTGTCTACTAATGAGCCCATCAAAGCATTCTGTGTTTTTTGTTTTGTTTTGTTTTAAAGAGACAAGGTCTCACTATGTTGCCCAGGCTGGTCTTGAACTCCTGTCGTCAAGGAATTCTCCTGCTTCAGCCTCCCAGTACAGGTGCGAGCCACCATTCCCAGCCAAAGCATTCTTTATTTTTGTTACAGTGTTTTTGATCTCTAACATATCTTTTTCATTTTTTTCTTAGAATTTCTTTCTGCTTACATTATCTGTTCTTTTTTATTTTTTCCTTTGTTTTTGCACATTGTCTACTTTTTCTTTTTTTTTTTTTGTTCTTTCTTTTTTTCCTTTTTAATTGAGATGGAGTCTTACTCTGTCACCCAGGCTGTAGTGCAGTGGCACGAGCTCAGCTCACTGCCACCTCTGCCTCCCAGGTTCAAGTAATTCTCCTGCCTTAGCCTCCCAAGTAGCTGGAATTAATGGCACGCAGCACCAGGCCCAGCTAATTTTTGTATTTTTAGTAGAGACAGGGCTTTACTATGTCGGCAAGGCTGGTCTCGAACTCCTGACCTCAGGTGATCCGCCCATCTCAGCCTCCCAAAGCGCTGGGATTACAGGCCTGAGCCACCGTGCCCAGTCTTATTTTTTCATTAAAGCCTTTAGCATATTAATCATAGTTTAAAAAAATTCCTGGTCTAATCATTCCAACATTCCTGCCATATCTGACTCTGGTTCCGATGTTAGTTCAATCTCTTCGAATTGTGTTTTCTGCCTTTTAGTATGCCTCGTATTTTTTTGCTGAAAGGCATATATGTTGTATTGGGTAAAAGGAACTGTAGTAAAAAGGCCTTTTGTAACATGGCGGTAAGGTGCTGGGGAGGAGAAGCGTTCCATAGTCCTATGATTAGGTCTCAGGCTTTTGGTGAGCCTGCGGCCCTGAACTGCAACCTTCACCAGTGCCTCTCAGCTTTCCCCTCTTAGGTGGGACAGGATAGCTAGAGGGGGCTGGGGTTGGGTATTTCCCTTCCCTGGATTCGATAGGTTTTGGCAAAACCCAGCAGGTTAAGCTCTGGTAAATAGTTTCTCCTGGGGACAAACCCCATTAAGAACAGAATTGAGGCCAGGCGCCGTGGCTCATGCCTGTAATCCCAGCACTTTGGGAGGCTGAGGCAGGTGGATTACTTGAGCTCATGAGTTCAAGACCAACCTGACCCCATCTCTACTAAAAATACAAAAATTAGCACATGATGGTGCACACGTGTAGTCCCGGCCACTCAGCAGGCTGAAGTGGGAGGATCACTTGAGCCTGGGAGGCAGAGGTTGCAGTGAGCTGTGATTGTGCCACTGTGCTCCAGCCTGGGCAACAGAATGAGACCGTGTCTGGAAAAAAAAAAAAAAGAAAGAAAGAAAAAAAAAAACCTAAGCAAAAAAAGAACAGAATTGAGAATCAGGCATGGCAGCTCACACCTGTAATCCTAGCTCTTTAGGAAGCCAAGGTGGGAGGATTGCTTGAGGCCAGGAGTTCAAGGCTGCAGTGAGCTATGATCATGCCACCGTAATCCAGTCTGGGCAACAAAGCAAGACCCAGTCTCCAAAAAAAAAAAAAACACAAACAAACAAAAAACAGAATGCTCTGCCCTGTTTCAAAATGGTTCCTTTTCTCTTCCCCTGCCAGAAGCATGAGATTTTTCTCTGATATTTGATCCCAGAAGTAAAACTCGCAAAAGTATAGCAGCCCCCACTATGACCGGTCTCCCTGAAATTTTTAACTCTTAGACTTGTCCACACCGACCCTCCAGTAGTCCATCAGATGTAGTTTGGGCTTTCTTCCCTTCCACCAATAAATATTGTTTTTTGTTATTGTTTTTGTTTTTGTTTTGAGACTGAGTATCGCTCTTGTTGCCCAGGCTGGAGTGCAATGGCACAATCTTGGCTCACTGCAACCCCCGCCTCCCTGATTCAAGTGATTTTCCTGCCTCAGCCTCCCAAGTAGCTGGGATTATAGGCACCTGCCACCATGCCTGGCTAATTTTTTGTATTTTTAGTAGAGACGGAGTTTCACCGTGTTAGCCAGGATGGTCTCGATCTCCTGACCTCGTGATCCGCCCGTCTCGGCCTCCCAAAGTGCTGGGATTACAGGCTTGAGCCACCGCGCCCGGTCTTAGTATTTATCTCTTAAAGTTGTTTGGGGATGAAATGAAATAATTAATGAAAAGTGCTGAGTATAGTGTCTGGTACACAGCAGATTCCCAACAAATCATAGCTAATTGTAGAGGAGGAGTTCTAGGGTGGCCCCTACGTTCACACCCTGCATGGGTGTGAGTAGGACCTTGGACTTGCTTGTAACCAATAGAATGTGATAAAGATGTTTAAAGTTATGATCATATACATAAGGGTCCATCCTGCTATCATACACACTAGAGAGATTGTCTCTCCATTGCTGGCTTGAAAGAAGTAAGCTGCCATGTTATGAGAGGGCCCATGGAGAGGGCCCCATGGCAAGGAACTGTGGGCAGTCTCTAGTAGCTAAGAACAGCCCCACCTGCAGCCAGCAAGAAAACAGAGACCTCAGTCACACAGCCATAAGAAAATGAGGCTGGGCGCCCTGCTCACGCCTGTAATCCCAGCACTTTGGGAGGCCGAGGCAGGTAGATGGAGTTTGAGACCAGTCCGGGCACCATGGAGAAACTCCATCTCTACTAAAAATATAAAAATTAGCTGGGTGTGGGGGCGCTTGCCTGTAGTCCCAGCTACTCGGGAGGCTGAGGCAGGAGAATCGCTTGAACCTGGGAGGCGGAGGTTGCAGTGAGCCGAGATCATGCCATTGCACTCCAGCCTGGGCAACAAGAGCGAAACTCTATCTCAAAAAAAAAAAAATTATAAACGTAGAAACTGGTAGAGTTAATATTAAAACAAGGTCTTTTTTTGGGAGGCTGAGGCAGGTGGATCACCTGTGGTCGGGAGTTCATGACCAGCCTGGCCAACATGGTGAAACCCCATCTCTACTAAAAATATAAAAATTAGCTGGGTGTGGGGGCGCTTGCCTGTCGTCCCAGCTACTCGGGAGGCTGAGGCAGGAGAATCGCTTGAACCTGGGAGGTGGAGGTTGCAGTAAGCTGAGATAGCACCACTGCACTCCAGCCTGGGCAACAGAGTGAGACTCCATCTCAAAATTAATTAATTAATTAATTAATTTAAAAAAATAAAACAATGTCTTCTGACACCAAGGCTAGGGACTTAACTTTAGAAAATGAAAAGTCTCAAGTTATTTTCTGCTCCTCTTCCTTCTTTCTCTGAGACCTTTACTCACGTTTGGGTTTTCATGGAGTTGGGGACATTGGCAGTACTGAAGTCTGCCCACTGAATCTAAGCTATAGCAGAGGCTTGAGCAACTATTGGCCAATGCAATTCAGATTTATTTTGACTTTCCAAAATATACCACCAGAATTAGCAGACACCTGGCACAGTCCAATTTCAACAAGTAGATATATACACACACACACACACACACATATATATACACACATATATATATATACACACATACACATAAAATATATATACACATTTCTTTTTGAGATAGATTTTCACTCTTGTTGCCCAGGCTGGAGTGCAATGGCACAATCTTGGCTCACTGCAACCCCCGCCTCCCTGATTCAAGTGATTTTCCTGCCTCAGCCTCCCAAGTAGCTGGGATTATAGGCACCTGCCACCATGCCTGGCTAATTTTTTGTATTTTTAGTAGAGACGGGGTTTCACCACGTTGGCCAGGCTGATCTTGAACTCCTGACCTCAGGTGATCCCCACCACCTCAGCCTCCCAAAGTGCTGGGATAGCAGGTGTGAGCCACCACGCAGGCATGAGCCACCACGCCAGGCCCTCTTCTATATTATTTTTAACTGTTTAGAGCTTCTTAACCAAGGTCTATGGATTCCTTAAGGGTCCTCAGGGGCTTTTAGAGGTTTGTGAATCTCTTGAAACCATGTTACATCTTGTGGGTATAAGAAAAGATGAATTTGTTTTGAGAAGAAGGTTTATCTTTTGTCATTACCGTCTCAAAGAGGTCTCTGATGCAAACAAGGTTAAAAATAATTAATACAGGCTTTATCCAAGAAGAATTTGGTTTTAAACTTTTTGACCTCAGCCTAGGGAGAAAACCAGATACAAGTAAGGAATGCAGCAGCTCATATCAGGAAATAATAATAACACTAATACTTCAGTAATTACTTTTTTCCTCTGTGCTGATTAAGACACAGATCTGGCTTTTGCCAAATCAAAAAAAAAAAAAAAAAGAAAGAAAGAAACTCCAGTGATTTGTACTGAGACCAAGAGGATGCATCTGTTTCCTGAATCAACCAGATCAAATGAACACTCGATCAAAAGCTGCCAATGCCGAGACTTCATTTTCTTTCAGTGAAAGATGAAGAAGTTATGCTAAAAAGAAGGGGGGGAAGAGTAAACCCAGGCAAGAGGAGAAATATAAGCTCTGGTTTGGGATGATGCCAATGGATTTCTTGATATATCTTCTCCAGACTAAAGATCACTCCCAACAGGTATTATTTTCTACAATACCTGCATGCTAACTCCTCTCTGAAATAGTTATGCAATGGAGGCTTTGGCTCAGTCTGTCTGCAAGAGCTACATTATATCTTGCCACCCACTCCTGCATCTTACCCAGTCTACCACATACCTGCCACAATCCAGCCATGCTTAATTCTTTGTCATGTTCTCAGTTCCCATGGCATCTTTGCATTGCTGTTCCCTGAGCATTTGCTGTTTCCTCTGCTTGAAATACCTGTCACTCTCTTTTCCCCCTGGCTATCTCCCCTTCAGCCCAAGGGACATCTCTTCTAAGAAGCTTTCTCTAACCCCTGAGGGAAAATTAAGTATCTTTTATACACACACACACACACACACACA
>NW_012119710.1:5078739-5081054 GCF_000951035.1 Colobus angolensis palliatus | reverse complement strand
AGCCAGGATGGTCTCGAACTCCTGACCTCGTGATCCGCCCGTCTCGGCCTCCCAAAGTGCTGGGATTACAGGCTTGAGCCACTGCGCCCGGCCAAATCAACACTTTTAAAGAATAGAAGAGCTGCTCTCTTTCCTGGAAGCAGGGAGCTGTGCAGAACGACTAGAGATGTTAGAATTCTATGATTCTTTTGTTCGTGTTAGAATGGCATAAGATCATAAGTTTTGAGATTTAAAAGGGACTTTGAAGACCCTTTGAGAATCCAAGCTCTCATTCTACCCATATCCTGATTTGATTCATATCTCTCTGTTATATCCCTCGAGAGCACAGGTGGAATCCAACCCAAAATAGGCTTCCTCAGAAGGGTTTGGTCCTGTGAATACCTTCTCCAAGGATCATGTGGTGTAAACACCTTCATTCGAGGCAAATGATATCTAACTATATGCTCCCCACAGATGCGTGCAGCGCTTTATGGTTTGTAAAGTTGTCCTCCTCACAGTTTCTAACTCAATAAGGGATAACTCAATGGCTTAAAGGTCATTTATCAAGGATAATTCATCCAGGTCACCAGCTTGTTAACGATGGAACTTAGGCCAGAACTCCTGGTGGAATGCACTTTCTCCCTCATCCTGATATTTTCTTACTGAAAATTATTCTGAAATGCTACTTATACAATTTTGAGCAGAAGTGATGGCCATATCCAGGGATAATATGGAAGTAAGTTAAAGATTCTGATGTTTTACGATGAAATTAACAAATCGTTTCTCGAAGTGGGCACAATCCATACAGTCCTTAACAAGGAAATGTTAGAGATGTTTTGAAGCCTAGGATAAACTGGTAACACCAAAGCCAGTGATGTTTTGCTTTATTTCAAAGCACCTCAGAGGCATCCTTCACGGGGCAGGATATGTTGCAAGCAGTGCTTGCTTCTCAAACATTGATATGTATAGAGGCATCTCAGGATCATGGTAAATGCAGATTCTGATTCTCAAGGTCTTGGGGAAGGCCTGAGATTATGTATTCCTCACAAGCTTCCAAGGTTTACCAAGGCTGCTGGTCCATGGACCACACCATGAGCAGCAAGTGGTAACGAAAGAACATGAGAATTGGAAGCATAAGACTTAGACCCAAGTTTCAGCTGTGCATTGATGAGTCCTGTGAACTTGGTCAGATTTCACTGAGTCTGTTTCCTGATCTGTAAAATGGGGTTATAATCATATCTTTTTATGCACCAAGAACCTTGAGACTGTTGTCCACCATTCCTTTCCTAGTACTCCATCCTAAACATGTGTGCAGATGTATGTGTGGGAGCATTTTTTAGCAAACATGTTCATCACAATCCTTTTTTTTTTTCCTTTTTCTTTTCTTTTTTTGAGACAGAGTCTCACTCTGTCACCCAGGCTGAAGTGCAGTGGTGTGATCTTGGCTCATTGCAACCTCCACCTCTCAGGTTCAAGTGATTCTCATGCCTCAGCCTCCTGAGTAACTGAAACTACAGGCACGTGCCACCATGCCTGGCTAATTGTTGTATTTTTAGTAGAGACAGGGTTTCACCATATTGGCCAGGCTGGTCTCAAATTCCTGGCCTCAAGTGATCCACCCGCCTCAGCCTCCCAAAGGGCTGAGATTACAGGCATGAGCCACCATGCCCAGCCCTCAATACTTTTGTAATAGTGATAAAAGAGAAGCAACCAAAATAGCCAAGATCGGGAAAATATTTTCTTTCTTTCTTTTTGTTTTTTTCCGCTCACCATGGAATCAGAAGGTAAAACATTTTAGTAAGCTAAAATATATCCATTAAATTGAGTATTAGGCAGGCATTTCCAATCATGTCTAGGGAGAAGATATACATAGAATACTATGAATATACATGGAATATTAAGCAGCTATTTAAAATCATGTCTAAGGAGAAGTACATTGAAAAATGTTCATGTGATAACAAACTTTTTTTTTTTTCAAGATGGAGTCTTGCTCTGTCGCCTGGTCTGGAGTGCAATGGCGCGATCTCGGCTCACTGCAACCTCTGCCTCCCAGATTCAAGCGATTCTCCTGCCTTGGCCTCCCAAGTAGCTGGGATTATAGGTGCCCACCACCATGCCTGGCTAGTTTTTTGTTGTTGTTGTTGTTGTTGTTTGGTTTTTTTGTTTTGTTTTTTGAGATGGAGTCTCTGTCACCCAGGCTGGAGTGCAGTGGCACCATCTCGGCTTACTGTAACCTCCGCTTCCCAGGTTCAAGCGATTCTCCTGCCTCAGCCTCCCAAGTAGCTGGGATTAAAGGTGTGCACCACCACGCCTGGCTAATTTTTTTTGGTATTTTT
>NW_012119710.1:5075882-5077374 GCF_000951035.1 Colobus angolensis palliatus | reverse complement strand
TTAGCCAGGATGGTCTCGATCTCCTGACCTCGTGATCTGCCCGTCTCAGCCTCCCAAAGTGCTGGGATTACAGGCTTGAGCCACCGCGCCCGGTCTTAGTATTTATCTCTTAAAGTTGTTTGGGGATGAAATGAAATAATTAATGAAAAGTGCTGAGTATAGTGTCTGGTACACAGCAGATTCTCAACAAATCATAGCTAATTGTAGAGGAGGAGTTCTAGGGTGGCCCCTACGTTCACACCCTGCATGGGTGTGAGTAGGACCTTGGACTTGCTTGTAACCAATAGAATGTGATAAAGATGTTTAAAGTTATGATCATATACATAAGGGTCCATCCTGCTATCATACACACTAGAGAGATTGTCTCTCCATTGCTGGCTTGAAAGAAGTAAGCTGCCATGTTATGAGAGGGCCCATGGAGAGGGCCCCATGGCAAGGAACTGTGGGCAGTCTCTAGTAGCTAAGAACAGCCCCACCTGCAGCCAGCAAGAAAACAGAGACCTCAGTCACACAGCCATAAGAAAATGAGGCTGGGCGCCCTGCTCACGCCTGTAATCCCAGCACTTTGGGAGGCCGAGGCGGGTGGATCACCTGAGATTGGGAGTTCGAGACCAGCCTGACCAACATAGAGAAACCCCATCTCTACTAAAAATACAAAAACTTAGCCAGGCATGGTGGCACATGCCCGTAATCCCAGCTACTCTGGAGGCTGAGGCAGGAGAATCACTTGAACCTGGGAGGTGGAGGTTGCAGTGAGCCGAGATCGTGCCATTGCACTCTAGCCTGGGTGACAAGAGTGAAACTCTATCTCAAAAAAAAAAACAAAGAAAAGAAAAAGGTAAAAAGAAAATGAATCCTCCCAACAGCCTGAATGAGCCTCGAAGTTAATTAATTCATAGCGGAGCCTCGAGGTTCGAATGCAGTCCAGCAGCCGCCTTGATTGAAACTTGGCGAGACCCTGAGTGGAGGACCCAGCAAGGCCATGCCCAGGCTCCAGACACACAGGGCTGTGAGACAATCGATGTGTTCAGCCTCTAGATTTGCGGTCATTAGTTACACAGCAATAGAAAACCAATACATACCGCTTCTTGGCCTTCTGGCTAAGATCAAGCGTAGAAAACTAACACATAATACCAAGTAGATAATCAACACTCAGCCTGTAGCCATTGCTTGCCGTCAACAGGTTCATCTTCCTTCTGCCAGTGTTTAATGAGCACGCTATTGTGTTGGGGCAGAATTCAAGAACTGGAGACAGAACCTACCCATGGTGAGTAGAGGAGGCAGAGATGAGAACCGAAAAATTATAGAAAGGGCAATAAGTGTTACGATTAAGATGCTTTCTGTTGTGGTAAAATTAGTATAACATAAAATTCACCCTTTCAGTCAGGTGCAGTGGCTCACACCTGTAAACCCAGCACTTTGGGAGGCTGAGGTGAGAGGATCACTTGGACTTGGGAATTCAAGACCAGCTGAGGCAACATAGTGAGATCTT
>NW_012119710.1:5069594-5074858 GCF_000951035.1 Colobus angolensis palliatus | reverse complement strand
ACCTCTGCCTCCCGGGTTCAAGCGATTCTCCTGCCTGAGCTTCCTGAGTAGCTGGGATTACAGGCACCCACCACCACACCCAGCTAATTTTTGTATTTTTAGTGGACACCGGGTTTCATCATGTTGGCCAGGCTGATCTCGAACTCCTGACTTCAGGTGATCCACCCACCTCGGTCTCCCAAAGTGCTAGGATTACAGGCATGAGCCACCTCGCCCAGCCGGTTTTGTTTTTTTTTTTTGTTTTGTTTTTCATATTTAATGTATCCAACTGATCTAAACAGTTTACCCAACCACGCTTTGCCTTTTCTGTTGAAACCCCAATAAAGGCTGTGGCCTATGCCTTCCCCTCACTCCTTTCTGCCTCCTGACCAAACCTGGTGTTTCTCCATTTGAGTCTGCATGTGAGGTGTGGCATGCCCCCTTCTCTTGGGAAATGTAAATAATAAATTATTCTTTCGGCCAGGCGCAGTGGCTTACGCGTGTAATCCCAGCACTTTGGGAGGCATAAGCGGGTAGATCACGAGGTCAGGAGGTCAAGACCAGCCTGGCCAATATGGTGAAACCCCATAGAGACAGGGTTTCAAAAATTAGCTGGGTGTAGTGGGGCTTGCTTGTAGTCCCAGCTACTCAGGAGGCTGAGGCAGGAGAATCGCTTGAACCCGGGAGACAGAGGTTGCAGTGAGATGAGATCTCACCACTGCACTCCAGCCTGGGTGACACAGTGAGACTCCATCTCAAAATAAATAAATAATAATAATAAATAAATTATTCTTTCAATGGCATGGACTTCTCCATGTCATCATGCAGTCACCTCCATAAGTTAAAAAATCTTGCAGGTAGGCCAGGCGTGGTGGCTCACGCCTGTAATCCCAGCACTTTGGAAGGCCGAGGCGGGTGGATCACAAGGTCAGGAGATCAAAACCATTCTGGCTAACACGGTGAAACCCCATCTCTACTAAAAATCCAAAAATAAAAATAAAATTAGCCGGGCGTGGTGGCAGGCACCTGTAGTCCCAGCTACTCAGGAGGCTGAGGCAGGAGTCTCGCTTTTTTTTCTTGTAAAATGGATTCTCGCTCTGTCCCCTAGGCTGGAGTGCAGTGGCATGATCTCGACTCACTGCAACCTCCGCCTCCTGGGTTCAAGGGATCCTCCTGCCTCAGCGTCTCAAGTAGCTGGGATTACAGGCATGCACCACCATGCCCGGCTAATTTATTTTTTGTGTGTTTTCAGTAGGGACAGGGTTTCACCATGTTGGCCAGGCTGGTCTCAAACTCCTGATCTCAAGTGATCTGCCCTCCTCAGCCTCCCAAAGTGCTGGGATTACAGGCCTGAGTCACCGCCTGGAATCTGCATCTGAATAAGATAATTCATTTGTAGCTAACCATGCATAGACCCCAGGCTGGAGTTTGAGAACCCTTTGGGGGGGCACAAAAGGCCATGACAAGCTAACAAGCATAAGCAGATGGAATGAAATAATGATCCGATTTGGGTTTCGGAAAAATCACTTCTGTCAGGTGTTTTGGAAGATGGATCAAGAGGGTGAGAGATGAGAGACAGGCCACTCCCGTCTCTGACCAGGCCACACACAGACTGGTGGGGCAGATTCCCCAAGCTCTTGTGCCATTCCCAGGCCACTGGGTGTAAAAGGAAAAGGAAGGGATGTGGGCATTTGCTGACGCCCAGAGACGGGTCTGCTCCCTTTGTGCTACTTGCCCAAGAGGGCGTATTTTTGGGAAGGGGTGTGTTCTGGAAGTAAGGAGGAAGTCGCCACCCCATTGGAAAGAATCTGCCACCCTGCCTTCCAGCTGAACTATCAGATAGTCTGTTCTTCTCTGGGTCACAGGGAACTGGAATGGCCAAGGGTTTTTTTTGTTGTTGCTCTTTTTTTTTCTTTTCTTCTTTTTGAAAGATTGCATGAAAGAACATGATGTTTTAGGTTCACAAAGGGAAAAAAGATAAGGGAAAAGTAGCAAGTTAGAAAGCCCATTGTGTATGTTATCTTGTTATTTTAGAATAAAAAAATAAGTATGGCAGACTGGGATCACAGTTCATGCCAGCCTGGTCCAAAATTGTTGCTTTTATCCTTTTCCCTTGGTTTTACATTTTGGCAGAAGGTTTTCCTTAGGAGCTTTCTGGTACTCAGAACCACACTGCCTGGCTAAGGAAGAGACTGGGAGGCCCCAGGGCAGCTTTAGCTCTTAGGGGCAGACACACGTTAGCTAAGCTCGTAAACCCATCTGGATGAAACTGGGATGCCGATTTATTTAACAGTAGACTTTGTTTTGTTTTGTTTTGCTTTATTTGTTTTGTTTTTTGAGACAGAGTCTTGCTGTGTCACCCAGGCTGGAGTAGAGTGGTGGCACAATCTTGGCTCACTGCAACCTCCGCCTCCTGGGTTCCAGCTATTCTCATGCCTCAGCCTCCCTTGTAGCTGGGATTACATGTGTGCACCATCACACTTGGCTAATTTTTGTATTTTTAGTAGGGACAGCATTTCACCATGTTGGCCAGGCTGGACTTGAACTCCTGACCTCAAGTGATCCACCTGCCTTGGCCTCCCAAAGCGCTGAGACTACAGGTATAACAGTAGATTTTGAACTATAGACTTTGGCTACCTGAGCTGGAGCTCAGACAGTTAATGTAGCCAAACTCTCCAGTAAATAATCACAATGATGAAAGTAATAAAAAGAGCTAACATTTGCTGGGCACCTACTATGTGCTAGTCACTGTGTTAAACACGTTCATGAATTTCTTTTCACTTTATCTGAAGTAGGTACTTTTGTTATCCTCATTTACAGATGAGAAAATTGTGACACAAGAAGGTAAGCAATTTGCCCAAGGTCATATGTCAACTCCCCATCTAGCCCTTGAACTGGAAATGAAACTCTCTGAACAGAAAGTTGACAGAAAACTTGGATGGGAGACTTTGTGGGCACAAGCAGAGCTGCTCTGGAGTACAAATAGAGCAGATGACATTCTCCCCACCTCCTGTCCCCAAGGCAGGTGGTTTCAGAAGGCTGAAGAGATGGCCTGGACACACAGTTCAGTGTCCCCACACTGAGTCCCTTCAACTTTGGCCACCATGAGGCTCCATCAGCTGGCTTCATGGGGCAGGGACCTAGACCAGTGGAAGCTGAAACTGAAGAGGAGGGCGAGGTGGACTGACAGGCTGGTTTGAGAATGTGCATGAGGCCATGTGTGTGTGCGCGTGTGTGTCTGGAGGTGGGGAGGGTACAGAAGTTATTTGGGAATACTGTGGGAATACTCATGGTAGATGCTAACTTCATCCTTGAGCATGTAGCCAGTGTCATTTGATCACACAGAACTGACTGCCATTTGCACATTCCGGTTCTTGAAGCCAAGTGATGGAGGTGACACTCAATGAGAAGGAACTGCCATGGGGACCCTGAGTGTCCATGTCACCAGAACCAGGGCATCGCTCCCTGAAGGTGGAGCCACAGGGAACACCAAATCGTAATCCGTCAAATGTCTCTTCCTCCAAGATGCCCCCTCTGATCCTGCCTCCCTTCGCCTCTTTTGGTGCTGTCTTGCGGTAATACACTGCCTTCACCCTCCAGCATTCCCTCGGAGCACTCCTCACAAGTGGACCGGAATCATTGTTTGTCGAACCTGTCTCTCCTCTGCTGGACTGGCAGCTCCGTGAGGTCAGGAACCACCTCCATTGGTTCTCTGCTCTAACCTTGGCACCTCACACAAAGTCAGAGCATAGCAAACATTCAATAAATAATATTTCTTGGCGGGGCACTGTGGCTCACACCTGCAATCCCAGCTGTTTGGGAGGCTGAGGCAGGAAGATTATTTGAGACCAGACTGGGTAACACAGAGAGACCCTGTCTCTACAAAAAACATAAATAAAGAAAGAAAAAATAAAAAATTAGGCTGCTCTGCTTATGGAATAGCCATTCTTTTGTTTATTTACCTTTTTTTTTTTTTTTTTCTTGAGATGGAGTCTCACTCTATCACCCAGGCTAGAGTGCACTGCAGTGGTACGATCTCAGCTTACTGCAACCTCCACTTCCTAGGTTCAGGCAATTCTCCTTCCTCAGCCTCCCAAGTAGCTGGGATTATAGGCACCCACCACCATGCCTGGCTAATTTTTCTATTTTTAGTAGAGATGGGGTTTCACCATCTTGGCCAGGCTGGTTTTGAATTCCTGACCTCAGGTGATCCACCTGTCTCAGCCTCCCAAAGTGCTGGGATTACAGGCATGAGCCACCATGCCCTGCTTGTTTATTTACTTCTCTAATAAATTTGCTTTCACTTAAAAAAAAAAAATTAGCCAGACATGATGGTGCATGCTTATAGTCCTAGCTACTCAGGAGGCTGGGGCAAGAGGATCACTTGAGTCCAGGAGTTCAAGGTTGCAGTGAGCTATGATCACACCACTGCACTCCAGCCTGGCCAACAGAGTGGGACCCTTTCTCTAAAAATAATAATAATAATATTTCTCTGCTCTTCAGCACAGACGAGTTTCTCAAGTCATCTTTCTTCCTTACCACCCATTCCTTCTTCTGCCTGTTCCAGTCTTGGGACGCTCTATTCTTCCTCAGGGCCTTTGCCCTTGCTATGATCTGCTTAGAAGGCACTTCCAGATAACAGCATTGCTTACTCTCCCACTGTCTTCAGTTCTCTACTCAAATGTAACTTTACCAGACCATCTTGTAAAAAATAGTGAGCCTGACCAGGTGTGGTGGCTCATGTCTGTAATCCCAGCACTTCAGGAGGCCGAACCAGGTGGATCACTTGAGGTCAGGAGTTCCAGACCAGCCTGGCCAGCATGGTGAAACCGCATCTCTACTAAAAATACAAAAAAAATTAGCCAGGCGTGGTGGCACATGCCTGTAGTCCCAGCTACCTGGGAGACTGAGGCAGGAGAATCGCTTAAACCAGGGAAGCAGAGGTTGCAGTGAGCCGAGATCGTGCCACTGCACTCCAGCCTAGGGGAGAGAGCAAGAGTGTCTCAAAAAAAAAAAAAGGAACCCTGTTCCATCCTTGGTTCTTCCAAATCCCCTTAATCTGCTTTTTTTTTTTTTTCTATAGCTCTATGACCATCTACAATACTACGTATTTACTTGTTTATTTGTTTATAGATCATCTCTCAATCAGTAGAATATATGCTCCATGAGGGAGAGACTTTGTATCTTTTGTTCCCCGTTTATTCCTAGCACACAGTAGACAAACATTTGTGGAGGGAGGGGAAGGAAGGAAGGAAGGAAGGGAGGAAAGAAGGAAGGAAGGAAGG
>NW_012119710.1:5067518-5068858 GCF_000951035.1 Colobus angolensis palliatus | reverse complement strand
AAAAAAAAAAAAAAAAAAGAGAGGGAGCTTTGCTCTTGTTGCCCAGGCTGGAGTTCAGTGGCACAATCTTGGGTCACTGCAACCTCCACCTCCCAGGTTCAAGCAATTCTCCTGCCTCAGACTCCCGAGTAGCTGGGATGACAGGCGCGTGCCACCACACCCAGCTAATTTTTATATTTTTAGTAGAGACGGGGTTTCACCATGTTGGCCGGGCTGGTCTCAAACTCCTAACCTCAGGTGATCCGCCGGCCTAGGCCCTCCAAAGTGCTGGGATTACAGATGTGAGCCACCATGCCTGGCCAGCTTTTTTTTTTTTTTTTGGTGGTGAAATATACATAACAAAATTTAACATTTTTAACCATTTTAATTAAGTGTATGGCTCTGTAGCACTAAATACATTCATACTGTTGTGCAACCATCACCACCATCCATCTCCAGAACTTTTTCCATCTTCCCACAGTGAAACTCTGTACCCATCAAGCACGAACTCTGCATTCCCACCTCCCTCCAGCTCTTGGCGACTCCCATTTTACTTCCGTCTCTATGCGTTTGCCTCTTCTAGGTATTTTATATAAGCGAAATCGTACAGTATTGTCTCGTTGTGACTACCAGCATATCCACAGGTTTCAAGGTCCTATTTGGGGTCCCCATTCCTTCTCCTGTTAGCTCTCTCTCTATAAATAATCTAATCAATTTCCAAATTAAATATCACATGTAGGCTTCGTGGGCAAGTGACCTGTGCAGTTACCTGGAGGTCTCTGTGCTTGGTTTGATGTTATCCTCTTGACATCTGGAAGTTATTGATAATTTTTTAACATGAGGCCATTTATCTTCATTTTGCACTGGGTCCCACAAATTATGTCAGCAGTCCTGCTCCCAGATGTGTGACTTTACCCTGGACTACTCTTCCGAGCACTTGTCTCATATACCCAAATGTCTACTTGACATCTCCACTTGAATGATTTAAAGACATGCCAGGCTGGGCACAGTGGCTCATGCCTGTAATCCCAGCACTTCGGGAGCACTTCGGGAGGCCAAGGTGGGAGGATAGATTGAAGCTTGAAACCACCCTTGATGACAAAGCAAGACTCAACCTCTATAAAAAGTTTTTAAAAATCAGCTGAGTGCAGTGGCATGTGACTGTGGTCCCAGCTACTCAGGAGGATTGTTTGAGCCCAGAAGTTCAAGGTCACAGTGAACCCGACCAGGTGCAGTGGGTCATGCCTGTAACCCCAGCACTTTGGGCGGCCAAGGTGGGCCTATCACTTGAGGTTAGGAGTTTGAGACCAGCCTGACCAACATGGTGAAACCCCATCTCTACTAAATTAGGTGGGCATGGT
>NW_012119710.1:5064205-5066058 GCF_000951035.1 Colobus angolensis palliatus | reverse complement strand
GAGACGGGGTTTCACTGTGTTAACCGGGATGGTTTCAATCTCCTGACCTCGTGATCCACCCGCCTCAGCCTCCCAAAGTGCTGGGATCACAGGCATTAGCCACCGCGCCTGGCCCTAAAATCAGTATTATGTGCTGTCTTGACATCTGGCGGAACTGGGTGTGGGAGGCCTTGAGTGACCTGACTGCAAGTTTCCCCCTACCCCGACTTTGCTCTGGTGGATAAGATCCTCTGGCCAGATAACCCACATTATCAAATGGACTGGCTGCAATTCCTGTTTATTCCTGAGTAGCAGGTTTCAGTTCCCATGGAACTTATTCGAGCAAGCCAATCACATCCTCCTTAAGAAATCAGGAAGCCCCTCACCCTCTTGATACTGCAAAGCTTGCCCCTTCCAGCCCCTGACGGTTCACTCTTTTCCAGGGTGTAACTGCCATGTGACTCTGTGAGGAGCAGAGTCCTCCCCTGCCTCAATCTATGTGACTAATAAACTGCTGTGGATCTCATCTGCCCAGTGTTGGGTGCCATGGGTTTGGCCATCTCCATAACTCTAGGGCAAGCATCCCTCCCTCCCCAACAGATAAGTAGGAGGTGATCAAAACAAGTAGTTTAAGTTTTAGAGGGTATATCAGCCAGGTGCAGTGGCTCACGCCTGTAATCTCAGCACTTTGGGAGACTGAGGCAGGTCGATAACTTGAGGCCAGGAGTTCGAGACCAGCCTGGACAACATGGTGAAATCCCTTTACTAAAAATACAAAAATTAGCTGGCTGTGGTGGCACATGCCTGTAATCCCAGCTACTCAGAAGCCTGAAGCATGAGAATCACTTGAACCTGGGAGGCAGAGGTTGCAGTGAGCCAAGATTAACCTGCTGCACTCCAGCCTGAGCAACAGAGTAAGACTCCGTCTCAAAAAAAAAAAAAAATTTTTTTTCAGAGGTCTATTAGTAAAGCGCATGTGCAGGTATCAAAGACCCAATAGAGAGGTTTAAACAAAACAAGTCTGTCCCCCTCCACAGTGAAGCAGCTCATTCCTCAATGTCATCAGAGGTCCAGCTCTTCTGTCTTGTAGCTCCCCCATCCCTAGGGCATGGCCCTCACCAGATGGTTCTTATGGTGGAATCAGTGCATCTCACTTGTTGGGATGTACCCAAGTTTACTTTATCCCCATGAAAAGAATTGCAGATATCCCCAACTCCATGACTTAAGACCAGTTATAGAAGCTCAAAAATTAGATGTTCTAATATATTTCAAAACCTTAAACCCGAAAGCAGTTGGGACACCCAGCACCTCAAATGGAGTCTGGCAGAGTGACAGTATAGAATCATGGTTAAGGATGCAAATTCTGGCTAGGTGCAGTGACTCACGCCTGTAATCCTAGCACTTTGGGAGGTGGAGGCAGACGGATCACCGGTCTGACCAACATGGTAAAACCCCATCTCTATTAAAAATACAAAATTAGCCCGGGGTGGTTGTGGGCACCTGTAATCCCAGCTATTTGGGAGGCCGAGGCACAAGAATCACTTGAACGTGGGAGGCAGAAGTTGCAGTGAGCCAAGATCACACTACTACACTCCAGCCTGGGCAAAAATAGGGAAACTCTGGCTCAAAAAAAAAGGGTTGTGATGGATGTGTACACCTAGCACAGAGCTGGGCACAGTGCAGGAATTCAATGAATGGTAGATCTAGTACTCCTTACCCCATTTGCCCAAAGAATTTGAAGAGGGTAGTAAATAAAATTCAAGATCGGGGAAATTTTGACCTAGTATATGACAGTGAGATGTATAAGTATAGACACATTGGCCGGGCGCGGTGGCTTACTCCTGTAATCCCAGCACTTTGGGGGGCCGAGGCAG
>NW_012119710.1:5061734-5063325 GCF_000951035.1 Colobus angolensis palliatus | reverse complement strand
GGGGAGAAGGGAGGGGAGGGGAGGAGAGAAGGAAATGGCCAAGCCTATATGTAGCTACCTTATGTGACTACCTTAAAGGAGATTGTTGTGAGGATGAAATTAAATGAGTTAATGTGTGTTAATGTTTAGCACCATGCCTGCCACATAGCAAATACTATGTAAGTATGAGCAATTATAATTATTATGGTCATCATATCTACAAGAGATTGATATTATTTACTTGTCCTTGGAATAGCCTGTGGGCATTTGTTACTTGCTGGTATTTAAATGTAAAATATCATAAATGTGACATTGTCTGTCTCTCCTAATAGAGTTTCCATGTATGAGGTAATTGGAATTTTACTACCCCCATTTGTGGCAGTTGAGTGAAATTGGCAATTGCTAACATCGTAAAAGGGACACAAACTGCCACCCAGCTGTGCTAGAAAACAAGGTCAAGTTTTTTTAGAGTTCCTGACTGCCCAGGATTTTTCTTAAAGCTTTTCTGTAGAATTTTCAGTATAAAAATAGGTGTGAACTGTGTTCACTTTGTAAAAGAATGAGCTGGTCGCTGTAGGACCAAGACCGGTATTGTTCAGTGAACCAAATTCCTGTTCACTGATGTTTTGGGTTGGGCTGACCTTATGAACTGGATTTCTTTTCAAATGGGTGTATTTTTCCTTATTGCAAATTTCCTTCAATTCATCAGCAGAGATTCTAGCCACTCTGCTGGGAGCTTGTGACCCTGGTTTGGATGGCTTATGAACTTGCCTTTCAACAAATGCTTATCTATTTTTTTGTAGTTTCTGCTTGGCACTGCCCACTTTCCCTCTGGGACACCATCTTAGGTTCCTGTCACCACTCTCTGCTTTTGTCCCCTATGAATCACTTTATTTGGGTCACTTGAGACTTTTCTCCTGTAGAAGAATCTCATCTTCATTAACAACCAAGTTGAAAAAGACCTTCCTATATTACTGCTTTACCATTCATTCAGTGGTTCCTGGGCTCCATGACTTGAATGCAATTCACAGATTCGCTGCTCTGTTTATCCATATTATAAGGATTGCCATGGTGCTCAAAAGGGCATTGCATTTTCTAATACAATCTTCACTGTACAGTGGGTAATCTGTGGCAAGCCTAGGTTTTATCAATGGAGCTATCTGCTGCCTTAAAGAACTCACTTTTCTCTGGATTTTCTTAACCACAAAAGTCTATTTTACTTATTTATCTATACCCTATCTTCTTACAAGAAGAATCTGAGGGCTACTTATAAATATACAAACACTATAGCAAGATAAAATAAATTTGAAATAGAAACCACATAGCAAGGGGAAAGTAAAGGTATAGAGGTAAGATGCAAGTCATGAAGTTTTTGCTATAGATGGTATAAAAGTTGGCTCAGAAATTCCTGGTAAGGCCAGGTGCAATGGCTCATGCCTGTAATCCCAGCACTTTGGGAGGCCGAGGCAGGTGGATCACTTGAGGTCAGGAGTTTGAGACCAACCTGGCCAACATGGTGAAACCCCATCTCTAACAGAAAATGCAAAAATTAGCTGGTCTTGGTGACGCATGCCTGTAATCCCAGCTACTAGGGAGGCTGAGGCAAGAGAAC
>NW_012119710.1:5060103-5061359 GCF_000951035.1 Colobus angolensis palliatus | reverse complement strand
GGAGATGGAGTTTCCGTCTTGTTGCCCAGGCTGGAGTGCATAGGCACGATCTCAGCTCATTACAACCTCTGCCTCTCAGGTTCAAGCGATTCTCCTGCCTCAGCCTCCTGAGTAGCTGGGATTACAGGCATGTGCCACCACGCCTGGCTAATTTTGTATTTTTATAGAGACGGGGTTTCTCCATGTTGGTCAGGCTGGTCTCAAACTCCCGACCTCAGGTGATCCACCTGCCTCAGCCTCCCAAAGTGCTGTGATTACAGGCTTGAGCCACTGCACCCCGCCTTTGTTTTTGTTTTTTTGTTTGTTTGTTTATTTTTTGAGAAAGGGTCTGGCTCTGTCATCCAGGCTGGAGTGCAGTGACTCGATCTCAGCTCACTGCAACCTCTGCCTCCTGGGCTCCCATCCTCCCACCTCAGCCTCCCAAGTAGCTGGGACTACAGGACTACAGGTGAACACCACCACACCCAGCTAATTTTTGTATTTTTTGTAGAGAACAGGGTTTTGCCATGTTGTCCAGGCTGATCTCAAAGGGATTATAGTTGTGAGCCACAGTGCCCATTCCATAACATCTTTCTCAAAGCACAGTGATGAATTTCATGGACCTTCCTTGTAATACCAAGGCACAAGTTGGCAGAAGCATTTCTGCCAGAGGCTGGAAAACGTGACTAATCTCCTCTGACGCTACCAGGGAATAAAGGATGAATAGAATGATTTCCAAGGAAATGCTATGGGAGCCTTACAGAAGAGGATTGACAGAAGTGTGTGGTGACAGCTATCCAACCTTTTGAGGCCCTATAAAATGCCAAACACCATTCAAGATTTGATCAAATCTATTATTTGGAGTTACGGTGATCAAAGAACCTATTTGTTTTTTTCTTTAACTCAATTATCTGAATTCCCCAGACATTCCCCAACCCTTGTCCTTGTTTGACCTTTTTGTCCCCACAAAGAAGAATGGGGGCTGGGTGCAGTGGCTCATGCCTGTAATCCCTGCACTTTGGGAGGCTGAGGCAGGTGGATCACTTGAGCTCAGGGGTTTGAGACCAGCCTGGGCAACATGGCAAAACCCCATCTCTACAAAAAATATGAAAATTAGCCAGGTGTGGTGGTGCACGCCTGTAGCCCCAGCTACTCAGGAGGCTGAGGTGGAAGATGACTTGAGCCTGAGGGGCACAAGTTGCAGTGAGCTGAGATTGCACCACCGCACTTCAGCCTGGGCAACAGAGCGAGACCCTGTCTCAAAAAAAAAAAAAAAA
>NW_012119710.1:5048025-5052113 GCF_000951035.1 Colobus angolensis palliatus | reverse complement strand
AAAAAAAAAAAAAAAGGAAAAAGAAAATTCTGGCCAGGCACGGTGGCTCATGCCTGTAATCCCAGCACTTTGGGAGGTCAAGGCAGGCGGATCACCTGAGGTCAGGAGTCTGAGACCAGTCTGACCAACATGGAGAAACCCTGTCCCTACTAAAAATACAAAATTAGCCAGGGGTGGTGGCGCGTGCCTGTAATCCTGGCTACTCGTGAGGCTGAGGCGGGACAATCGCTTGAACCCAGGAGGCGGAGGTTGCAGTGAGCTGAGATAGCGCCACTGCACTCTAGCAACAAAAACAAAACTCTGTCTCCAAAAAAAAAAAAAATGCTGTTGAGTCAGTTGTCCATGCAAGGACATTGCCTGGCAGGGATGGTAACATTGGACATTAGATTTCCTTTCTTCACTACCAAGTTTTGCATAGTATCTCTTTGATTGAAATCTAATTTAGCCTCTTCCTGTCAGGGGCCGTCAGTTTAAATCTCATGATATAACCCAGGAGATGGATAAATTGTCTCCAACTAGAGAAAAAACATTCAGCTTAGCTGAATAACTAAATTTACATAAATAAAACTCAGCTATTGTGAACATTATTTAACTGATGTTAATTTGAAGTTATACACTGTTTTTTCTTTTTCCTTTTTTTTTGAGGCAGAGTCTCGCTCTTGTTGCCCAGACTGGAGTGCAGTGGCGTGATCTCAGCTCACTGCAACCTACACTTCCCAGGTTCAAGTGATTCTCCTGCCTCACCCTCCCGAGTAGCTGGGATTACAGATGCCCATGACCATACCCAGCTAAATTTTGTATTTTTAATAGAGATGGAGTTTCACCATGTTGTCCAGGTTGGTCTCAAACTCCTGATCTCGGGTGATCCGCCTGCCTTGGCCTCCCAAAGTGCTGAGCCATTGCCACTGGCCTACAGTGTTTTCATTCTGAAACTCAAAAAAATCAGCATGTAATCAGCACATGAATTTCCATAATTCTCCTGTTAAGTGCACAAAGGGGGATCCAAATGAATCCAAGAAAACAGGGCTCACATGTTTCTACACATTAGAAGGGAATGGAGAAGGGAAGAGGGTAAGGACGAGAATGAAAGCTAAAAAGTGTCGACAAATGTTAATTATGAAAACTTTAAACCCTGAAAAAGGAAGGATAATAATAGCTTTCTCTGAGTCAGCTTTCAATCTGCACAGAATATCATCACTAACAGGGATCTAAACTTACCAAAAAAAAAAAAAAAAAAAAAAAAAAGGCAGGGGGCAGGGGAAGAGAAAGCATTTTTTTCTAACTTCCCTTTTGTAGATTAATTACCAATTTATTGACCAGTTCGTGATTTGGCATCATTTCGAGTCAAAACAAATGCTTTTGTACAGACTAAAGTTCACTAGTAAATTTAAACTAAAAATAAGATTTTCAAAAGAATTTTTTAACCAAATTTAGAAATTTAAAATATTTTTAAGACTTTCAAAAACTATATATTACTAAAAATAACATTGACCCTTGATATTTATCTGAGGAATCCTCCGGAAGAAAAAAAGGATTTCATCCTGGAGATAAATTGGACCAACTCATCTGTAGTCTTTGGTTTAATTAGCTAAACTCTTCCAGATGGGGAACATCCAAAGCAAAGGAATATTTCTGAGCCCCCTGGAATTGTTAATAAACACAATAATATGTTACATGTAAAAGAAAATGTGTCCTTTATCTTTGAGGAAGTGTTTGGTAGCATTATAATTTTCAGTTTGACTACTGAAGAAAAAAGCTGTCATTTTATTCAACATTCAACAAACAAATCCTGAGTGCTTGCTTTTCGCCAGTGCTAAACACCAAGACAGGACAGGACCCCTGCCTTTATGGAATCTCACAATTCCACCAGAATTTGCACTCCCAGTGCCTGGCATATAGTAGCAGCTGGGTAAGTATTTGTCGAATACATGAGTGAACGATATAGACACTTGAATAAGGAATTATATTCGTAAAGGTTTGAACAAATTACTATGGTCAGAGGGAAGCATGGAGGCCTCAAGCTGTCAGAGAAGGCTTTGCAAAGGAGTTTGTCAGATAGGAGCAGGAAAGACTTGCAGACACAGAAAATGGCACTTGCAAAGTCAGGGAGAGAAGAAACAGTAACATATATTTAGGCAATGGCTAGTAATTTGGTGTGGTTGGAGAGTAATGTGTACATGGAATATGCCCCGAAGGTAGTAAGACCACAAAGATGGGTTGGGGCTCATTTGAGAAGGACCCTGAAACCCTGCTAAGGTTTGACTTGAACCTTTAGCATGTGTTGGTGTTTTAGAAAGATAACTCCAGACATAGTATTAGAGGATACACAGAAGGAGAGAAGGAAAAGATACCAAGGGTTAAGTGCCATGTTTGTGCCCATCCCTAGGCTAGATCCTCTACGTATTTATATTAAACTCATTTAATCCTTGCAATACTCCCATTGGTTACCTAATATTATCCTTATTTTCAGAGGGAAACATTCAGAAAAAATATACAATTTCCCCCAGACCACACAGTTAATGAAAGATGGGACTAGGATTTGAAACCAGAGTTCTAAAAAAATCTTGTTGGAGAATAAAAATACCACTGGACTCATACAAATTAGTATTAGGGAAAATAAACAGTAGAAAACTGGAGAAAGTGAATATTAAGAAAGACAAACATGTAAGACGCAAGGGGAAAAAAAGCATGACTATGCAAAAGGATATTTACAGTAAGGAGATACAACACAGGAAGTGGAAAGATAATCATAGAAACACCACAACATGTGTTTTTAAAATGCAACGCCCCTGGGAAGAGAAAGCAAATGATACAATAATGCCATTCACTCTGGCATCCTGTGCATTTGGTTTTGTTCTTTACTCTTTTTTTTTTTTTAACTTTAAACAATTTGTTATGAGAGTAACAAAGATACAGCTCATGATCTTGCAACTCTAATGCTCTAAATCAGAAACAGATGGTGCCTAGTGTACCCTGTTTCCTAGAAACTGCAGGATTTTGAGGACACCACCCTCTCTGCACTGCACCAATGATTTCAGTTCCTTCACAGATACTAATAGATGGCTAAATAACGTGGTTGCTGGATATTGTATTGGAATATCTGTTTTCCTTGCTCGGAAATCTTTTTGAAGGTTAAAACTTTTCTCCATTTTTCTTCCTTTTTTCTGATTCAAAAAGCAATTCCTTTTTATTGTGACAATTTTTAAAAATATAGAACAAAGAAGAAAATAAAAATCCCCATTCCCCTCCCACCCAGCAATAACCAATGACCACTGTTAACATGTTGACAACATTCTTCTAGTTATTTTTCTGCACACACAAACACACTTCACAGAAAACTGAATGTACAGAAATTGTTTCGTAATTGTTTTGTTCACTGAAGAACAAATACTTTACATTTTTTCACATCATCAAATGTTGATGATAATTGCCAGTATTCCATCACATTGGAGAAGTTAATTTATTTAACTCCCCTCTTTTTCATTCAACAAATTCTTTTTTTTGAGATGAGTCTCGCTCTATGGCAGAGGCTGGAGTGCAGCGGCACGATCTCAGCTCACTGCAACATCTGCCTCCTAGGTTCAAGCGATTCTCCTGCCTCATTCTCCCAAGTAGCCAGGATTACAGGCATGCACCACCATGCCCAGCTAATTTTTGTACTTTTAGTAGAGACGGGGTTTCACTATGTTGGCCAACTGGTCTCGAACTCCTAACCTCAGGTGATCCACCCGCCTCGGCCTCTTAAAGTGCTAGGATTACAGGTGTGAGCCTCCACGCCTGACCTTCATTCAACAAATTCTAATTAACACTATGTGTCAGAACTGTGCTCAGCACTGGGTACACAGTAGTGAGTAAAGCAGGCAAAGCTCTTGCCCCCATGGAGTTTAAAGTCCTATATTGACCTCTAGTTTGTTTGAGAACTTTTCTTTTTTTTTTTTTTTTTTTACGGAGTCTCGCTCTGTCACCTAGGCTGGAGTGCAGTAGCCGGATCTCAGCTAAAAAAATCAATTGTCTGCATAAAACAACCATTTCAATCAGTGTACAATCAACTGGAAAGGAAAGTTTGAGAACTTTTTTTTTTTTTTTTA
>NW_012119710.1:5044019-5047852 GCF_000951035.1 Colobus angolensis palliatus | reverse complement strand
TACAAAAATTAGCCAGGTATGGTGGTGCACGCCTTTAATCCCAGCTACCCAGGAGGTTGAGGCAGAAGAATTGCTTGAACCCAGGAAGCAGAGGTTGCAGTGAGCTGAGATCGCACCATTGCATTCCAGCCTGAGCGACAGAGTGAGTGAGACTCATCCTAAAAAAAAAAAAGAAAAGCACAGTGAAATCTGGCAAATACCACCTCAGCTAAGTGACTAAGCTTAACATAATCAGTGAGAAGTCATGTAGACAGCATGTACCCCTGCCATGCTGGGACAAGAATGGCACTTTACCTCTGTGGTCTTCCTCTCATAACCCTAATCTAATCATGATTTTTTAAAAGAAAAAGCAGACAAAAGACATTCTACAAAATACTTGTTCAGTACTTCTCAAAACTGTCAAGGGGAATTCCTGACTAGCTTGGGCAACATAGAGAGATTCCATCTCTACAAAACATTTAAAAATTAGCCATGTATGGTGGCACGTGCCTGTAGTCCCAGCTACCCGGGAGGCTGAGGCAGGAGGATCACTTGAGCCTGGGAGATTGAGGCTGCAGTGAGCTATGATCATGCCACTGCACTTCAGTCTGAGCGACAGAATGAGACCTTGTCTCTTAAAATTGGAAAAAAAAAAATATGGATTTTAGTTAATAATAATGTATCAATATCGGTTTATTAGTCTGGGTGTAGTGGCTCGTGCCTGTAATCCCAGCACCTTGGGAGGCTGAGGTGGGCAGATCACTTGAGGTCAAGAATTCAAGACCAGCCTGGCCAAAATGGTGAAACCCCGTCTCTACTAAAAACAGAAAAACTAGCCAGGCGTGGTGGCAGGCGTCTGTAGTCCCAGCTACTACGGAGGCTGAGTCAGGAGAATTGCTTGAATCAGGGAGGTGGAGATTGCAGTGAGCCGAGATCGGACCACTGTACTCCAGCCTGGGCAACAGAGCGAGACTCCGTCTCAAACAAACAAACAAACAAAATATATCTATATGTATTGGTTCATTAGTTGTGACCAATGTTTCATACTGTTACAGATAGGAAGGGGGTCCCGATCCAGATCCCAAGAGAGGGTTCTTGGATCTCACACAAGAGAGAATTCAGGGTGAGTCCGCAGTGCAAAGTGAAAGCAACTTTATTAAGAAAGTAAAGTGGTAAAAGGACAGCGACTCCATAGACAGAGTAGAACATTCGCAAAAGAGGATGAACGCATCCACCCTAGGTATAAAGCTTGTATATATGGGGAGATGTGCTCTGTTACAAGCGTTTGTGATAAAGGATTAATTTTTTAAATTACTGTATTTTTCAAAAATCAATATTATTATCTTTAAAGCAAAATTAGGAATGCCTTTGTTCTCCAGATATCAGGACACGCCCAAGCCTGGGTCTGTTTAGTAAGCATTATTAATTTGTCCCCTTAGCACTAAACATATAGAGGCTAGGAATGCCTAACTTTCTGAGAATGAAG
The DNA here is from genome assembly GCF_000951035.1 of Colobus angolensis palliatus. Classification (NCBI taxonomy): domain Eukaryota; kingdom Metazoa; phylum Chordata; class Mammalia; order Primates; family Cercopithecidae; genus Colobus; species Colobus angolensis. Next base: position 5,046,387 of record NW_012119710.1, on the reverse strand, counting down.
CTCAGCAAGTCCTGGCCTCATTTTTCCAGCCCTCACTCAAAATGGAGTCGCTCTGGTTCGAACGCCTCTGACAATACTAACATAAACTTAACAACAGGGGAACTAGGGAGAGAGAATAGATGGAGTATACAGGAATTCTCTGTACTATCTTTACAATTTCTTTGTAAATCTAAACCTATTCTAAAACATTTATTTTGGGGGAAAAAAAACAAACACTGTGACAGTCATGTTTGTTTGTGAGACACAGTCTCGCTCTGTTGCCCAGGCTGGAGTGCAGTGGCATGATTTCAGCTCACGGCAACCTCCGCCTCCCAGGTTTAAGCAATTCTCCTGCCTCAGCCTCCTGAGTAGCTGGGATCACAGGCGCGTGCTACCATGCCTGGCTAATTTTTTTTGTATTTTTAGTAGAGACGGGGTTTCACCATGTTGGCCAGCCTAGTCTCAAACTCCTGACCTCAGGTGATCTGCCTGCCTCAGCCTCCCAAAGTGCTGGGATTACAGGCTTGAGCCACCACGCCTGGCCAATCCTTGTATCTTGAAGCGTATCTGCGATTGTTTCCTTAGGATAAAACTCTGAGTGAAATTGCTGAGTCAAACTGTACTATACACGTATTTTTATCCACTAGAGATGGTTCTTTTAAAATGTTACAGATGTTTTTCTGACTTTTTAAAGATGTTTAAACCTCTACCTTTATCTTAGCATTTTCCTAGGTGTGAACTAGGAAACCTAAGAGATCATGAAGCCCAGCTGCCTCATTTTACAGATGAAGAAACTGAGGCCCAGAGAAATGAAGTGACTTGCCAAGGCCAAGTGGTTAGTTAACAGTGGGAACTGGAACCCCTATTTGTGGGAACTGGAACCCCTATTTGTGTCGACAGCAATCCCTACTGAACTGTCCCTGGCTTATGGCCAAATGAAGTAAAATTTTCTGGCTTATAGTGGAATCAGTGATCAACAACCAGACCTTCATCTTTCTATTTCCTGTAGGTAAACACAAGATTTGCTTCCTTTGTTTTGGATATGGTTGCTAGGAGCTAAAAGCATTTTTAAATGTTTAAAGAATGGATTCAGACACAACTAATAGAATTGCCTGACTAAATGCCTGGGCAAATCACTTTTTCTTTTTGAGGTACTCCTTTTTTTTTTTTTTTTTTTTAACTTTAAACAATTTGTTATGAGAGTAACAAAGATACAGCTCATGATCTTGCAACTCTAATGCTCTAAATCAGAAACAGATGGTGCCTAGTGTACCCTGTTTCCTAGAAACTGCAGGATTTTGAGGACACCACCCTCTCTGCACTGCACCAATGATTTCAGTTCCTTCACAGATACTAATAGATGGCTAAATAACGTGGTTGCTGGATATTGTATTGGAATATCTGTTTTCCTTGCTCGGAAATCTTTTTGAAGGTTAAAACTTTTCTCCATTTTTCTTCCTTTTTTCTGATTCAAAAAGCAATTCCTTTTTATTGTGACAATTTTTAAAAATATAGAACAAAGAAGAAAATAAAAATCCCCATTCCCCTCCCACCCAGCAATAACCAATGACCACTGTTAACATGTTGACAACATTCTTCTAGTTATTTTTCTGCACACACAAACACACTTCACAGAAAACTGAATGTACAGAAATTGTTTCGTAATTGTTTTGTTCACTGAAGAACAAATACTTTACATTTTTTCACATCATCAAATGTTGATGATAATTGCCAGTATTCCATCACATTGGAGAAGTTAATTTATTTAACTCCCCTCTTTTTCATTCAACAAATTCTTTTTTTTGAGATGAGTCTCGCTCTATGGCAGAGGCTGGAGTGCAGCGGCACGATCTCAGCTCACTGCAACATCTGCCTCCTAGGTTCAAGCGATTCTCCTGCCTCATTCTCCCAAGTAGCCAGGATTACAGGCATGCACCACCATGCCCAGCTAATTTTTGTACTTTTAGTAGAGACGGGGTTTCACTATGTTGGCCAACTGGTCTCGAACTCCTAACCTCAGGTGATCCACCCGCCTCGGCCTCTTAAAGTGCTAGGATTACAGGTGTGAGCCTCCACGCCTGACCTTCATTCAACAAATTCTAATTAACACTATGTGTCAGAACTGTGCTCAGCACTGGGTACACAGTAGTGAGTAAAGCAGGCAAAGCTCTTGCCCCCATGGAGTTTAAAGTCCTATATTGACCTCTAGTTTGTTTGAGAACTTTTCTTTTTTTTTTTTTTTTTTTACGGAGTCTCGCTCTGTCACCTAGGCTGGAGTGCAGTAGCCGGATCTCAGCTAAAAAAATCAATTGTCTGCATAAAACAACCATTTCAATCAGTGTACAATCAACTGGAAAGGAAAGTTTGAGAACTTTTTTTTTTTTTTTTA
>NW_012119710.1:5040116-5041299 GCF_000951035.1 Colobus angolensis palliatus | reverse complement strand
CTTGAACCTGGGAGGCAGAGGTTGCAGTAAGCTGAGATCGTGCCATTGCACTCCAGCCTAGGTGACAGAGCAAGACTCCGTCTCAAAAATAAATAAATAAATAAATAAATAAAAGAAACATCATTTAAGGAAAAGGCATTTGAAATGAAAACAAAGAGCACATTTTCTGTTAAGTGGTCTGTGGTATCCCAAGAAAGTTCATTTCCTTGCCCCTATGGTCTTTAGACAAGGAAAATCCCAGACTTGGCATTACTAAGGAAGAAGAGGGCAATGGAAAGGAAGGGAGAGAATTGTTAGACTTCTTGGCTGGAATTCAGAAACAAATAGTTCCCGAGCCTGACATTGTCGAGGCCAGCGTCAGGACCAGCCAAACGAGGCAGACAAGGAATATTACCGTTACTGACTTGGCTCCACACACCCTTACTCAAGAGAAACTGGTGCGTAAGCAAGATCCTGAAGGATGCGAGAGAAATATAAACAATCACTGGGTGTGGACCTGTGGCTGCCTATAGAGGCTTCGCCAGCTCTGAGATTGTAGTCATACATTTTGACTAAATTAATTTCCAGAAATTCTTGCAAGATCTGGGCAGTGACAAATGCAAGCCAAAACAAGACTAAAGTCTGGGCTTTGGAAAAGCCTTGGCCTCTGACCTCAAACTGGAGCCTCTCATCAAAGTTCTAAGCCCTACTCGGGTCACTGAGCATCCTTGCTCTGAGATGTGGAAGTGACTTATTTTATTTGCCTATAAACATCTTTCAGCACCTGCACCAAATTGAAACTTGGCAGACAAAATGAGGAAGGAGTGATACTTCTAAAAACTCATCCTATTTTTATGATTTGAAGCTTTTTATTCTTTGCAGGGGTAGCACAGGAGAAGGATATTTAAAAAAAAAAAAACAGGAGCAGATGAAAAGAGAAAAGAATGAAACAGACTGCAAAAATCTCTCAACTGATACTTATTGCCATCATTTTGCAGAGAAAGACATAAATACGTGAGCATGTTGATTGGCACTGCCCATAATCATGCAGTAACAAAGGAAATGATAGCCCTGAGGTTTTAAGACAGAACTGAATGAGAAGAGAGGGTTTGAAGTGGGTGCAACTTCAAGAGGGTCTAGATGTAGGTGAGAATCTCTACTCAAATATCTGAATCTCTAGCCTCTTAATTGTATTGTATGCTTT
>NW_012119710.1:5036419-5037636 GCF_000951035.1 Colobus angolensis palliatus | reverse complement strand
AAAAAAAAAAAAAAAAAGTTAAAAAACAGAAATTTATAGAAAATATTACCTGAAAGGTGAAAACAATCCAGGTTGTATAGTTCCCAAGAATAAGTCCAAAGCACAGGAGAGTCAAGTCTAGGTGGGAGCCCTGGGCTTTCAGGGCCCCTCAAAGGCCCTGGAGTCTAAAGTCATGGTGGTTTTCTAAGTGGGTAGAAAGAATACTGAAAAGGGAATTGAGAAGTCACTGACATACTTCATTTATTCCACAATTCTGCTTTTTTTTTTTTTAGAAACAGAGTCTCACTCTGTCACCCAGGCTGGAATGCAGTGGCACAGTCATAGGTCATTATAACCTCTAACTTCTGGGCTTCAGGGATCCTCCTGCCCAAGCCTCCCAAGTTGCTGAAACCATAGGTGCACACTACCACACTTGCATAATTTTTTTTTTTTTTTGTAGAGATGGAGTCTCACTGTGTTGCGGAGGGTGGTCTCAAACTCCTGGGCTCAACCAATCCTCCTGCTTCAGCCTCCCAAAATGCCGGGATTATAGGTGTGAGCCACAGTGCCCAGCTGATATTTTTAACATGTGGGCAAAATGACAGTAAAGCCATGTTTTCCAAAATATATTCTCAAAGAACAATGGTCCAGTGACTTGCTCCTTGAAAAGAATATTCTGTAGGTCAAAAGTCTGGAAAGCATATCACGCATAAGGCCTTCTTGGAACTTCACAAAGCTATTATATTAATGTCTTTGAAAAGTTCTTCAAGAAAGAAATATGTTTAACTTTATCATCATTTCCCACACTTGTTTAAACCACCAAATTCTTCTTTTAAGGAGTAGCTATCAAGTTGGTTATGAAAATCTGCTTAAAGTTCAATTAACAGTATTGTTCAGCCGGGCGCAGTGGCTCACACCTGTAATCCCAGCATTTTGGGAGGCCAAAGCGGGTGGATCACAAGGTCAGGAGTTCGAGACCAGCCTGATCAAGATGGTGAAACCCTGTTTCTACTAAAAATACAACAATTAGCCAGGCGTGGTGTCGGGTGCTTGTACTCCCGGTACTCGGGAGGCTGAGGCAGGAAAATCGCTTGAACTCGGGAGGCAGAGGTTGCAGTGAGCTGAGATCATGCCCCACTGCACTCTAGCCTGGGCAACAGAGCGAGACTCAGTCAGAAAGAAAGAAAGAAAGAGAAGGAAGGAGGGAAGGAAGGAAGGAAGGGAGGGAGGGAGGGAGG
>NW_012119710.1:5021780-5035299 GCF_000951035.1 Colobus angolensis palliatus | reverse complement strand
CTCCAGTCTGGGCGACAGAGTGAGATTCTGTCTCAAAATAAATAAATAAAATTAAAATTAAGTAGTAATCATGTATTTAGCTCATTAATATGCAATTTGGACAAGGCTCAGTGGTGATGACTCATCTCTGCTCTACAAAATATCTGGGACCTGGGGACTTACCAGGCATCTCTCACTTCAAGTAGCATTAGAGTCTGTGTGTGTGGTCTCTCCCTGCAATCTCTCTAGGATGGACCCAGGGTAGCCGAATTTCTTACATGGCAGCTTGCTTCCCCTGTAGCCAGTCTTCCAAGAGAGATGTAGACTCTCTTAAGAGAGGCTGGCACAGTGTCACTTTTGCTGTATTCTATTGCTTATAGCAGTTACAGAACCCTCTAGATTTAAGGGGAGGGGACAAAGAAGGTTACACTTCTGGATGGGAACAATGTCAAAGAATTTGTGGCCATCTTACTTTTGCCATATGGATATATGAGATTTGGGTGTTGGGATTAAAAGAGAAAAGTCCAGGGTAATTACTAGATTTCTAGGCTGGGCCACAGTGGTGATGTCCACACAGATACAGACTACATGTGAGAGTATGAGTATATAGAGAGGGTTAACACTTTGGATATGTTGAGTTTGAGATGTCCATGGGAAATCCAAGGGGCATCAAGGAGGCAGCTGAATATAAAGGCTGAGAACTCGGCAAAAGAGGTCTGACCTCTAGATATTAATATGGAAATAATCAGTCTTCAGAAGAGTTCTGTCCACTGTGCTGCATCAGTGTCATGAGCAGTTATAACTTAGATAACCCCAGGAATTCATAAATCATAACAGTTGAAGTGTGGCCAGGCGCGGTGGCTCACACCTGTAATCCCAGCACTTTGGGAGTCTGAGGCAGGAGGATCATGAGGTCAGGAGATTGAGACCATCCTGGCCAACACTGTGAAACTTTACCTCTACTAAACATACACAAAAATTAGCTGGGCGTGGTGGCACGCACCTGTATTCCCAGCTACTCAGGCGGCTGAGCAACTAGAACAGTGCTGGTAACTGAGATGAGGAAAGTAAGTGTGGGGGGAGAGGTTAGGACTTCAGTTTCAGACACGTTAAATATAAGATACAGAATAGGCAGTTGAATATATAAACCTGCACTTCAGGGGAGAAGCTTAGACTGGGGATGATCGGCATATAGCAATGTGGTATTTAAAGCCAGAAGACTGGATGAGATTCTCAGGGGAGTGTTTGTAGATGGAAAGGACCAAGAATTGAAGTCTGCACACTCCAACATCAAGAGGTTGGGGAAAAGAGGAGCACCTAGGAAAGGAGTCCGAAAAGGAGCAGTTAGTGAAATAGGTAGAATCAAGAGAGTGGTGTCCTTGATGCCACATGAAGAATGTGTTTCCATAAGGAAGGAGCAAGCAATTGGTCAAATTCTACAAGTAGTCAAATAAGCTTAGAAATAACAGTTCAGTCCAGGCGCTGTGGCTCACGCCTGTAATCCCAGCACTTCGGGAGGCAGAGGCAGGAGGATCGCTTGATGCCTGGAGTTTGAGACCAGCCCGGGCAACACAGGAAGACTGTCTCTACAAAAAATAAAGAATAAAAAATGTGGCAGGGCATGGTGGCACAAGCCTGTGGCCCCAACTACTCGAGAGGCTGAGGCAAGAGGATCACCTGAGCCCAGGAGTTTGAGGCTGCAATGAGCTGGGATCGCACCACTGCACCCCAGCCTGGGTAACAGAGCAAGATTCCGTGTCAAAAAAAAGGAAAAAGAAGTTTAGTATTAGGTAATGTGGATGTCATTGATAACCTGGAAAAAAGCAGTTTCAGCAAGGCAGTAGGAGCAAAAGCCTGAAAAACATGGATTTAAGAGAGAATGAGGCCAGACACAGTGGCTTACGCCTGTAATCCCACCACTTTGGGAGGCCGAGGCAGGTGGATCCCTTGAGGTAAGGAGTTCGAGACCAGTCTGACCAACATGGTGAAACCCTGTCTCTACTAAAAATACAAAAAAATTACCCAGGCTGGGTGGCACACACCTGTAATCCCAGCTACTTGGGAAGCTGAGGCAGGAGAATTGCTTGAACCCAGGAGGCAGAGGTTGCAGTGAGCCGAGATCATGCCATTGCACTCCAGTCTGGGCGACAAGAGCAAAACTCCATCTCAATAAATAAATAAATATATAAATAAAAATAAGAAAATGAGCGAGAAGGAATTAGAACACTCGAGTTTTGCTGTGGGTGAGAGGAGAAGAAACATGGAGAGAGTGCACAGCTGCAGAGAGTGGAGGTCGAGGGAATGTTTGTATGCTTAGTACATACAGTACTAAGTAAAAAGGGAGAAAAATTGAAAATGGAAATAATTTAATTGCTGGAATGATGTCCTTGAGCAGCTGTTCTAGGGAAGTAGAAAGGTTGTCTCAGCATAAGCTCAGAGACAGTTTAATTTATAGTAACAGGAAGGGAAGGCAAAATATGTGGCTACAGATGCTGGTAGGTGGGGAGATGTCATTGTAGAGGAAGTCCTCCCTTCCTCCTTCCTTCTTTTCAGATGGGTCTCTTTCTGGCCATGCTGGAGCGCAGTGGCAGGATGGTAGCTCACTGTATCCTCCAACTCCTGGGCTCAAGAAATCTTCCTATAGCTGGGACTACAGACGGACACCACTATGCCTGGCTAATTAAAAAAAAAAAAAATTATTAGAGATGGGGGTGTGTTGCCCAGGCTTGTCTTGAACTCCTGGCCTCAAGCCATCCTTCCATCTTAGCCTCTGATTGCTTTAATTTTCTAAATGAAGAAGCAAGTTGAGAGTCAGGATGATGAAGGAGGCAGTGGAGGTTATGCGAGTTATGAAACACTCATTTAGAACAGTAAATGGAGAAGGCAAATACAATGTGTTTGCCAGGCAGCATGACAGGTCCACTCAAGGTACATGGTCCTGATGGAGTTAGAGGGAGGCATGTCAGTATGGGTGTATAGTTTTCTGTTTTCTTTCTTTTTTTTGAGATGGAGTTTAGCTGTTGTTGCCCAGGCTGGAGTGCAACAGCGCGATCTCGGCTCACTGCAACCTCCGCCTCCCAGGTTCAAGTGACTCTCCTGGCTCAGCTTCCCAAGCAGCTGGGATTACATGCACGCACCATCATGCTCCCGCTAATTTTTCTTTTTCTTTTTCTTTTTTTTTTTTTTGGAGACTGAGTCTTGCTCTGTCACCGAGGTGGAGTGCAATGGCGCGATCGAGGCTCACTGCAACCTCTGCCTCCCGGGTTCAAGTTATTCTCCTGCCTCAGCCTCCCGAGTAGCTGGGATTACAGGCGCGCGCACCACCACGTCCGGCTAATTTTTTGTATCTTACTGTTTCACCATGTTGGCCAGGCTGGTCTGGAACTCCTTACCCCGTGATCCGCCCACCTCTGCCTCCCAGAGTGCTAGGATTACAGGCGTGAGCCACTGCGCCCGGCTAATTTTTCTATTTTTGGTAGAGGCCGGGTTTCATCATGTTGGCCAGGCTGGTCTCGAATTCCTGACCTCAAGTGATCCTCACGTCTTGGCTTCCCAAAGTGCTGGGATTACAGACATGAGCCACCACACCCGACCTTGGTGTATAGTTTTCTTCAGGCATGTTCAGCTACAGATTTGAATGTAATCGAAGTTGTTTTTACCGATAAAGAGTTAGGCAATGAAGTAATTTAACGGTATTCAGGATAAGGAAGAAACACCAAAGTGAGGGACAGTGAAGAGCTTGTATAACAATGGATTTCAGGTAGAATGAGGGGCTGCACTGCCAAAGTTGATGTCCCAGAGGGAGTGAAGTGGAAAGGTAGGAAATGATGGTCGGAACCAGATAAATGAAACGGAGAATGACAGGGAATGGCTGTGGTCACTGGTAATAGAAGTGACCAACAAGCGTCGGCTATCACTAAGGAACAAAACCTTCCCTGCTGGAGATTAGCATTTTCCCCGATTTTGAACATCTACTCCCACAATATCTTCTAAACATCCACTATGGGCCCTTATTGCATTGACAGCCAAGTGCAAGATCACAGTTGGAATGAATGGCAAATTCTTTTCACGTATCCAAGTGAGTAGCACTCAGGTAACCTCAGCAGGTGGCAGCATCAAGGTTTACCACATTACGTTTCATTATACAAGAATACACGAATACAGTCTTTTGGGGGGAAAAAGACCAAAACCAAAGGCCTTTCCCTCACTATCCCTTCCTCACCCCGCCATCCCAAGTGTCGCCACTGAAGAGAGAAGGGAGGATCGGCAAAGATTTACAGACGGACACCCTAACCGAGGGAGAGGTGACCAAAAACCCGGGATCCGGCAGAAGAGGCCCAAAGGCCGGGCCTCCCCGGACCTCGCCCCTCCTGGGAGACTGAGCCCCGCGTTTTAGAAACAGAAACAAACCTGGCCCCGCCCCCTGCCCTGCGCCGCTGAGAAAAGGGCACCGCCCTCCGGAGGCGTTCCAGCCGGCCACTCGAAGATTCCAGCAGATACAGTCAGCCTCCCCTGCCCCCTTCTCTTCTAGATTCCTCGCTGCCCATCCTCATTCTCACAGTGGAAGTCCCGCAAGGAAGGGCCGGAGCCCCCTTTCTGCGCCCAGGATGCTTCACCCGTCCGCAGCTCCGCCCGCCCCGCCCCCGGAAGTGACGGTGGCCGCGCGGCCCTGCCTTTGTCCCGTCGGGCATCGCGGCGACGGCGGGAAGATGGCGGCGGCGGGAGCCCTGGAACGGAGCTTCGTGGAGCTAAGCGGGGCTGAGCGCGAAAGGCCGAGGCACTTTCGGGAATTCACAGTCTGCAGCATTGGTACGGAAGTGGCCAGGGAGGGCGCGATCCGATCTGCCCCCTCGGGCTCCTCTCATGGGTCCTAGGGTCTCTGACTCCTGGGTTCATCCTCCTGAGTCCACATGCCTCCAGCCCTGGGATCAGAGATTCCTTGATGTCCGACGTTTTCCTCTTTTCTTTGTATGGGTTGTCAGTCTGTCACCCTTTGCTTTGTCAGGTCCCTTAGTCTCTGTCATTTCTCAGAAGACGCGTGTGCAGGCTGACCACGTTCATTTTGCAGGGACCGCAAATGCCGTGGCTGGCGCCGTAAAATACAGTGAGAGCGCGGGAGGCTTTTACTATGTGGAGAGTGGCAAGTTGTTCTCCGTAACCAGAAACAGGTTCATTCATTGGTAAGTGCTGTGGTTCGCCAAACTCCCCTGGAAGGCAAGGTTTGGTGTATAAATTTTCGCTGCTGTTCCCAAAGTGCTATTCTAGAAGCGGTAATTGACACTTAGGAAAGAGAAAGTTTTTTTTTTTTTTTTTTCAGTTCGTGTCAGAATCGGGAAAACTGAGGCACAGAGTTCTAGCAGAGTTTACCCTCCCCCCCTACCAACACAAACACACCGAGCAACACCAAAAGCAGAGGGAATGTAGCTTAGGGGGATAAAGCCCATAAGACTAGTTTTAAACATGAACCCATTATTATTATTATTATTATTATTATTTTTTTTTTTGAGACGGAGTCTCGCTCTGTTGTCCGGGCTGGAGTGCAGTGGCCGGATCTCAGCTCACTGCAAGCTCCGTCTCCCGGGTTTACGCCATTCTCCTGCCTCAGCCTCCCGAGTAGCTGGGACTACAGGCGCCCGCCACCTCGCCCGGCTAGTTTTTTGTATTTTTTAGTAGAGACGGGGTTTCACAGTGTTAGCCAGGATGGTCTCGATCTCCTGACCTCGTGATCCGCCCGTTTCGGCCTCCCAAAGTGCTGGGATTACAGGCTTGAGCCACCGCGCCCGGCCCATTATGTTTTTATAGTGTTTTACAGCTTCCTTCATTGTACAAATATGTTCGAGCTTCAATATGTCAGGCATTGTGCTAGGTACTAGGACGAAATGAACAAAACTGCCACCTTCATCATGCAAGACGTTGTAGCAATGTCAGAATAGTTGTGGACTCACTTTTCATGGGGAAATTTTGTGGAGGAAAACTTGCCCTAGAGGAAAAATATAGGGATTACGAGAGGCTAATGAGAGGACCAAATGTAATTACTGGGGCAGGGAAAGGCTTTCACAGTTACCCTGAGATCTAAAGGACACGAGGTTAGCCAGGCATGGGGAGTGGACAGAGAGGAGTCCAGCAAGTAGGATCACCATATGCAAAGGTCACAAAGTGGAAAGAATGTGGCAGGTTTGGAACTGACCAAAGATCTGTGTGGCTTAAGTGCAGTGGGTAAAACAGAAAGTGATGTGAGATACTGAGGCTGGAGAGGTAGGCAGGACTCGGACCATGAGGGACCCTTAGGCCATTTTTAAGCATTTTTGGATTTTATCCTAAGTACATTGAGTAATAATTGAATAGGTTTTTAAAGAGTTACTAACATCAAAATTGCATTTTTGGATGGGAACAGTTAACACTGGGGATTCCAAAAGGAGCGGAGGGAGCAGAGGTTGGAAAACCTATCAGTTACTGTGTTCACAACTTGGGCAGCAGGATCATTAGAAGCCCAAACCTCATGTATATAGGAATATATACACAATATACTCATGTAACAAACCTGCACATGTACCCCTGAATCTAAAGTTTTTAAAATATATTTTTATAAGATCTCAGTCTACTTTGTGGAAAGTGGATTTGGATTAGATGGGTATAATGCAAAAAAAAGTTTGCTTTTATGATGGCCCAAGTAAGGGTTGCTGGTGGTTCAATTGTGGGAATGACTAGAAATAGAAAAGTAGATGGATTTAAGATACCTTTGGAAGATAGATTCACTAGGACTTGGTGGTGGATTGAATATGGGGTAAGGGATGGTAAAAGAAAATGAGAGAACAAGGACAGCTCCCGCGTGTCTCATGTGACTAACCAGATGTGAATGGGGAGGGGTTGCCATTTACAGAGATACGTAGAAGATGGCTTTTGGAAAGATATGAATAATGCTATTGGACATAGTAAACTTGAAGTACCTGGGGAGCAGCCCTTTGGAAATGTCAAATAGGCATTGAAATTTACAGGTCTAAGGCTCAAAAGAGAGACTTTATGTTAGAGATACAAATTTCATTAAATATTTTGGCTGGGCACAGTGGCTCACACCTGTAGTCCCAGCACTTTGGGGGGCTGAGGTGGGAGGATCTCTTGAGGTCAGGAGTTCAAGACCAGCCTGGCCAACATGGTGAAACCCTGTCTCTACTAAAAATACAAAAATTAGCCGGGTGTGATAGCGGGCGCCTGTGATCCCAGCTACTCAGGAGGCTGAGGTCGGAGAATTGCTTGAACCCGGGAGGTGGAGGTTGCAGTGAGCCAAGATCGCACCACTGCACTCCAGCCTGGGCGACAGAGCGACACTCAGTCTCAAAAAACTCTTTTAGCTCTATGAAAAGAAAAGCCTGGATTTATTCATAACGTAGATATTTTTCCTCCTCAGTTATGGGTAAGATAAGTCAACTGAATCAAAAGCAACCAAAATAGTTAGATATGTCAAAGATGACAGTTCTGGGAATAAAGGCTGAATTTCAGTAAAAGAAGAATTTGTGGTGGGATACTTTTCAGGTACGATTTCTCCTGTCATTAGTCAAGGGAACATTCACTGAAAAGGAAGGAAAAAAGGCCTGGTGTGATGGCTCACTTTTGGGAGGCTGAGGCAGGAAGATCACTTGAGCCCAGAAGTTCAAGACCAATCTGAGCAACGTAGTGGGGCCCTATATAAAACATTTGAAAAATAGCTGAACATGGTGGTGCGAGCCCATAGTCCCAGCTACTTGGGGGGCTGAGGTAGGAGGATCACTTGAACCTGGTAGGTGGAGGTTGTAGTGAGTCGAGATGGTGTCACTACACTCCAGCATGGGTGACAGAGCAAGACCCTGTCTCAAAAAATGGAGGGAGAGGAAAAAAACTTTAGAAACTACTTGAAAAAAGGAAGTTAATTAAAATGAAGGGAATTTGAGATGATGAGATGCTTGGAAAAAGACATAGTCAGAATAATTTTTTTTTTTTTAACCGAGTCTTACTTTGTCACCCAGGCTGGAGTGCAGTGGCGCGATCTCAGCTCTCTGCAAGCTCTGCCTCCCGGGTTCAAGCGGTTCTCCTGCCTCAGCCTCCCAAGTAGCTGGAATTACAGGTATGTGCCACCATGCCCAGCTGATTTTTCTATTTGTTTTTGTAGAGATGGGGTTTTGCCTTGTTGCCCAGGCTGGTCTTGGACTGCCGGACTCAAGCAGTGCCCCATTCTCAGCCTCCCAACTTGCTGGGATTACAGGCGTGAGCCACCATGTCTGGCCTGATTTTTTAAAAATAAGCCAGACAGGGTGGTGTGTGCCTTTCATCTTAACCACTCAGGAGGCTGAGGCGGGAGGATCTGATCATGCCACTGCACTCCAGCTTGGGAAACAGGGTAAGACCCCATCTCTTTTACAAAAATAGGAAGAAATAAAGAAAATTTGCTTGCCTAATATATTTCAGTCCATTTTTAGGGAACAGGGATATAGCAGGGAACAAAACAAAGTCCCTACTCTCATGGAGGAAGATAGGCAACAACAACAATAACCAAAAAAAACCCAAGTACATGTAGTTTTGTTACAGGAAAAGGGTGCCGATCCAGACCCCAAGGGAGGGTTCTTAGATCTCACACAAGAAAGAATTCAGGGCAAGTCCGCAGTACAAAGTGAAAGCAAGTTTATTAAGAAAGTAAAGGAGGCCAGGTGTGGTGGCTCATGCCTGTAATCCCGGTACTTTAGGAGGCCGAGGCAGGTGGATCACCTGAGGTCAGGAGTTTGAGAGGTCAGGAGTTCGAGACCAGCCTGACCAACATGGTGAAACCCTGTCTCTACTAAAAATACAAAATTAGCTGGGCGTGATGGCACATGCCTGTAATCCCAGCTAATTGGGAGGTTGAGGCAGGAGAACAGCTTGACCTGAGGAGGTGGAGGGTGTAGTGAGCTGAGATTGCACCATTGCACTCCAGCCTGGGCAACAAGAACGAAATTCCATCCCAAAAAAAAAGTAAATAAATAAAAGAATGGCTACTCCATAGACAGAGTAGCCCCAAGGGTTGCTGGTTGCCCATTTTTATGGTTATTTCTTGAAGATATGCTAAACAGGGATGGATTATTCATGCCTCCACTTTTTAAACCATACAGGGTAACTTCCTGATGTTGCCATGGCATTTGTAAACTGTCATGGCCTTGGTGGGAGTGTAGCAGTGAGGGCGCCCAGAGGTCACCCTTGTCACCATTTTGGTTTTGATGGGTTTTGGCTTGCTCCTTTATTGCATCCTGTTTTATCAGCAAGGTCTTTATGACCTGTATTTTGTGCCGACCTCCTAATCTCATCCTGTGACTTAGAATGCCTTAACTGTCCGGGAATGCATCCCAGTAGGTTTCAGTCTCATTTTACCCAACTCCTATTCAAGATGGAGTCGTTCAAGTTCACATGCCTCTGACAGTTTGTCAGTTGATAAATGGAGTAGGGAAAGGGGAACAGTGTAAGAGGGAAGAGGAATACCTGTGGCAGTTAATGTTTTATGTAGGGTGGTTGGGCAAAAGCCAGGGGTAAGTTGACATTTGAGCAGAAGAAAGGATATCTGGGGAATGAGTATTTCAGGTGGAGCCCTCCAAGAAAAAGGAATAGTAAGTGCAAAGAACCCTGAAGCAGGAGCTTGTTGTGTTCAAAGAGTGGAAAGGAGCCAGGAGTCTGCAGCTGAGTGAACAAAGGGTAGAATAATAAGAAAGAGATAGCTTAAGGCCAGATCAGGGCTTTGTTGGTTATTTTAAGCTTCAGCTTTTGCTTTGAGTAAGATGAGAAGAAGCTGTGGAACATTTAAGTGGAGGATGACATGATCTAAGATCTGAGTTTCTAAAGGATTGCTTTGACTGCTGTCTTGAGAATACAGTGTGGTGGGGGAAAGGGTGGGTGTGGGGAGACCAGTTAGGAGGCTGGTGCCACAATTCAGACATAGTGGCTTAGATCAGGGTGGTAGTGACAGAGGCAGTGAGAAATGTTCTGATTGTGGATATGTTTTCAAGGTGGATTTGTTAGAATTACTATTGCATTGGATGGGGAGTATACAGAAAGAAAGGAGTCAGAGGTGAGCCCTAGATTTTTGGCTTGAGCAATTGGAAGTTAGGGAGATGTCATTAATTGAGATGGAAAAAAGTATAGGTGAAGCAGGTACTTTTGTTTGTTTTCTTCAGGTTCAGTGAGTCCAGGAGTTCTGTTTTGGACAGTTGTAATCTGAAATGTCTGTTAGATATCCAAGTGAGTGCTGAGACAGTAGTCAGGAGTTGAGTGGAGAAGTTGGGCTGAAGATACAGATTGTGAAATTGTTGGCATTAGATGGTGCGTAAAGCTGTTCTACTGAATGAGATCACCTAGAAAGTGAGAATAAATTAGTATTTTTCACCTTCTGCACTATTATTGTCAGCTAAGTCTTCATTGTGGGGGGCTGTCCTATATGTGATAGGTTGTTAAACAGCATTCCCGGCCTCTACCCTCTGCCTACCAATAGCACATCTATACGATCACTTCTACCCCAGTTACAATAACCAAAAATATCTCTAGATATTGCTTAATATCCTGGTGAGTGAGGAAGAATCGCCCCCAGTTGAGAGCCACTTGAGTAGAGCGGTCTGGGACTAAACCCTGGGGCACAACAATATTTAGAAAAATGAGGAACCAGCAAAGGAGCCCAAGAAGGAGTAACTGAAGTAAGAGTTGAACAAAGAACGTGGCATCCCAGAAGCTAAGGGAAATATTTCAAGGAGGAGGAGAGTGAAAAACTGACAGTGTTGCATTTAAGCCAGGCAAGATGAGAAATGAAAACTGGCCTTTGGATCATGGAGGTCATTGGTGACCTGGTCAGGAATTGCTGCAGTAGTCATACAAAAGCCTCAGTGGAGTGGGTTCAAGAGAGAAAGGGAGCAGAGAAATTGTGAGTATAGAACAGCCATTTCAAGGTATATTGCTGTAAAGGAAGCAGAGAAATCACATGGTAGTTGGAGAGCAAGGGAGGAACATAGAGAAAATATACTAATATATCGATGTACGGTTGGGAATGACCTAGTAGATGCAGTTGAGAGCAATCACTAGAGGAAAGGAATTTGGGAAACTGAGAAGGTGGAGTATTAGGATAATTAGATATTGTTTGTTCATTTGTTTGTTTGTTTTTTTAGAGTCAGAGTTTCACTCTGTCACCCAGGCTGGAGTACAGTAACACAGTCATGGCCTACTGCAGCCTGAACTCCTAGGCTCAATCGATCCTCCCATCTCAGCCTCCCAAGTGGCTAAGATTACAGGCAGGCATCACCATGCATGGCTAATTTTTTTCTTTTGTAGAGAGAGTTTTGCTGTGTTGCCCAGGCTGATCTTGTACTCTTGGGCTGAAGAAATCCTCCTGTCTTGGCCTCCCACAATGCTGGGATTGTAGGCATGAGCAACCATACCTGGCCCTGATACTGAAATCATTAACAATTATGGCAAGAGTAGTGTGGGAGAGAGTGACAGTGGGCCAAGAGCTAAAATCAACTGCAGTGAGCATGGGTAGCAGGTGGTATCTGATTCCATGAGCTTCAGAGCTGAGTGATTCGGGTAGCAGAGGAGGAACCGTGGCCTAGAATGCCAATGGGGAACAAGGACATCTGTATGTTTTCCTTGAGGCCCCACTGCAAAGGGCATGGTAGAGAAAACTTGGGTCACTGTCCTCACAGGAGATTCAGGATCCAACTTTAACCATAAGGCAGGAAAGCGAAGGAATTATTCAGAGATGAAGTTGAGGATCCAGAAAATTGTGCTGATGTCATGAGTTACCAGAAGCAAAGTAGCTCTGGGAAATCATCAGTGCTGAAAAGGTACTTACATCCTTGGGAGTAGATAAGATGTGCCTTGGGAGAAAGTGTACAGTGAGAGAAGATGATCCAGGATCAAGGTTTGAGGAAATCTAGCATATAGGGGTCAGGTCAAGGAGAAGGGGAAGAAATGGACAGGAATGTGGGAGGAAACCTGGGAGAGAGTAGTATCGTAGGATTCATGAGAAGAGACTGTTTAAAAAGGAAGGCAAGGTCAAGTATGTGGAATGCTGCTAAGAGATCAAGTAAGAGGGCCATGGCATGGTGGCTAACACCTGTAATCCCAGCACTTTGGGAGGCCGAGGTGGGTGGATCACTTGAGGTCAGGAGTTCAAGACCAGCCTGGCCAACATGGTGAAACCCCGTCTCTACTAAAAAATAAAATACAAAAAATTAGCCGGGCGAGGTGGTGGGCGCCTGTAGTCCCAGCTACTCGGGAGGCTGAGGCAAGAGAATGGCGTAAACCCGGGAGGCGGAGCTTGCAGTGAGCTGAGATCCGGCCACAGCACTCCAGCCTGGGCGACAGAGCGAGACTCCGTCTCAAAAAAATAAAAAAATAAAAATTTAAAAAGAAGAAAAATAAAACTAATTGGTTAAATTTTTAATCTTGGTTTGTTCTGCAAGAAAGAGTCATTTCATCATTCTAGGAAAGATGTGACCCCAGCAAGAAGTAGAGCCACCTCCTTTGACTATCACTAAGTATCAGCTGGTGCTGCTGAGGAAGAGGTACTAAGGATAAACCTGCAGTAGATCACAAAGAGGGTACTAGTTTAATCGTAGAGATGGAAGAGAAGGAGCAGGGTCAGGAAGAGGAAAGCAACAGGCTTTGACACATCATACCTACTGAGTCAAGGACATAGACAAGTAAATATGTACTAGTGATTTTTAAAGATGACAAATACTTAGAAATCCAAAGTAAGAAATATCCTTGTTAAAGTAACATGACAGCTTCTGTGCTGAGTCAGGTAGACATTGGATGGAGGATTACATCTGAATTTAAAGTCAGACCTAATGGCCTTGGGCAAAATGCCTTATCTCCTCTGTTGCAACTTGAGTTTGAATAAAGTTTTTTTTTTTTTTGAGTTTGCGTGCGTTTTATCAAAAGCATTTATTGAATGTTAGCTCTGTCCTAGGCATTTTGCTGGGTCTAAGGATATCCAAGTGTATATGCATGTACTTTCCCTAGAGGAACAGTATTAATATTTGGGCTGTAAGAACATAGGGGCTATCGCTACACTCACAGAACTTACCATCATTGTTAATAACAAGCTCCTTTTAAATTTTTTTTTCCAATTACTACTTTATTTATATTACTATGCTTAAGTTACATGGAAAAAGACAGCAGTTCTGCCCCATTTCAGAAAAAGTTTCCTATCAACACCAATTATGTAGTGACAAATAATTAGAAATGGTGACATCGTTGTGTCAAGACTGACAAGGAAGAATGGGCTGTAGTGCTACAGTTCATTTCTAGCAAGAAAATGGCACACTGGCCAGCACAAGCCATGCTAACACTAAGCCTTTAGCACTGGGCACAGATTTGGAGCTCTTCTCTGATGCTAGCAAATCAAGTGAAATAACTGGGTTTTTTAAAAAAAAGTTTATTGGGAGGCCAAGGTGGGCGAATCACGAGGTCAGGAGATCGAGACCATCCTGGCTAACACGGTGAAACCCCGTCTCTACTAAAAATACAAAAAATTAGCCAGGCGTGGTGGCGGGCG
>NW_012119710.1:4990727-5020345 GCF_000951035.1 Colobus angolensis palliatus | reverse complement strand
GTGATCCGCCCATCTCGGCCTCCCAAAGTGCTGGGATTACAGGCTTGAGCCACCGCGCCCGGCTATTCTGCCTATTTTTATGGCTGAAGCTCTAAAAACCCTGTGCAGCGGTGAGATCTGTGGCTGCCAGTGGCTCCTTGCTCCTCAACTGGAATTAATAAACAAGCTCCTTTTGGGAAGGGTGGGGGAAAAGAAAAAAACAAGCTCCTTTTGAGGAGTAATAGTAAAAGTTAGAATAGCTTATCAGTATAGAAACTAACCCTGATATGTTCAATTTGCAAAGGTATTTTTATATTGTTAAAATATTTATTTTAGTAATATTTTTGCACATACATGTAAGCGCATGTATAAAATTGCTATTTGTGTGTGTATGTGTGCACACACAGGCTCTGTGTGTGTATATGTGTGCGCACGCATGCAATCGCAGGTTAAGAAGTAAAGAAGCAGGACATAACTGCAATTATTAAGGTTAGTTTTGTTCGATGCTGTAGTATATATGGAGACCACGTTCCACTACAAGCAATGGCCGGGGTATGGTGTTAATTTTTATTATAGTAGAGTTTAATTGCCTAAAATATTGTCCTAAATAAATGACCTATCAAGTTTGGAAATGTCTCTATGTAACAGAATCACAATGAAATTTGAATTTTGTTATGCTGTTTTTTATGAATGTACATAATGTGATTTGGAGTGCAAAGGTGGTCCAAATCTGCTTATCCAAAATTTTCAAATTTGGTGAATTCACTTGGACACTGTTCTCATGTATTTCAGTGCAACAGTCAGTGAGAAAGAAAAGCATAAACTTTTCAAACAAATGTCTCTTTTTCAACAGGAAGACCTCTGGAGATACATTGGAGCTGATGGAGGAGTCACTGGACATAAATCTGTTGAATAATGCCGTTCGCCTAAAATTCCAAAATTGCAGTGTTTTACCTGGAGGGGTTTATGTCTCTGAGACTCAGAATCATGTGATAATCTTGATGTTAACCAATCAAACAGTGCACAGGTTACTTTTACCACACCCCTCCCGGATGTATAGGAGTGTAAGTTGGCTAAGTGCAATATGTTTTATTTCCCAAGTTACTCTGGGTGTCACAAATTTAGTGCTGGAGCGATATCTTTTGGAATTGAAGGAAATTTGGATTCTCATTATCCCTCACCAAGCATACTTTGATAGCTACCACTTAAAATGATCAGGCATACATTTTAAGTTGAGAATTAGTTTTCATTAAAAAGAATGGCTTTCTTCTTAAGCTTGACAGTTTATAGTTTTTTACTTTAAAAACTTTTTTAGCAATAGAGAGGAACTGAGCAAAATTCTGGTTATTTTGATTTAATAGATTTTTCTTTTTAATTACTCAACAGGAGTTGGTAGTTGAAAGTCAGATGCAGTCAATATTCACTGACATTGGAAAAGTTGATTTCACAGATCCTTGCAACTATCAATTAATTCCAGCAGTACCTGGAATATCTCCTAATTCCACCGCCTCAACAGCCTGGCTTAGCAGTGATGGGGAGGCCCTGTTTGCCTTACCATGTGCTTCTGGGGGAATCTTTGTTCTTAAGCTACCTCCTTATGACATACCTGGTAAGAACGGGAAATGAGCATGGACTTAAACAAGGAATGTTAACATTGAAACAGACCTTAAAAGTTCAACCTCGTCATCCAATGCAGGGATTGCATGTCTACTGCCCCGGAACTGGTCATTCATTATTGCTTGCCTAATGAGTCCCTAATGCTTTACTTTTATACAGTGGATAAGGAACTATAAAGCATATTGGAGCATGGAAAAACAAGTAGACAAGTATAAGACAGCCTATTCTAAATCTTATAGTAGAGATGAGTTGCCTAATTGTCTGCCCTGAGATGGAGGCATTATAACATTATAATTAAATTAATTGAAACAAAGACATTAAATACCCTGCACCAAATTGCCACTATGTCTTGCCTGGATTATTGTATTAGCTTTATATATATCTCCCCAGATCTGTCCTTAACCCTCTTCAGAAACTTCTCAGGTGGACTGATATATTTAAAACCCAAGGGCCGGACACTGTGGCTCACACCTGTAATCCCAACACTCTGGGAGGCCAAGGCGAGCGGGTCACCTGAGGGAGTCTCTCTCTGTTGCCCAGGCTGGAGTACAGTGGCGCGATCTCAGCTCACTGCAACCTCTGCCTCCTGGGTTCAAGCAATTCTCCTGCCTCAGCCTCCTGAGCAGCTGGGATTACAGGCGTTTGCCACCATGCCCAGCTAATTTTTGTATTTTTAGTAGAGACGGTTTCACCATGTTGGCCAGGCTGGTCTCGAACTCCTGACATTGCGATCTGCCCACCTCGGCCTCCCAAAGTGTTGGGATTACAGGCGTGAGCTACCACACCTGGCCTCCTTCCTTTCTTTCGAGACAGTCTCACTCTCACCCAGGCTGGAGTGCAATGGTGCCATCTTGGCTCACTGCAACCTCCACCTCCCAGGTTCAAGCGATTCTTGTGTCTCGGCCTCCCGAGTAGCTGCGATTACAGGTGCCCACCACCACGCCTGGCTAATTTTTGAATTTTTGTTAGAGACAGGGTTTTGCCACGTTGACTAGGTTGATCTCGAACTCCTGACCTCAAGTGATCCGCCTGCTTCAGCCTCCCAAAGTGCTGGGATTACAGGCGTGAGCCACCGCACCTGGCCAACATGACCCAAGTTGGGTTTTAAATATATCATGTTATGCTGAATAAACCCAGAGTCCTTACACTGGCCTAGAGTGACCCACTGCTGTCTCTCTACCTTCATCTGTTCTCTGTTCCCCTCCTCTTCACCAGCCACATACCTTCTTGCAATTCCTTGAATATGCCGGGACACCCCTACTTCAAGGCATTTGTTTGGTATAGCCAGCTACTAGCTTGGCTCATTGCCACAGCTCCTTTAGGTCTTTACTCAATGTCACCTCGTTGAGGCCTTCCCTGACCACCCTTTTCAAAATTGCAGTGCCCCTGCCTACCCTCCCTATGTCTTGGCATTCTCTGTACACCTTTTGTGTCTTATTTTTCTGACTTACTGCCATTCTACTTAATTTAACTGTCTCTGCTTCTCCCCTTCCCCTGAAGGAATATAAGTTCCATGAGGACAGGAGTTTTACAATTTGTTTTGTTTACTGCTATGTCACCACCATCTAGGACTGTGCCTGGCACAGGAAAGGTACCTAGGGATTGTTTTGGAAAGAATGAAGTGATTCTGCTGGGTGGCAATATGGGTTACTGTCTGTAAAAGGCAAAAACTTCCACGAGAAGTATAAAAATGCTATTTTTATGGATCTAGTAACGATTCAGAATATTTTAGGTGTGATATATGTAGGAAAGTTATGTCCTAAAACTTTGTTAGTACAGAAATACAGAAGCCTGTTGCCTATTATAAAGACCTTGTTCATGGTTACATCATTCTTGCCTTTGGGTTTCTCAAAGTGTGTTCAAGAGGTGCCTTGGATATCATTGCAGGTATGGTGTCAGTTGTGGAGCTGAAACAGAGTTCAGTAATGCAACGATTGCTTACAGGCTGGATGCCAACAGCTATCAGGTGAGTGGTGTCTGGGAGGTAAATCAAAGGGCCCAAGAATTTAATCTTTTTGCACTGGTCGGCAGTTATTGTTTCCAGTCTTATTCCAAGGCAAACATTATACTGGAAAGGAGAACAGTCAGAATAAAATCAAATTCCATCTGAGGAAAGCCACACTCCCAAGTCCATTTCGTCTACAATTGGATGCTTTGACAGCATAAACCAGCCTACTGTTTGTATTCTCAGAATATGCAGTTCAGTGCTCTGCCCTGACTTACCCAAATCCAGTTTCGTGTAAAATTATTAGAAGTAGAAAGTTTTTGATGGTTAAAGGAAAGCAATACAAAAGGAAACAGTCTTCCATTGTTATGTAGAGCCTTTTAAATTTTATTATAGTAATTGGTGATAAACCAAATAGAAATGTAGTTGTCTTATACCAGCATATAAGCTCTTGGTCCTTCTGCTAAGAGTGTACATTTATAATTTTATTATATTTCTTGAATTGCAAATTCTAATGATCAGATACTTTGCAGCAGTAAAACTCTAAAACTGGGTCTTATGTTTTAGGGGTGACCAGTCGCCTTCAGATCGTCCCCTCAGTCTTGCTGTTCATTGTGTGGAGCATGATGCCTTCATCTTTGCTCTGTGTCAGGATCATAAACTACGAATGTGGTCTTACAAGGTAAGGGCTACATTTATAGTTGCTGTAAGTTAAAATAGCATTGTGAATCATGAGAATTGAAATAAATTTTGCTGTTTCTCTTAAAGATGATCAGATCAATTAGTTTGGAAATTATTGGTCACTTCCAGATTCAGACAGTTTCATTTAGCTTTATTTTGCATATATTTTCCTTCTAACTTACTATCTTTTTATTTGGAAAAATTATCAATCTTACAGGAACACAGAAAGAGTATTACAAAGTCTACATTTCACTTTTTTTTCTTTTTTTTAAATTTTTATTTTTTGAGACAGTCTCACTTTGTCGCCCAGGCTGGAGTACAGTGGCATGAATGCAGCTCACTGCAGCCTCTGCCTCCTGGGCTCAAGCTGTTCCCCACCTCAGCTGCTCAAATAACTAGGACTACAGGCTCGTGCTACCACAGCTGGCTAATTTTTGTATTTTTTGTAGAGACCGGGTTTTGCCATGTTACCCAGGCTGGATCTTTCATTTAAGAGCAACAAATATGTTTTAAAAATGTAAGTTGGTAAAATGGTTTTCAAGATTCATCTAAAAAAATACAGCTTATATTTATGTAAGTCTGATCTTATATTTCAGACTGAAGAGATGTTTTACATGTTAGCCCCCCCGCCCCGCCCCCCTTTTTTTTTCCCTGAAACTGTCACTCAGGCTGGAATGCAATGGCTCAATCTCACCTCACTGCAACCTCCGCCTCCCAGGTTCAAGTGATTCTCCTGCCGCAGCTTCCCAAGTAGCTGGGATAACAGGCATGCACCACTGCACCTGGCTAGTTTTTGTATTTTTTAGTAGAGATGCGGTTTCACCATATTGGCCAGGCTGGTCTCGAACTCCTGACCTCAGGTTATCCACCCACCTTGGCCTCCCAAAGTGCCGGGATTACAGAAGTGAGCCACTGCGCCCGGCCCGTGTTAGCCCTTTTAAAACAAAAACCTGTAAGGTCTTTTAGCAGATAAACTAGATAGAGTGGTAGATATAATGAAAGGTCCATCCTTTCAAAAGGTACGTTCTTCTAGCCTGAATATCCCTTGAATATCACCTATTAACTGTTTTCCTGGACAGGAGCAAATGTGCCTGATGGTAGCTGACATGCTGGAGTATGTCCCTGTAAAGAAAGACCTTCGGCTCACTGCTGGAACTGGACACAAATTACGGCTTGCTTATTCCCCTGCCATGGGACTCTACATAGGAATATACATGCATGCACCAAAACAAGGACAGGTATGAAACAAATAAGACACATACCAAGTTATTCTGTGTGTACTGATGTGGAGAAATGGTTGTAGACGCAGTGAGTCTGTTCAAGCTCTTTTCACCGACCTAGATGTGTTTCTGAGGTGTTGGTTGGGTTTGTGCTACTGTGTGAATTAGAAGATCTTGAAGGAAGGGTCAGTATGAAAGGAAGTAGAGAGTTTAAAGTAATATGAAAGGAAAAGTTAACCAAAACTAAACAAGAAGAGCAAATTAGGAAGTCTAGGTGAAAAACACAGAATTCCTGAAAGGATGTAGGTGTTAAGTGGTTATGGTTAAGTTAATTTTTCTAAATAAATTTGCTTAGCATCCAGACAGTAGCTGCTGTCAGTAGATGAGATATGTAGGATGTGAGGTAATAGTGTAATCATTTAATAAACAGCCATTTGTTGAGTATTCTGTGTTTGGCGCCGTGCCAGGCCCTTTATGGACATTAATAATAGCAAACACTGGGATTGTGCTTACTCTGGGCTCGTATGCTATATGCGTTTTATCCATTTAATCCTAATAACAGCTCAGTGAGGTAGGCTCTGTCTCCATTACTATGCAGGGGCTCTGATTCCCCCACTGAGGCCCCATGCTAGGTCACTTCCCTTCCCGGATGCCCTTCTCACTTCTGTTGGGCTCTCATAGCCCACTCCACACTGCTTCTCCAATGTGGATGTCCTCCTTACCCTATTTGGGCCCTGAGACCACCAGACTGCCCCCATGCAGTGGACCTCCTCCTCACCCAACCTGAGTTTCCACCCTGCACCAAGCTTTCTGTCCACGTGGAAGCCCTCAAACTGTTGCTGCTCCTCCCCCTGAAGTCAGGCAGTCCCAAATGTGGACACTCTTCTTACGTCCCTAGGCTCTTGCCTCATCACACCCGGCCATATCACCCCTGCACACATGCCCTTCCCACTCACTAGTGTTCTCACTCCTGCACTGGGACATGCCTGCACCGATGTTCCCTTCAGCCTGTTCAGACTGAAGAACAACCTCCCTATGCCGAAGCCCAACCCCCCCAGGTCCCCGACCCTTACCTTCTGGCCAGCAAGGATATCTACCTTGCTCTAGGTACCTATTGGTTTTTGGACTGGATTGCTCAGGAACAGAATGGAAGGGAAGAGGAAGAGCTCATTCTTGCAGTTTTTTCCTAATATTGTGGCCCAAAAGTATCATTCTATCAAGACATTTCTCCTGATTGCACATAATTGTTCTATTCTCTCTTCTGGAGGACAACCCTTGAACTGTTTGAACATACCTATCTATCTCCCCTAAGTAGGCTCTTCTCTGTGTGTAGGTTGTAGGTGGTAGGAGAATTGACCCTGCTCTAACTTCCTTAGTTCCTTCCATTGTTACTCATGTAACATCCTGTTGATCAGTCTCCTCGACATGTTATAATTAGTTTGTCAAACTAAAATAGTGGTTCTCAAACTTTTGGTCTCGGGACCCTATTAAACTCTTACCGAGAACTGCAAAGAGCTTTTGTTTATGTGGGTTATATCTATGGATATTTACCTTATTAGAAATTAAAACTGGCTGGATGTGGGTTGGCACGTTTTATTATGCAATACCTAAATTACTGTTTTGGGGAGCAGTCCCCAAGACCACCTCACCTCCATGTCCAGTAATACTCTGAAAGGACTCATAGGGCTCAGTATGTAGTTGTGCTGACAGCTAAGATGTATTACAGTGAAAAGATAACAAAGCAAAGTCAGTAAAGGGAAAAGGCACATGGAGTGAAGTCTGAGGCCAGACACAATCGTCGAAGAGTCCTCTCCCAGTAGAGTCTCACAGGACGTGCTTAATTCTTCCAGCACTCAATTGTGATGACATGTGTAAAATGTTGTTTCCCAGGAAAGCTCGCTAGAGGCACAGTGCCCAAGATTGTTATTGGGGACTGGTCATATAGGGACCCTCTGCCTAGCATGTACCAAATTTCCAGTCTCCTGGATGGAAAACAACAAATATTCTGCATAAACTGCATTGTTTGTGCAAACAGTCTAGGCACAGTAAACCATTCTTACCAGTTAGGGAACCATGAGAACACTGCCAACTTTGCAAGCAAGCCTTTCTTTTCCTTTTCTTGTTTTTTTTTTTTTTTTTTTTTTGAGACGGAGTCTTGCTCTGTCCCCCAGGCTGGATTGCAGTGGTGCGATCTCAGCCCACTGCAACCTCCTCTTCCCGGGTTCAAGCAATTCTCCTGACTCAGCCTCCCAAGTAACTGGGACTACAGGTGCCCGCCACCGCACCCAGCTAATTTTTGCATTTTTAGTAGGCACAGGGTTTCACAATATTGGCCAGGCTAATCTTGAACTCCTGACCTTGTGATCTGCCTGCCTCGGCCTCCCAGAGTACAAGTAAGCCTTTCTAAGGAGAGCAGCCTCAGGCCTGCTATGTTAACCCTTTCTGCACAATTATTATCATTAATGATCTCTCAGAAGAGCCTTTTAAATATTGAGAAGCTCTGGAGTTCATGTTAGTGGATACAAAGTTTTCTGAAATTATAGTTTTCACTTTGAAACTTGAAATATATCATTGGCAAGAAATACCGTCATTTGTTTTGCCTGAAATGACAGGTTCACTTTATTCTTTTTTTTTTTTCTTTTGTGATGGAGTTTCGCGCTCTGGTCACCCAGGCTGGAGTGCAGTGGTGTGACCTCAACTCACTGCAACCTCTGCCTCCCGAGTTCAAGCGATTCTCCTGCGTCAACCTCCAGAGTAGCTGGGATTACAGGTACCTGCCACCATGCCTGGCTAATTTTTTGTATTTTTAATAGAGATGGGGTTTAACCATGTTGGCCAGTCTGGTCTCGAACTCCTGACCTCAGGTGATTCACCTGCCTCGGCCTCCCAACGTGCTGGGATTACAGGCATGAGCCACCACGCCCAGCCTGTTCATTTATTTAAACAGCTTTCTTGAGATGTAATTCACTCACCCATTTAAAGTATACAATTCAATGAGTTTTAGTATATCCACAGATATGAGCAACCATTACCATAGTCAACTTTAGAACATTTCCATCACCTCAAAAGGAAACCCCATACCCTTAGCTATCATTCTTCCCTTCCCCCATCTCTTCCCAGCTCTGCACAACTGCTAATCTATTTTCTGTCTCTATAACATTACTTATTCTGGTCATATTATGTCAGTGGAATCATATAAGTGGTTTTCTGTGACTGGCTTCTTTCACTTAGCTTAATATTTTTAAGGTTCATCCATGTAGCATGTGTTGTCAGCACTTCATTCTGTAACTGCCCAATACATAGAGCTGATTTATCAGTAATTGGAATAGAGAGAGTAATTGGAATAGAGACAGTAATTGGAATAGAGAGAGTTTAATACACGTAGAGCCAGCTAAAAGGGAGACCGGAGTTTTACTGTTACTCAAATCAGCCCCCCGAACATTTAGAGGCTCAGGTTTTTCAAAGACAGTTTGGCAGGCAGGGCTAGGCAGTGAGTGCAGCTGACTGGTTGGAGTTGCAATTGTAGGAGTGTGGAAAACCATCCTATGCGCTAAGTCTGCTTCTGGGTCAGGGCCACAGAAGAGTTGCTCATCTGGCTAGGGCCAGAAATGTAAAACACCAAAAACATATTTTAAAAGGCCAGTGTAAGGTGCTACAATGGTGTTGTTATTTACGGAAGTAATTGGGGAAGTTGCAAATCTCATGACCTCCGGAATAATGACTGGTAATCATTTAACTATGAACTCGGGCCCCTCTCATCTTCCTAACCTGGTGACCTTTCATTTGTTTTACCAAGGTGGTTTGGTTTTGGGGAAGGGCTATTATTATTTAAACTGTAAACTAAATTTCTCCCAAAGTGAGCTTTGCCCACGCTCAGGAATGACCAGAGGCAGTTTGGAGATTAAAGACAAGATGGAATTTGTGGGCCAGCTCAGTGGCTCACGCCTGTAATCCTAACACTTTGGGAGGCCAAGGCAGGCGGATCATGAGGTCAGGAGATCGAGACCCTCCTGGCCAATATGGTGAAACCCCATCTCTATTAAAAATACAAAAATTAGCTGGGTGTGGTGGCACGTGCTTGTAGTCCCAGCTACTCAGGAGGCTGAGGCAGGAGAATCGCTTGAACCTGGGAGGTGGAGGTTGCAGTGAGTCGAGATCGCACCACTGCACTCCAGCCTGGTGATGGAGCGAGATTCTGTCTCAAAAATTAAAAATAAAAAATAAAAAGATGGAATTTGTTAGATCAGATCTCTCTCTTACTGTATATATATATTTTTTGAGAGAGAGAGTCTTGCTTGGTCGCTCAGGCTAGAATGCAGTGGCGCCATCTCAGCTTGCTGCACCCTCTGCCTCCCATGTTTAAGCAGTTCACCTGATGCAGCCTCCCAAGTAGCTGGGGTTACAGGTGCATGCCACCATGCCTGGCTAATTTTTTGTATTTTTTTAGTAGAGGTGGGGTTTTGCCATGTTGGCCAGGCTGGTCTCTCGTGATCTCAGGTAATCCGCCTGCCTCAGCCTCCCAAAATGCTGGGATTTCAGGTGTGAGCCACAGCGCCTGGCCCAGATCTCTTTCATTGTCATAATTTTCTCACTGTTATGATTTTTGCAAATGTGGTTTCAATTCCTTTTATGGCTGAATAATTTTCAGTTGTATACTACCATTTATTTATTCATTTGTGTTGGACATTTTTGTTGTTTCTACCTTTTATCTATTATGAATACTGCTGCTATATACTTGTCAACACTTGTTATTGTCTGACTTTTTAATTCTAGACATCCTAGTGGGTATGAAGTATTATCTCATTATGGTTTTTGTTTAAATTTCCTGATAACTAATGATGCCAAGCATCTTTTTAGTGCGTATTGGTTATTTGTGTATCTTCCTTGGAGAAATGTTTATTCAGATCATTTGCCTTTGTTGTTGTTGTTGTTGTTGTTGAGATGGAACATTGCTGTGTCGACCAGGCTGGAGTGCAGTGGCGTGATCTCGGCTCACTGCAACCTCCGCCTCCCAGGTTCAAGCGATTCTCCCGCCTCAGCCCCCCAAGTAGCTGGGATTACAGGCTCACGCCATCATGCCTGGCTAATTTTTGTGTTTTTGTAGAGACGGGGTTTCACCATGTTGGCCAGGCTGGTCTTGAACTCCTGACCTCAGGTGATCCGCCAGCCTCAGCCTCCCAAAGTGCTGGTATTACAGGCATGAGCCACCACGCCTGCCTCCCCAGTTTTCCTTTAACTTTTGTTTTAGGTTTGAGGGTACATGTGAAGCTTTGTTACATAGGCGAACTCATGTCATGGGGCTTTGTTGTACAGATTATCTCATCACCCAGGAATTAAGCCCAGCACCTAATAGCTATCTCTTCTGCTCCTCTCCCTCCTCCCAACCTCCACCCTCAAGTAGACCCTAATGTCTGTTGTTTCCTTCTTCGTGTTCATAAGTTCTCATCATTTAGCTCCCATTTATAAGTGAGAACATGTGGTATTTGGTTTTCTGTTCCTGCATTGTTTTGCTGAGGATAATGACCTCCACCTCCATCCATGTTTCCACAAAAGACATGATCTCATTCTTTTTTGTGGCTGCATATATTCCATGATGTATATGTACCACGTTTTATCCAGTCCGTCGTTGATGGGCATTTACGTTGATTCTATGTCTTTGCTATTGTGAATGGTGCTGTAATGAACATTCATTTGCATTTGTCTTTTTTTTTTTTTTTTTTTGAGACAGAGTCTCGCTCTGTCACCCGGGCTGGAGTGCAGTGACCCGGTCTCAGCTCACTGCAAGCTCCGCCTCCCGGGTTTACGCTATTCTCCTGCCTCAGCCTCCCGAGTAGCTGGGACTACAGGCGCCCGCCACCTCGCCCGGCTAGTTTTTTGTATTTTTTAGTTGTTAGCCAGGATGGTCTCAATCTCCTGACCTCGTGATCCGCCCATCTCGGCCTCCCAAAGTGCTGGGATTACAGGCTTGAGCCACTGCGCCCGGCTGCATTTGTCTTTATGGTAGAATGATTTGTATTCCTTTGGGTTATATACCCAGTAATGGGATTGCTGAGTCTAATGGTAGTTCTGTTTTTAGTTCTTAGAGGAATCACCACACTGCTTTCCACAATGGTTGAAGTAATTTACAGTCCCACCAACATTGTATAAATGTTCCCTTTTCTCTGCAACCTCGCCAGCATCTGTTATTTTTTGACTTTTTAATAGCCATTCTGACTGCTGTGAGATGGTATCTCATTGTGGTTTTGATTTGTATTTCTCTAATGATCAGTGATAGTCAACTTTTTTCCTATGCTTGTTAGCGGCATTCAGCTTCTTTTGAAGTGTCTGTTCATGTCCTTTGCCCACTTTTTAACGAAGTTGTTTGCCTTTCATTTGTAAATTTAAGTTCCTTATAGAGGTTGGAAATCAGACCTTCATCAGATGCATGGTTTGCAAATATTTTCTCCCATTCTGTAGGTTGTCTGTTTACTCTGTTGAAAGTTTCTTTTGCTGTGCAGAATCTTTCAAGTTTAATTAGATCCCACTTGTCAAATTTTGCTTTTGTTGAGATTGCTTTTGGTGTCTTCGTCATGAAATCTTTGCCCATTCATGTGTTCAGGATGGGATTGCCTACGGTTGTCTTCCAGGGTTTTTATAGTTTTGGGTGTTACATTTAAGTTTTTCATCCATCTTGAGTTGATTTTTGTATATCGTGTAAGGAAGGGATCCAGCTTCAATCTTCTCATTTGCCCATTTTTTAATTGGTTTATTTGTCTTTTTTGTTATTAAATTGTAAGAATTCTGTAAACAGGCTGGCGTGGTGGCTCATGCCTGTAGTCCTAGCACTTTGGAAGGCCAAGGTGGGCAGATCACTTGAGGCCAGGAATTCAAGACCAGCCTGGCCAATATAGTCAAATCCCATCTCTACTAAAATTATAAAACATTAGCTGGGCATGGTGGCCTGTGCCTGTAACCCCAGCTACTTGTGAGGCTGAGGCATGAAAATTGTTTGAAACCCGGAGGCCAAGGTTGCAGTGAGCTGGGATCGCGCCATCCAGCCTGGGCAATGGAGCAAGATTCTGTCTCAAAAACAAACAAAAAAAATGGTATTATAAACTTAATCTTATGGAGTCACCATTGTATATGTGGTCCATATGCCAAAGCATCATTATATAGTCTGTAACTATATTATTCTGGATCTAAATCTCTAATCAGATTTATGATTTGCAAGTAGTGTTTTCTACCATGTGAGCTGTCTTTTCACTTTCTTGATGGTGTCCCATGAAGCACACATTTTTCATTTTGATAAAGTCCATATTATCTATTTTTTCTTTGGTTGCTTTTGTTCATAGTGCCATAACTTAAGAATCCTTTGCTAAATCTGAGGTCATAATGATTTACTCTTATGTTTTCTTCTCAGAGTTTTATACTTTTAGCTTTTATATCCTAAAGTCCGTTAGGACTTTGATTCATTTTTTAGTTTTGTGGGGTTTTTTTTAATAGTGTGAGGTAAGCATTCAACTTCATTCTTTTGCTTTTAGATATCCAGTTTTCTCAGCACCATTTGTTGAAAAGATAGTACTTAACACATTGAATGGTCTTGACACCCTTCTCAAAATCATGTGACCTTAGACACATGGTTTTATTTCTAGACTCTCAATTCTGTTCCATTGATCTATATATCTGACCTTGTGCCGGTGCCACACTGTCTTGATTACTCTTGCTTTGTAGGAAATTTTGACACCAGGAAGTATGAGCCCTCTTACTTTGTCCTTCTTTTTCAAGATTGTTTTGGCTATTCTGGGTCCCATTTAATTCCATATGAGTTTTAGAATCAGCTTGTCAGTTTCTACAAAGGAGTCAGCTGAGATTCTGATAAAAATTGTGTTGCCTCTATAGATGATATTATAAAATATTGCCATCTTAGCAATATTAAGTCTTCTGATCCATGAACATGGGATGCTTTAGTTTTCAGAATATGAGTTTTATACTTTTGTTCAATTTCGTCTTAAATATTTGATTCTTTTTGATGCTATTGTAAGTGAAATTTTCTTGATACTATTATAAATGAAATTATTTTCTTAATTTCATTTTCAGAGTGCTCACTGGAAGTTTACAGAAATACAGTTGATTTTTGTATATTCATAATTGTATCTTGCAACCTTGCTGAGCTCATTTATTAGTTCTGATAGATTTTTAGTGGATTCCTTAGGATTTTCTTTATACAAGATAATGTCATTTGCAACTAAACTTTTGATTACAATGGTTCACACCTGTAATCCCAGCATTTTGGGAGACTGAGGTGGGCAGATTGTTTGAGCTCAGGAGTTCCAGACCAGCCTGGGCAACATGGCGAAACCCTGTCTCTACAAAATAGCAAAAATTAGCTGAGCGTGGTAGCTCATTCCTATAGTCCCAGCTACTTGAGGGGCTGAGATGGGAGGATCACTTGAGCCTGGAAGGTTGAGGCTGCAGTGTTCCTGATTGCCTCACTGCACTTCAACCTGGGCAACAGAGCAGAACCCTGTCTCACAAAAAAGTTAGTTTTGTTACTTCCTTTCTAATCTAGATGCGTTTTCTTTCTTTTCTTTTCTTTTCCTTCTTTCTTGTGGGGTTTTTAAAAATTATTTTGGATGGAGGTGGGTGGTAATTGTCCTGGCTAGATCCTCCAGTACAGTGTTGAATAGAAGTGGCAAGAACCTACGTCTTTTTTTTTTTTTTTTGAAACAGAGTTTCACTCTGTCACTCAGGCTGGAGCACAGTGGCGCACTCTCAGCTCATTGCAACCTCCTGGTTCAAGCGATTCTCCCACCTCAGCCTTCTGAGTAGAGTTGCTGGTACTACAGGCATGTGCCACCATGCCCAGCTAATTTGTGTATTGTTTTTTGGTAGAGATGAGGTTTCACGGTGTTGGCCATGCTGTGCATCTTTACCTCATTCCTGATTTTTATTGCTAAGGGAGAAGTTATCAGTATTTCATCATTAAGTATAATGTTAGCTGTGAATTTTTCTTTTTTTCATCGTGATGCAACAGTAATCTGTGAATTTTTTTTTTTTTTAGACAGTGTCTCACTGTCACCCAAGTTGGAGTTCAGTGGCGTGATCTCAGCTCACTGCAACCTCCACCTCTCAGGCTCAAGCAATCCTCCTACCTCAGCCTCCCAAGTAGCTGGGACCACAGGCATGTGCCACCATACATGTTTAATTTTTTTGTATTTTTGATAGAGACGGGGTTTCACCATGTTGCCTGATCTCAAACTCTTGAGCTCAAGGAATCCACCCACCTCAGCCTCCCAACGTGCTGGGATTACAGGTGTGAGCCACAGTGCCCAGCCTGAATTTTTAATAAGTGCCCTTTATGTCATGTTGAGGAGCTTCCTCTTTACTCCTAGTTTCTTGAGTGTTTTTCTCTTGAAAGGGTATTCAGTTTGGTCCCACTGCCTTGATTTATGTTAAGACACCATTAATTTTACCCACCATTGGTTTTGCATCATTGATCCAAATATCAACAAAGTGAAAAAGCAAATGATGTAGTATTATTATGCAGAGGGTTTGGGGCCAGGTGCAGTGGCTCACACCTGTAATCCCAGCACTTTGGGAGGCCAAGGAGGGCAGATCACCTGAGGTCAGGAGTTTGAGACCAGCCTGGCCAACATGGTGAAACCCCGACTGTACTAAAAATACAAAAATTAGCCAAGCATGGTGGTGGGCATCATTAATCCCAGCTACTCAGGAGACTGATGCAGGAGAATTGCTTGAACCCAGCAGGCAGATGTTGCGCTGAGTGGAGATTGTGCCATAGCACTCCAGCCTGAGTGACAGTCTTAAAAAAAAAAAAGGAAAGCGTTTTTACCTCACTGACACCCTGAAATGGTCTCAGGGACCTCTAGGAATCTGTGGACCACATATTGAGAACCACTGCTCTAAAGGTCAGATCTGGAATGAATGTAGTAGTTCAGGAGTGTGTCAAATCGAGCAGAGCTATTATTTCCTTTGTTTTGAGTATTATGATTCTTCATTGAAGCCTAAAATCAGAATAACTTTTTTGACAGCTATGTAACACTGTTAGCCTATTCAGATTATAGTGAACTCGTAGTATTTTATTTCTTTTTTCTTAAAAAGAACTCATTTTCAGCTGGGCCTGATGGTGCACATGTATAGTTCCAGCTACTCAGGGGGCTGATGCAGGAGGATCATTTGAGTTCAGGAATTTAAGACCAGCCTGGACTGTTGGGTTTTTGTTTGTTTGTTTGTTTGTTTGTCTGTTTGTCTGTTTAATGCTGTTTGAGACCTGCTAAATTGATTTCATGTCCCATGAATGGATTGAGATTTGTAGGTTGTAAAACATAGGTTCAGGCTAGAATGGATATAAGCACTACATACTGTTTTTCATAATTCATACACTGTTTTTCTTAAAAGGGAATTTTGCTACTTATTTTTCTTTAATACTTCTTTGTGAACAGCTGCATGTAAGTAAAGGGTCATCATCACTCTTAACAATTTACAGTAAATTTTCTTTATAAAAACAGTTAATTTAGGCTGGGCTTAGTGGCTCATGCCTGTAATCCTAGCACTTTAGGAGGCTAGGGTGGGCAGATCACCTGAGGTCTGGAGTTCGAGACCAACCTGGCCAACATGATAAAACCCTGTCTTCTACTAAAAATACACAAATTAGGCTGCATGGCTCACGCCTGTAATCTCAACAGTTTGGGAGACCGAGGCGGATGGGTCACTTGAGGTCAGGAGTTTGAGACCAGCCTGGCCAACACGGTGAAACCCCGTCTCTACTAACTATATAAAAATTAGCCGTTCATGGTGGCAGGCACCTGTAATCCCAGCTATTCGGGAGGCTGAGGCAGGAGAATAGCTTGAACTTGGGAGGCGGAGGTTGCAGTGAGCCAAGATCATGCCATTGTACTCCAGCCTGGGGTACAGAGCAAGACTCCATTAAAAAAATTTTTTTTTAAAGGTTTCTGAATGCTAATAGCCCTTGCTTCGAAAAGTAACATGTTGATTATTTCAGGTAATAAATGATTATCTTGTGTTTTAACAGTTCTGCGTTTTCCAGTTGGTGAGCACTGAGAGTAACCGCTATAGTCTAGATCACATTTCTTCACTGTTCACTTCTCAGGTAGGTTGATTCATCCTTTGCATATCACATAAGTACAAGAAAAAGAAGTATTGGCTAACTCTGTTATGGTGTAATGGGATTGTAGTCTTAAAATGGAATAATTTCATGATGTATGAAACAAAATTTCATTTAGACTTTACCAAATTCATGTGGTACCATGTTTGGTTTTCATGCATTTACCTCTCCTGCAGATGAAAAAGTAAGTCACCATGAACTACTGCTTTCTTTCTTATTTTATCCCTTTTTTCCCACATTTCCTCCTAGGAGACACTGATTGACTTTGCCTTAACTTCCACGGATATCTGGGCCCTGTGGCATGATGCTGAGAACCAAACAATTGTGAAATACATCAACTTTGAACAGTATGGGTCACTTAATTCTGTCGTCCTACCTCACCCCAAACAATTTCATGCTAAGAAGACAAGAGAGGCCGGGCATGGTGTCTCATGCCTGTAATCCTAACACTTTGAGAGGCCGAGGCAGGCAAATCAGTTAAGCTCAGGAGTTCAAGACCAGGCTGGGCAACATGGTGAAGCCCCGTCTCTACTAAAAACACAAAAAATTAGTTGGGCATGGTGGCAGGTGCCTATAATCCCAGCTACTCAGGAGGCGAGGCTGTGGCATGAGAATTGCTTGAACCCAGGAGGCAGAGATTGCAGTGAGCCAACATCACTCCACTGTACTCCAGCCTGGGCGACAGAGTAAGACTGTCTCAAAAAAAAAAGACGAGAGCTTTTTATGTAGAATGAAGTTAAGGGTTTTCATTTGAATAATTCAGTCCTGGGTTTTCCTCTTGTTACTGTCTTCCTGAAATACCTCTTGTGCATTTTGTGTTGTTTTTTACATTTTTGTTTTAGGACAAAATGAGATTTTTTGGGGTTGGACTAAGATAAAATGCCATATTTCTTGGGAGAGATAGCACATATCCAAAATACCTCTAATCTGGGAGTTTTCTTTGTTTCTAAGCAAAGACTATTCCTGATTCCTGCAACTTCGTTAGGACACTATAGCCTTTGTGTTTTCAATTTTCTCATCATGAGATGAGAAATAGATTGGACAAGTGCAGTGCTTCTCACTGCACTTTAAAACAGGACCGGGCATAGCAGCTCCTACCTGTAATCCAAGCACTTTGTGAGGCTAAGGTGGGAGGATTGCCTGAGGCCATGGTTCAAGACCTGTCCGGGCAACATAGCAAGACCATGTCTCTATAAAAAATAGCGGCCAGGTGCGGTGGATCATCCCTGTAATCCCAGCACTTTGGAAGGCCGAAGTGGGCAGATCACGAAGTTGGAAGTTTGAGACCAGCCTGGCCAACATGATGAAACCCCATCTCTACTAAAAATACAAAAATTAGCCGGGCATGGTGGCATGTGCCTATAATCCCAGCTACTCAGGAGGCTGAGGCAGGAGAATCTCTTGAACCCAGGAGACGGAGGTTGCAGTGAGCCAAAGTCGTGCCATTCACTCCAGCCTGGGCAACCAAGCAATACTCCATCTCAAAAACAAATAAATAAATAAACTAGCCAAGTGTGGTGGCACGTTGCACCTTAGACTGAGGCAGGAGGATTGCTTGAGCCTCAGAGTTCAGGCTTCAGTGAGCTATGAATGTGTACTTTTTTTTTATGTGTATGAAATTATAACACAATTTAATGTTGATTATATCTAATATTAGATATATTTGGTATCTAATATTTTTTAATATACATGATATTAGTTTGCAAACTTTAGGTAGTTAAAAATACATTTTACAAAACAATTTTTGGCTGGTCCCATGATAATGGATTGTCAGAACTTTACGTTAGTGTCACTAAAGTTGGTATACAGCCCTCCACTGCTAAATTTGACTGGCAAAAAATAAAAAACCCTTTTGAAGCAAACACTTGTCTAACCCCTGAAACACCTGTAGAGGATCCCTTGGGACAGAGCTTGAGGACCACTGAACTAATTGAACCCTCTGGGTCTGTGATAACCCTAGAGCCTAAGGTAGAATTCTGGGAATGATTGCCCCCCTCAGGTTGACCTCAAGCCATACCTCAGAAGAGAAAAAAGTACTCCTTATCGATGGCATTTGAACAAAGTAGTCAGAAAGCACAGGCTGCAGAGTTGGAGCAGGGTTGGAATCCTAGTTGTGCAACTTACCAACTGTGATAAACCCTCAGCCTCACTCTCTACATCTGTGAAATGGGAGTACTATATCCTTGAAAGAATTGTAAGGCATACATGAATAATGTCTAAAACTGGATCTAGCGTAATATCTAGCAAATAGTAAATGCAGAATAAAAGTTAACTAGTCTTTGTATTTGATGTCTTAGTGTTAAAATGACATTAAAGATTATAGACTTGGCATCTGAAACAAAGAGTTTCAATTTTAGGAAGGTACTTATTAAAACTTAGTAAGAAAACTTGTATAAAAACTAGGCTCTGCTAAAGATGTTTATTTCTTATTTAAAAAAAAATGTTTTTAGTAGAATCAAGCAGTCATTGCAGGGGTTCCGTGATGGGGTCCTTCCTGCCCAGATACTGCCAACAGCATGCATTTCATTTTTAGTGATCATTTCTATATAAACTGGTGGACTTTTTTGTCTCTAGTAATGTTGCAGGTCAGTGGAATCCAGTTTTTATGCAGCCTCTGCCAGAGGAAGAGATTGTCATCAGAGATGATCAAGACCCCAGAGTAAGTAAATGCTCAAATGTTATATAAGGGAATGATTTACCTTGATCTGTTTGTTTGTTTGTTTTGAGACAGAATCTCACTCTGTGGCCCAGGCTGGAGTGCAGTGGCATGATCTCGGCTCACTGCAACCTCCACCTCCCAGGTTCAAGCAATTCTGCCTCAGCCTCCCGAGTAGCTGGGGCTACAGTCACGCACCACCACACCCAGCTAATTTTTGTACTTTTGTAGAGATGGAGTTTCACCATGTTGGCCAGTCTGGTCTCGAA
Source organism: Colobus angolensis palliatus (assembly GCF_000951035.1). NCBI lineage: Eukaryota > Metazoa > Chordata > Mammalia > Primates > Cercopithecidae > Colobus > Colobus angolensis. The sequence goes on along the minus strand of NW_012119710.1, from coordinate 5,000,853 downwards.
CTCCTGACCTTAGGTGATCCGCCCACCTCAGCCTCCCAAAGTGCTGGGATTACAGGCGTGAGCCACTGTGCCCAGCCAAATTTCTGCATGTTTAAGGGACACCCTCAGGATAAATAAAAAAGTTTTCAGTTGATGCCTTAGTGTTAAAATGACGTTAAAGATTATGGGCTTGGGATCTGAAACAATGACTGTTTGCAGGAGTAGAAACCATACTTTAAAAATCTTAAATTGAATTTCAGTTACTACATTTTTAATCCCAAGAGTTTGTTGGTGGTAGTTATTTATTGTTCCAGTTAACTACTGGCACTTGGCTTTATATGCTGATTACTAAAATTCTTGTTTTTCTCCTTCATTTCGGTCATTTTATCATCTATCAAAAGCTCAGTAGAAGGAAGGAAACTTGAATGACTGTTAGAGAGAATTACTACTTGGGGGCAAATCTGGTTTAGGAGAGTTGGTCAAAATCATTAGGCAGTATGAGGTTTTTCCATGTTCTCTCTACTTCATTTCCCTACTTGTGAGAGTTTATTGCTGTTTGTTTTGTTTGCATATAATACCTATTATTACTGGTTCCATTTCTTTTACATGTGAGTCATAAAATGAATACTGTTGGTATTCATTTTATGAATACCATAGATGGTGTAGAAACCAGCTTCGTTTACTTGTTCTCTTACCAATGTATCTCAGCAATAAACTAGATTTGCTTCTTCTATTTAAGATTGGCATTTGACAAAGCTTGTTTTCTGCTGAAACCCAATGAAGCTCTCTGTGAGGAACACACCATTTTAAGTATAGTACCTCTAGTTGACTCAAAGACATTGCAGTCTTCACTTCCAGTGTGAAAACATGGAACTGCATTACTGTTATTGCCCACCTATAGAAGGGCAAAATGGCAATGTTCATATAGTAGAAACTCAAACTTTGGTGTTATGCGTGAATTTGGTGTTATGTGGTGACTTCCAAATTTTGTTTAGGACGATAGTAACTTTTGTTTTAATGTTCTAACAGGAGATGTATCTGCAAAGTCTTTTTACACCAGGACAATTCACAAATGAAGCTTTATGTAAGGCTTTACAGGTCAGTAAAAACATATTTACTGTTTGTTTAAGACTATTTCTTATTTTATTATGTATTATATAATTAATAATTACTACTAAGTTTTTGCATATGTTAAACACTGAGTGTACTTCTGTATTTCTACATATGTGTGTTTGTAAATACTTTTATAATTTTTTTAATGTTCTTTCCATTAAATATAATATTCCTGGTGGAGAGGTTGGGAGGGGACCACTTTCCCAATAATCCCAGCATGACACATGCTGGAGTTAAAAAGAGAAACCTCTACCTACAGTATTGTAAAAAGATACCATACTACACTGCATACTTAAAGTGCTTTTTTGTTTAGTTTTGGTTATACTGTTCTAACCTTTTTATTAGGACAATGAAGGTCTGACTTAGTTCAAATTCAAGAAACTCTTGGCCGGGCGCGGTGGCTCACGCCTGTAATCCCAGCACTTTGGGAGGCCAAGGCAGGTGGATCACGAGGTCAAGAGATTGAGACCATCCTGGCCAACATGGTGAAACCCCGTCTCTACTAAAAATACAAAAATTAGCCGGGCGTGGTGGCGTGTGCCTGTAGTCCCAGCTACTCAGGAGGCTGAAGCAGGAGAATCTCTTGAACCCAGGAGGCAGAGGTTGCAGTGAGCCAAGATTGCACCACTACACTCCAGCCTGGTGGCAGAGTGAGACTCCGTCTCAAAAAAAAAAAAAAAAAGAAAGGCTTTTAGCTTCAAATTCATAGTATAAGAGAAGCCCAGTGCTTTACAAAAAGATTCTTTGGCCAACAGTGGTGACTCACACCTATAATCCCAAAACTTTGGGAGACTGAAGCAGGAAGATCACTTGAGCCCAGGAGTTTGAGAGCAGCCTAGGCAACAGAGGGAGACCCTATCTCTAAAAAAAAAAAAAAAAAGAAAGAAAAATAGCCAAGTGGCATGCACCAGTGGTCCCAGCTACTCAGGAGCCCTAGGTTGGAGGACAGCTTTAGCCCAGGAGGTAGAGGATGCAGTGAGCCTTGATCATGCCCCTGCCTTCCAGCCTGGGAAACAGAGTGAGACCCTGTCTTTAAGAAAGAAAAAAAACAGAAAGGGTTTTTTAAGGTTGCGAAGGCTTCTGGCCGGATGCAGTGGCTCATACCTGTAATCTCAGCACTTTGGAAGGCCAAGGGGGTGATTTGCTTGAGCTCAGGAGTTCAAGACCAGCCTGGGTAACATGGCAAGATTCCCATCTCTTTTAAAACAACAAAAAAGTTACATAGACTTTTTTTTTTCTTTCTTTGAGGCAGAGTCTCGCTCTCTTGCCCGGGCTGGAGTACAGTGGCACAATCTTGGCTCACTGCAACCTCCACCTCCTGGGTTCAAGTGATTTTCCTGCCTCAACCTCTCGAGTAGCTGGGACTACAGACGCATGCCACCACACCCCACTAATTTTTGTAGTTTTTAGTAGAGACAAGGTTTCGTCATATTGGCCAGGCTTGTCTCGAACTCCTGGCCTCAGGTGATCCACCTGCCTTGGCCTCCCAAAGGGCTGGGATGACAGGCATGAGCCACTGCACCCAGCTTGCATAGGCTTCTTTAAATTACTACTTAGCTTCATGGATGGATTTAAAATACAATAACTCATATAATTGAAAGTTATATTAGAATCTTCTAGTCTGACCTCCCACATAAAACAGAAATGCCTTCTGAGGCTTTTGTGATAGTTAATTCAGCCTTTAATTGTCTCTACCTCCACTGACCACTGTCTCACTACCTCTTGTGGGAGTTATTATTCCCAAACTGTATCATTGAAAAGGAAGCCTCTCTTCTATAAATCAACCCTTCAAGTATTTTAAGAATCTTTCCAGGTCATCTTTCTCCAGACTAAATACACCCAGTTTCTTCACTTTCTCTCAGGTGATGTGTGTTCCAGGTATGCCAGATCTCTATCATATAGTTTTACATTGCCTCCATGTCTTCGAAACTGAAATATTTTTCATTCAGTTTTAGCTATTATATAGAAGTCTAAAATGTCTTTTAATGTTAGATTTTCTGCCGAGGAACTGAGAGGAATTTGGATCTTTCCTGGAGTGAACTGAAGAAAGAAGTTACTTTAGCTGTTGAAAATGAGGTGAGGTTTGGGTAGAGAAAGAGTAAGAATTCCTTCCATCTTGATATAGGGCGGATTGGTACTGAGGAATTATTGGAATTCTTCACTTGACCTTGTTCGTTGGAAGTACAAATGTTTGAAACCTTTTAACTAGAGAATCAGATATGCATTTGCATATTCTACGGCCTTTAATACGTAAGGAATATTCATTTGGCTGTAGCTTAGTATAATGATATTGGACAATTATATTTTTTGTGGACAAAGATCCTAAATGGCATCCAAAGTTTAATTTCTTTTATTTCTTCTTTGCCAGCTTCAAGGAAGTGTAACAGAGTATGAATTCTCCCAGGAGGAGTTTCGAAATTTACAACAAGAATTCTGGTGCAAGTTCTATGCCTGTTGTCTTCAGTATCAAGAAGCCGTCTCTCATCCTCTTGCCCTACATTTGAATCCACACACAAACATGGTGTGCCTGCTGAAAAAAGTAAGCGAACTGAAGCATGGAGAAGACCTTGAGACAGTTCAGTGGCTGTTATAATAAAATGCCTTCAGAAAACAAAAAGTTCAGTGGGTCTTGCCGAATGTTAGTCTGCCGAATGTTGCGGTTAGCCTTTATGACTTTGCATTTGTATTTTTTCCCCTAAAATTGTGAGTCATTCATTTAAATAGTTTTCTGTGTTATTATCTATGCTTTTTTTGTATTTTATTGTATTTATTTACTTTTTTTTGAGTTGGAGTCTTGCTCTGTCACCCAGACTGGAGTGCAGTGGCATGATCTCATCTCACTGCAACTTCTGCATCTGGGGTTCAAGCAGTTCTCCTGTCTCAGCCTCCTGAGTAGCTGGGACTACAGGTGCACGCCATCATGCCTGACTAATTTTTGTATTTTTAGTAGAGATGAGGTTTCACCATATTGGTCAGGCTGGTCTTGAACTCCTGACCTTAGGTGATTCACCTGCCTCAGCCTCCCAAAGTGTTGGGATTACAGGTGTGAGCCACCACACCTGGCCTATTTACTTTTTATATTGAAATAATTTCCAACTTAAGGTAGGAGTTGCAAGAGTAGCACAAAGAATTCCTGTATGCACTTCACCTGGATTCATCATTTGTTAACTTCCATTTGCTTTTCTTCTTTCTCTAAACATAGTTTTTCCTGAACTGCTGAAAAGTTAGTTGTAGATATCATGCTCCTTTATCCTTAAATATCCTTAAATATTTCAGCATGTATCTAAGAACACGAATATTAAATAACCACAGCCCAATTTAAAAATCAGGTTATTTGATATTGACGTAATATACAGTTTATATTCAAATTTTGCCAAATATAATATATATAGAGTTTATATTCAGATTTTGCCAATTGTGCCCATAATTTTTTTTCCTGATCCAGCATCCAATTTTTTTTTTTTGTTTTTGAGAGGAGTCTTCTCTGTCTCCCAGGCTAGAGTCTAGTGGTGCAATCTCTGCTCACTGCAACCTCCGCCTCCTGAGTTCAGGCGATTCTCCTGCCTAGCCTCCAGAGTATCTGGGATTACAGGCATGCGCCACCACGCCTGGCTAATTTTGTATTTTTAGTGGAGATGGAGTTTCGCCATGTTGGCCAGGCTGGTCTCAAACTCCTGGCCTCAGGTGATCCGCCCGTCTCGGCCTCCAAAAGTCCAAGATCCAATTTTTTTTTTTTTTTTTTGAGACGGAGTCTGGCTCTGTCGCCCAGGCTGGAATGCAGTGGCCGGATCTCAGCTCACTGCAAGCTCCGCCTCCCGGGTTTACGCCGTTCTCCTGCCTCAGCCTCGCGAGTAGCTGGGACTACGGGCGCCCACCACCTCGCCCGGCTAGTTTATTTTGTATTTTTTAGTAGAGACGGGGTTTCACTGTGTTGACCAGGATGGTCTCGATCTCCTGACCTCGTGATCCACCCTTCTCGGCCTCCCAAAGTGCTGGAATTACAGGCTTGAGCCACCGCACCCGGCCATAAGATCCAATTTAATATATATATTTAGTTACTGTGTCTCTTTAGCTTAACCTCAAACTGTTATCTGCATTTGTCTTTCATGAGAATGACATTATTTGAAGACTATGCTTGTTTTTTGTTTTTTTGGGGTTTTTTTGTTTGTTTGTTTTTTTGAGGAAGGATCTTGCTGTGTCACCCAGGCTGGAGTACAGTGGCACTCTTAAGGCTCACTGCAGCCTCAACCTCCCAGGCTCAAGTGATCCTCCCACCCCAGCTTCCCTAGTAGCTAGAACTAAAGCTGCGTGCCACCACACTTGGCTAATTTTTTTTTTTTTTTTTAAAGAGATGGGGTTTCATCATGATACCCAGGCTGGTCTTGAACTGCTGAGGTCAAATGATCCTCCCACCTCAGCCTCCCAAACTGCTGGGATCACAGGTGTGAGCCACTGTTCCCAGCCAAGACTATACCTATTGTTTTATAGAGTGTATTGCAACTTGGGTTTGTCTCGTGTTTCCTCATGATAAGATGCACATCTCAATTATTTTATACCTTTAAACTTTTACTGAAAAAAATGTAACTGGAAAATTTGTTTTCCCAGGGGTACCTGTCTTTCCTTATTCCCTCCTCCTTAGTGGATCATTTGTATCTCCTGCCTTATGAGAACCTTTTGACAGAAGATGAGACAACCATATCTGATGGTAATAGTAATTGTTACGTCCATATTTAATCCCCTTCCTACATAAACCCTATGCTTCGTTTCACATGGATACAAAAAATTTTGATTGCCACACCTGTCTTGGTCACTTCACCACACCACAAATATTTTAGTGAACACTTAAGAGACCAAAGCATCTCTGATACCTCAGATAGATATCTTGTCATTTAATTAACATTTTTTTTTTTTTTTTTTTTGAGGCGGAGTCTTGCTCTGTCGACCGGCCTGGAGTGCAGTGGCCGGATCTCAGCTCACTGCAAGCTCCGCCTTCCGGGTTTATGCCATTCTCCTGCCTCAGCCTCCCAAGTAGTTGGGACTACAGGCGCCCCGCCACCTTGCCCGGCTAGTTTTTGTATTTTTAGTAGAGACGGGGTTTCACCGAGCCAGGATGGTCTCGATCTCCTGACCTCGTGATCCGCCCATCTCGGCCTCCCAAAGTGCTGGGATTACAGGCTTGAGCCACCGCGCCCGGCCCAATTATTAACATTTTAATGTAGTATCAATCAATAGTCATTGGCTTAAGACATAAATTAACTTTCTCTTCTTTGTAGATGTGGATATCGCTCGGGATGTCATATGTCTTATAAAATGCCTCCGGCAGATTGGAGAGTCAGTAACTATGGATATGTCTGTCATAATGGAAATGAGTTGTTATAACCTACAGTCTCTGGAAAAGGCTGCAGAGCAGATTCTGGAAGATTTGATCACTATTGATGTGTAAGGAGAATTAGGGTAAAGTGCATTTCCTAATGGAAATTCAGCATTTTTAGCTGCGAAGTTGGGATTTTAATGTATGTTCCAGAGTGTACAAAGTAGTAGCTTAAAGTCAAACTGATGTGCCATGATTCTAAATACGTATTTCTACTTTTAACAGAAAATTTAACACATGACTTCAAGTCTGGAAATAGACTTATAAAATATGCTTTAACAATTAACTGAGCTAAAAATTCTAAAAGGCAAAAGTATTCTTCTCACATTTGTTTTGTGTGTTGTTTATGAAAAACTGAGAGGAAATTTGCTATGTAGAGGGACTGTATCGTGTATGCCAGAGTGATTATCTTCATTCCTTTATCTGCTTCTCTTGTTTCATAATGTATTTAGCTTATAGGACATATAGAACTTGTCTTACATATTCTCAGTAGTAATAAGAGTTTTGTAATTGTCTTTATAGAGAAAATGGGATGGAGGATATTTGTAGTAAACTGCAAGAAATTAGGAACCCAATCCATGCAATTGGACTCCTTATACGGGAAATGGATTATGAAACTGAAGTGGAAATGGAAAAGGGATTCAATCCAGGTAAATGACAGAACAACAAATGTGCCTCTTTGATGAAAACAATGATGCATTCAACACCACTTTTCTTCTTTTTACAGCTCAACCTTTGAATATTAGAATGAATCTTTCCCAGCTCTATGGTAGTAGCACAGCAGGGTATATTGTGTGCAGAGGTGTGCATAAAATTGCCAGTACTCGTTTCCTGATCTGCCGAGATCTTTTGATCTTACAGCAGCTGTTAATGAGGCTTGGAGATGCTGTAAGTACTGCTTGAGGGAAAACTTGTAAAATCTAAAACCTGGTATAAGCCTACAAGCACTTAGGAGCAAAATGTCAGCCCTACCAGCACAGATACTTTTGTCTTGGTTCACTGCTTTATTCCCCCAAACTTGGCCTTATGAGGTGCTCTATCAATATTTTTGAATTAAGAATGAATAAGCATTGTAATCCTTGTGAGATTATAGAGTAAGAGCATATATGGAGGGGATAGTGGGGAGGGAGAACATCAGGAAGAATAGCTTATGGATCCTGGGCCTAATACTTAGGTGATGGGTTGATGTGCAACAAACCATCATGGCACACGTTTACCTACGTGACAAACCTGCACATCCTGCACATGTACCCCGGAACTTAAGAGTTGATTAAAGGAAACATATATGAAGCAGATTGCTTTACTCTTAACCTTTGTATGTGTAGTAGTGGAAAATTATCCCAGGTTGGCTCTCCCAAAATGTAGTTTTATTAGTAACTATGAATGTGGTAAGAGTATCCTTTAGTATGGAGGAAGAAAAAGAAAACTCTCTCTTTTTTTTTTTTTCCTGTCTCTCTCTTTTTTTTTTTTTTTGAGACAGTCTTTCTTTGTCTCCCAGGCTGCAGTGCGGTGGCCTTAGCTCAAGCAATTCTCCTGCCGCAGCTTCCTGAGTAGCTGGGATTACAAGTGTGTGCCTCTGCACCTGGCTAATTTTTGTATTTTTAGTAGAAACGGGATTTTGCCATTTTGGCCAGGCTGGTCTTGAACTCCTGACCTCAGGTGATCCACCCACCTCGGCTTCCCAAAGTGCTGGGATTACAGGCGTGAGCCACCTCACCTGGCGTAAGAACTCTCTACAGTGCAAGGCTTACCCTAAACACAGTTTTGAGATGCAGGTTTATCTTTGTGGTCCTCCTAACTCCATTCTGTGCTTTCTTTTTCGTTCTGTTCTTCTTAGACCACCAGACTCTTGTTGCTAATATATAGTCCTAATCACCCACCCTACTGAATGTCCCATGCTAAGAAATTATTTTTCTGCCCACAGTCAGACGTCCTATTTTTTTTCTAAGTCAATAATATCATTTGAGCCTATCAAGGAAGCAGTCTAGTTAAACCAATTCATATTAATGTGTAAATAGCCAAAAGTCCTTTGGGGCTCCCATTTTAATTCTGACTTAAAATGTATAAATGTACTTATACATTTTAAGTCAGAATATATTAATTCAGGCCGGGCACAGTGGCTTACACCTGTAATCCTAGCACTTTGGGAGGCTAAGGTGGGCAGATCACTTGAGGCCAGGAGTTCGAGACCAGCCTGGCCAACACAGCAAAACTCCATCTCTGTTAAAACAAAAAAGTTAGCAGGGTCTGGTGGCACACTCTTGTAATCCCAGCCATTCAGGAGGCTAAGGCATGAGAATTCCTTGAACGCAGGAGGCAGAGTTTGCAGTGAGGTGAGATTGCACCACTGCACTCCAGCTTGGGTGACAGAGCGAGACTGTCTCCAAATAAAAGAAAGAACTTATTAACCTAGATACATTGCTCATGGTAGAATTTCAAGCAAGAGTAAGATAAAGGCCAGGTGTAGTGGCTCATGCCTGTAATCCCAGCATTTTGGGAGGCCAAAGTGGGCTGGTTGCTTCAGCCTAGGAGTTTGAGACTAGCCTGGGCAAACCCTCATCTCTACAAAAAATACAAAAATTAGCCGGGCATGGTGCAGCAAGCCTGTAGTCCTTGCTACTTGAGAGGCTGAGATGGGAGAATTACCTGAGCTTGGGAGGTTGAGGCTGTAGTGAGCTGTGATTACCTCACTGCACTTCTGCCTACATGACAGAGTGAGACCCTATCTCAAAAAAAAAGAAAAAAAAATTGGGAAGATAATTTGTTTAAGACCACCAAGTTGAAAAGGGAACCTTTCCTGAAAGTCACTTAGGTTGTTTAGCCTTTACTAAGTTCTTTTTGATCTATGTAGATTCTTCTGTTTTTTTTCGGGTTTTTTGTTTTTTAAATTATAACTTTTGTCAATTTTTCTGAACACAGAAGTAATAAGATATTCATTGTAGAACCTTTACAAAATATATGTAAGCAAAAATTTTAAAAATGTGTAATTTTCTACCCAGTGATTACTACCTAAATTTTGCTATATACCTTTTTTTCCATGCAAATTCTTTTTGGTTTGTTTGTAAAATTTAAAGAAACTACATAGTATTTTTTGTAATCTGGTTGTTCTGTTCTTCCAATTTATAAATCTCACCAACATTTTTCTTTTTGTTGCCAGTTTTTCCCTTATGTCCATAATTTTCTGCACATCTTTTTTTTTTTTTGAGAGTCTTACTCTGTAGCCCAGGCTGGAGTGCAGTGGTGCAGTCTTGGCTCACTGCAGCCTGCAGCCTCCACCTCCTGGGCTCAAGCAGTTCTCATGTCAGCCTCCCTGGTAGCTGGGATTACAGATGTTTGCCACTACACTGGCTAATTTTTATATTTTTAATAGAGATAGGGTTTTGCCATATTGGCCAGACTGGTCTCAAACTCCTGGCCTCAAGTAATCTGCCTGCCTCGGCCTCCCAAAGTGCTGGGATTACAGGTTTGAACCACCATGCCTGGCTACTTTCTATAAATCTTTAATTATATCTCTAGGATAAATTCTAAGAACTAGACTTTGGTCTATAGGTTATGCACATTTTAAGTCTTTTGGTAGTACTGCCAAATTTGCTTATAATGGTCATACCTATTTTTTTGCCCAACACCAGCAGTATATGAGAGAATTTAGATTTCCCTGTGTTT
>NW_012119710.1:4981701-4989182 GCF_000951035.1 Colobus angolensis palliatus | reverse complement strand
GGCGACAGAGCGAGACTCCGTCTCAAAAAAAAAAAAAAAAAAGATTCAGAGATTTTTTGGTGCCTCTACTTGTTAGAGGTTGAAAGCAACTTATAAGAATGAAAATAATAAGTCACATGTAATTGTAGACTGTATGTGTACAGATAAATTATGTATTATATATACTTATGTATTATACATTTATATGTACATATAAATCATGTTGAATATAAAATAAGATGAAACCAGAAGGAAAGACCATACACAAAACGTTATGCTACTTATTTTAGGTAGGCTGAGTTTCTTTATAGCCGAATCCAAGAATTACAAGATTCACTTTTTTTTTTTTCTTGGAGATGGAGTTTTGCTCTTGTTGCCCACGCTGGAGTGCAGTGGTGTGATCTCAGCTCACTGCAACCTCCACTTCCCTGATTCAAACAATTTTCCTGCCTCAGCCTCCAGAGTAGCTAGGATCAGAGGTGCCTGCCACCACACCTGGCTAATTTTTGTTATTTTTAGTAGAGGCAGCGTTTCACCATGTTGGCCAGGCTGGTCTTGAACTCTTAACCTCAAGTGATCCACCTGCCTTGGCCTCCCATAATGCTGGGATTACAGGCATGAGCCACCACACCTGGCCGAGATTCACATTTTCAATAAGATAAACCATCCTGTTTCCTCCGGCTCCTCATTGAAGGGTCAAAAAGTGATATTATGGGCAACAATCTATAATGATTTCCAATTTTTTTTGTGCTTTCAGTGGAGTTTTTATTTGCAATTTATTAATTACATTGACAGTGTTCTTAGTAGAATAGCTTGTAGAAGTAATGTTTAGCATAGGAGAATTTACTAAGTTGTCTTTTCCCCTTTTCTTACAGGGAGTCTAATCTCCAACACTTATCAGTACTGGAATTAACAGACTCTGGTGCTTTAATGGCAAATAGGTTTGGTAAGGAGTGGACTATGTACACATTTCATTTTAAACTGGGGGTTTATTGCATATTCATTAAAGTGGTCTTTTGCCACCTTTGCCATAGAAAGGTTGGCTAGGCTCTTTGCTTTCAAAAGGCATGAGTAAGCTGTGGCCTGAGATCTCCGTTTGTGGCATGGGATCTGTGAAACTGTAGTACCAGATCAGGCGTATGTTAAGGATATTTTACATATATATATACACATATATATATATGGCTGCTTTCCCATTCTGTGTTTATGCTCCAGTGATTAATTTAACAAAGTCATTAAAAATTTTATTAACGTTTATGGTAACTTTGTAATCTTAGTCAACAGATATTTAAAAGTATCCCTCATGTTTGAAAACCATTCTGGAGAATTTATTTTGTATTGTTCTGGTATAAAAGTTGAAATCCTGGGGCTAATTGTATTTATCATGAAGAATTTCTAGGGAAGGCACTTAAGTGTTGTGAGATCAGTGAAAAGAAATGACTGTAACTTTGATGTGAATGGTGTTTTCATTGCATTTTTATAGTGCTTCACAATTTACAAACTACTTTTATTTTTGGTGCCACTGGATATATACCCATGATACATTTCCTCTTTTGAAGTGCTAAATTGTTTGTTACAGGCATAAAATGAATTGATAGACTATTTTAATTGAAAATTGATATTACCACTACACAAAATTGTCATAACTTTTTATTTTTAAGTATCTAGTCCTCAGACTATTGTGGAGTTATTCTTCCAAGAAGTTGCAAGAAAACACATTATATCTCACCTCTTCTCTCAGCCAAAGGCACCTCTGAGCCAAACTGGATTGAACTGGCCTGAAACAATTACTGCAATTACCAGTTATTTATTGCAGCTTTTGTATCCTTTTAAGAGCCAGTGAAAAGCTCCCTTCTGGCCGGGCATGTTGGTTCACACCTGTAATCCCAGCACTTTGGGAGGTGGAGGTGGGCTTATCACTTAAGGCCAGGAGTTCGAGACCAGCCTGGCCAACATGGTGAAACCCCACGTCTACTAAAAATACAAAAATTAGCCAGGCGTGGTGGCCTGCACCAGTAATCCCAGCTATGCCAAAGGCTGCGAATCGCTTGAACTTGGGAGGCGGAGGTTGCAATGAGCCAAGCTCACGACACCACACTCCAGCCTGGGCGGCAGAGTGAGACTCCTCAAAAAAAAAAAAAAAAAGCAGTTATTTTCTATCTAAACAGTCTAAGGTTCTTATTTTGCCTATGTAATGAAATACCTGGGTCTGTTTTAAGACATTATTCACCCAGGCTCCATGGCTCACTCCTGTAATCCCAGCACTTTGGGAGGCCAAGGTGGGAGGATCACGAGGTCAGGAGATCGAGACCATCTTGGCTAACACGGTGAAACCCAATCTCTACTAAAAATACAAAAAAAAAATTAGCCGGGCGTGGTGGAGGGCTCCTGGAGTCCCAGCTACATGGGAGGCTGAGGCAGGAGAATGGCGTGAACCCGGGAGGTGGAACTCGCAGTGAGCCAAGATCACGCCAGTGCACTCCAGCCTGGGCGACAGAGTGAGACTCCGTCTCAAAAAAAAAAAAAAAAAATTCTTCATTCAGCTGGGTGCAATGGCTCATGCCTATAATCCTAGCACTTTGGGAGGCCTTAGCTGGGTGTGGTGGCATGCGCCTGTAGTCCCAGCTACTCAGGAGGCTGAGGCAGGAGAATCACTTGAACCCTGGAGGCAGAGGTTGCAGTGAGCTGAGATCATGCCCCTGCACTCCAGCCTGGGCAACAGGCTGGTTTGTTTTTGAGACTTTCTCAAAAAAAAAAGAAGACATTATTCATTCAACAAATATTTGTTGAATGACTCTATATGCAGATACCATGTTATGTGCTGGATGTCCACTGGCACCAATACTGTGTTCTGCAGTACACCAACTGGAATTGAAAATGAACACCCAGGAATGAAATACAGGCTTTTAAAAATTTATTTATTTTTAGAGACAGGAATCTTACTGTGTTTCCCAGGCTGGTATTGATCTCCTGGGCGCCAGCAGTCCTCCCACCTTACCCTCTCAAAGTACAGGGATTGCAGGAGTGAGCCACTATGCCTGTTGAAATAGATGCTTTATTCCATAGTTACCTGAGTTCTAAGCTCTGTAACAAGTCTCCTGGTATATATGTAACTGTTTAACTGTATTCTAGTGACGATGAAAGAACATGTGCTTGGCCAACTTTTCATCCTTGTTTTTGTAAATTAAGCTATTTTATGGACTTTTCTGAATTTGATGCCCAATGTATGTGTTTAAGATTTGCCAACAAAAATTAAGAAATCTCCTTAACCAATGACTAGATGGCCTAACAATCCTGGTTGTCTCTTTCTAGAATGTTTGATGGGAAATTGTCAATATGTACAATTGCAGGTGAGTTCCTTTGAACATTTCACATCTACACATTCTTGTAAAGCATGGGATTGCTGAATTTTTTTTCTTTGTAAATGTGAACTGCATTTTAAAGAACCACAATAATTTAAACTTGATTATGCGAAGACATACCCCAAAGAGATTATTCTCTATTTCTGTGCCATCCTGAACTTGCTTGATCTTGTCTGATCTACGAAGCTAAAGAGGGTTGGACATGGTTAGTACTTGGCTGAGAGAATACCTGATTATAAAGGCTTTTAAAGAAAGTAATAAATTTTTAAAGAGAGAGATTTTTCTCTACTTCTCTGGACAGTGTAATTCCTAACATGATTTTTTTCCAGAGTATCTTTTTTTTTTCTTTTCTGAAACGCTGGAGTATGGTGGCATGATCTTGGCTCACTCCTGGGTTGAAGCAATTCTCCTGTCTGAGCCTCCCACGTAGCTGGGATTACAGGCTCATGCCACCACGCCCCGCTAATATTTTTTTTTTAGTAGCGACGGGGTTTCACCATGTTGGCGAGGCTGGTCTCAAACTCCTGACCTCAAGTGATCCACCCGCCTCCCCAAAGTGCTGGGATTACAGGCATGAGCTACTGCGCCCGCCTCTAGAGTATCTTTTTAAGAAATTAACTCTGCTAGGTTTTCTTTATAGTAATACAAATGTACTATTGTTTTCATATAAATCCTTTACTGGAATCTAGTCATTGAACCAATAAATACCAAAAATTGGAAAACTGCTGAGGTGTAAAGTATGTGTATGTGTGTTACTGAACTCCTGTTTGTGTAAGGAAAGGGGGAATGAATGAGGAAGGAAGGCAACGGGTAGGTTTGAATCTCAGAATTATGTCAGGAAATAAAACATTTGTTCAAATGCTATCTTTTCATCGTCTGTGAAGAAGAACTTGGGAATGAGTATCTCCTTAAGTAACATTTATTTTCTAATCAGAAAGCACCTTTTATGCCTTTAAGGATTATATTCAACGGCTCCATCCCTGGTGTCAAGTCAATGTTGGTTCCTGTCGATTTATGCTGGGAAGGTGTTACCTAGTTACAGGAGAAGGACAGAAGGTAAACTACATTTGAATGGTAAATAAACTTTAACGCAAGGAAGTTGCTTAGCTTCCATTTGACTAGGTTTTAGGGGATGGGAGACATAGAATCCTCTAGACAAAGTTAAAGAAGACTGTACTAATGTCAGTCAAAAGCATAATATACATGTGAGGACTATTTACTTTCTTGTATTCTGCAATTTAGATAAGACTCAGGAACATAAGAAAATATTGCAACTCTCCTGCCCCTGTGTGTTTTTAGAGATTCCTTTTGTTATTACTATTATTATTTTGTGGAATCAGGGTCTCATTGTATTGCACAGGCTGGACTCAAGCAATCCTCCCACTTGGCCTCCCCCAGTGCTGGGATTACAGGCATAAGCCATCGCATTTGGCCAGGATACATTTTTATAAATCAAATTTATTTACTTATTGTATTATTTCTTTTAGACAGGGTCTTGTCACCCAGACTGGAGTGCAGTAGTATAATCATGGCTCACTGCTGCCTCAACCTCCTGGGCTCAAGCGATTCTCCCACCTCAGCCTCTCAAGTAGCTGGGACTACAGGCACGCGCCACCATTCCTGGCTGATTTTTAAATTTTTTGTAGAGATGGGGTTTTCCCATGTTGCCCAGGCTGGTCAGGAACTCCTAGGCTCAAGTGATCTGCCCGCCTCAGCCTCCCAAAGTGTTGGGAGTACAGGCATGAGCCACTGTACCCAGCCCAAATTTACTTATTAATTACATTTTTTTTATTGTTTTATGCTGCTTTTTTCTCATTATGGTAGTTTACATTTTTAATTTTTTCCCTGATGTTCTATTATATAAATTTTCAAACAGACAGGAAAGTTTAAAGACTTTTACAGTGAACAGTATTTACCTATCACTCAAATTCTACAATTGTTAACATATTGCTACAGTTGCCTTATTATGTATGTATGTGTCAATCATCTTATTAAGGTTTACTTTCTTTTTTTTTTTGGAGACAGTCTTGCTCTGTCACCCAGGCTGGAGGGCTGGAGTGCAGTGGCATGATCTTAGCTCACCACAACTTCCGCCCACCAGGTTCAAGAGATTGTACTCACTCAGCCTCCTGAGTAGCTGGGATTACAGGTGCATGCCACCACACCCGGCTGATTTTTGTATTTTTAGTAGATACGGAGTTTCACCTTGTTGGTCAGGCTGGTCTCAAACTCCTGACCTTGTGATCCACCCGCCTTGGCCTCCCAAAGTGCTGGGATTACAGACATGAGCCACCACACCTGGCCAATGTTTACTTTTTAAAGTTAAATGTGAGATACATTTTTAAAAACATGAATGCATCACACAGAATTCAGATGTGTCAGAAACTGTGCATATAGTAGACCATGTTAAGTAATCTTGTTTCTTTTTTGGCTTTCCTTTGCATGTGAACCCCTGATTTATAGCACCTGGAATTGGAATGATCTGTTACAAGTTATTTTATATTTTATTTCTCCAGGCTCTGGAATGTTTTTGTCAGGCAGCATCTGAAGTAGGCAAAGAGGAATTCTTGGATCGCTTGATTCGCTCAGAGGATGGGGAGATCGTGTCTACCCCCAGGCTGCAGTATTATGACAAGGTACATTGTGTCTTGGTTTGGCCTTGTACTACCCTGTGTGAAAACACATCTGAAATATATCGCTTTGCTATTTTTGGAGAAAAATACTACCAAAATTTAGTTGCTCCCTGAATTTCCAAATTTAAGAAAAATGAATTTGCCTAGAGAAATTAAGGCTGGGCACGGTGGCTCATGACTATAATCCCATGACTGTAATCCCAGCACTTTGGGAGGCCAAGGCAGGCAGATCACCTGAGGTTAGGAGTTTGAGACCAGCCTGGCCAACATGCCAAAACCCTGTCTGTACTAAAAATACAAAAATTAGCCAGGCGTGGTGGCGGGTGCCTGTAATCCCAGCTACTTGGGAGGCTAAGGCAGGAGAATCACTTGAACCTTGAGGTGGAGGTTGCAGTGAGCCAAGATCATGCCGCTGCACTCCAGCCTGCGTGACAGAGCAAGACTCCATCTCCGAAAAAAACCAAAAAGAAATTAAAGAAACATATTTTACGTTAACATTTTTCCCCAGGATCTATAATTAGGGTTAAATAGTGAAATTTGATAAATATTTTTAACTGAAATGAAATTTTCATCATGGTATTTTATTAGCCCAGTTGCCATTAGAATTTTATTACTTGATTTGCACTCTTAGTCTTGCTGATATTTCTGGGAATTGACTAGTAATGCTGTATTTAGCCTTAGTTTATAATTTGGACTTGAGGGTCCTCTTGACCTGTTTCCTGCCCTTCTTTCCTCTGGTCACTCCATTGTAACAGTGGTGACCTTCTTACTGTCTCATTCAAGTCAAGTGCATGCTCTGTTCTCTTCAGGGCCTTTCTGCCTGCTGTGCTGTCAGCCTGAAATGCCCTTCCTCACACGCTCATTCCACTCAGGTCTCTGTTTATCTGTCACCTCCTCAGATAGTGCCCTCTGCCTGGCCTGTGCAGAAAAGCTTTTTTATTCATCCTCTTGTGCACACTTCCAGATTGTATAACATTTCACCATACTCGATTTCGTATTTTAGACTACTGTTTATTTGGATTTCCCACCAGAAAGTAAATGCCACAAAAGTAGTCTTCACTGTGTTAATTGCTTATTAGATAAATGAATTTACACTGAAGTAGATTTGTAGCTCTTAATAACCCTTGGCCGGACGTGGTGGCTCACACCTGTAATCTCAGCACTTTGGGAGGCTGAGGTGGGCAGATCACAAGGTCAGGAGTTTGAGACCAGCCTGACCAACATGGTGAAACCCCATCTCTACTAAAAATACAAAAATTAGCCATGGTGGTGTGCGCCTGTAGTCCCAGCCACTCAGGTGCCTGAGTCAGGAGAATCACTTGAACCTGGGAGGCAGTGGAGGTTGCAGTGAGTCGAGATCATGCCACTGCGCTCCAGCCTGGATGACAAAACAAGACTCCACCTCAAAAAAAAAAAAAAAAAAAGTAACTTACGATCTTAATTAAAAATTTAATTTTTCTTCAGTGAACATATTATCTTCTGTTTTAAGATCTTGGCATAATGACTC